>NC_088113.1:13722500-14023322 GCF_036370855.1 Dromaius novaehollandiae
TCTCCCATACGCTCTTTTTATGGAGCGATGAACTTTGCTATTGTTTTGAAAAATGGCTTTTCATATGCAAACCCTACAAAGTATCTCACAAGGAAATGTGAGGATAATCTTTTGTTGGAATGAAATTTTAGATTTTGAACCACAAAATGTTGGAAGATGTGGAAGAGTTTATGAGTTATTTGCTCTGCAGTGGTCCATCAAATATATTTATAGAGGTCTGATGTGGAAAAGTATGGCAAATCTGTACATTTGTGTTCAGTGCTGTTCTGAGGTAGGAGAGGAGCAGGCTGTGCTGTAGAAGTTCAAATGGAAAATTATTGCTTATGCAGGAGGGGTCTGTAATTACCAGAAAAGCATGCAATCTTGTGAAAATAAATTGCAATAGATATATACATAGATCACATAACATTTTCTGCAGCATCAGCCACTTAAGTTCACATCTTCTAGTTTCACTTTGAATTTAAAGTTTGAATAAATCCAAAACTGCAAGGCCAATGTCTTCTGAAATTTCCAAGTTTCATCTGCTTTTCATACAAAACTATAAACCATAAATTGACTTCTCACTTCATAATGAAACTCCAGACTCAGTGGATATTTGTGCTCTTTGTTTTATTGTAAAAGTTTGCCTTCCTGTATGAGTATGAAAGTACTGCTTTTGCCCCTAAGGCTGAACTCACATGAACCCAATTTAACAAATTTGCTTTAAATAACTTTTTCAGTATTCTCTGAGTGCTGCTGCAAAAGAAATTGTGCATTGAGTAGTAGGCTATGAATACCCAAAAAGAGAAGAATGCACACGTAAGCAGGCGGGCACAGACACATTTTTATGGTAGTTAATGTTTTTCAGAAAGAATCCAAAACTAAGGATCTCTTTTACATAGTAAAAAGGGACTGTATTTAGTAAGACTTTAATAAGAGGTAGCAAGGGGCTACCCTGAAACAGGATGAAGAAACAGATTGCTGGTCAATCACTTTTTAATCTGTCTCTGTTCTAGTTTCTTTCACGTTAAAAATTAGTTTATATTCCATCGGAACTGACCATCAGTTCCAATCCTGCATGTTTGCAGTCGTTTCCCAAAATTGTTCTTTTGGGCAAAAAATCTAATAACAAATGTGGAAAATCAAGTGTGAACGAACTCCTTCCCTAGGCTGTCTTATTGAAATAACATTTCATGCAAATAATCTCATTAGTGTAAAGATTTTGTTCCTTAGTTTCTACCAGTAACTTCAGTTCACATGATTGAGCTATGATGTCCTGCTGAAGGCAAGCGGATTTGCAAGGATGACCATCAGGAGATCCAGCGTTAAATAGTCAGAAAGCAGCAAAACCCACATCCTCGGGACACAGAGCCTAGCTGCTGGGGTGTGCCCTGCGCAGGGAATCGCACCGCTCAGTTCGGAGGTCGCCAGGCAGGCGTTTTTCAAATGTTTCACAAGGGGGAAAAAGAAGTAGATCTAATGTTAAATAATAATGCACTGTCTCCGACATTAAAGGACATCATTGGCTCTCTTCACTATGGTGTAAATCAATGTAATGTGTGAATCCTTTAAAAGTAACATGGAATTAAAAATGGAAAATATGAGAACCTAGTAGAATTACTGCTAAAATCATCCGTTTATTATCTAGGTGTGCTTAATAGCCTGCTAGCTGATGAAAAATCATTTGCTAACCCCAAGGAATGGTTCATTTTCCAACTCAATCACTCAGCCATGCATTGGCCAGTGCTTTTAAAAAATATACCGTGTATTACTTCTTTTGTCAATGTCTGGAGATAATTTATAATAGCAATAACTTCCATTAACACACCCACTAAGCAGTTCAGTTAGAACAGGTAAGATTCGCGGATGGACTTGAGATGTTTTAGTAGCAGATCAATTATTGACCAATGATTCCAGCATTTTAAAGTGGTTTCTGGTGGGCCAGAAATTAATTCATTTATATAGTAATTAATAGGCTCAGTTGTTCCATGGTAATCAAGATCCTGCATACAGATTGGCGGGCTTGTTTCTTGTTTACATTACGGTAACCTTACACAACTCTGACATAACACTTACGTACCCTTAATAGAGTAGCGTAAGGGAGACCTTAACATGATCAGATTCAGGCTCTCTATTCCCTCCTTAATGAATATTTGGCACTTCTGTAACAGATCTTTCTGTGCTTTTCAAAGCTCTCACCAAAAGAGCCACATCCACTTGTTCTCCCTGTTAGCCGCTGAGCCCAGGGTCGTTCCTGGGGGGCTGCCCCACACTCGGTCTTATAACACATGCAGGATGGTGCATATAAGTCAAACTTGCCCACCTTCTGTGATAACGTGTAACTTGCAGTCTTTGGTGAACAGAAGCATTAGGTTTATTTGTTATCTGTACGTAGCTGTGTCTTAGGGCAAGGTCTGACGATACAGATTTTACAAATTTGCTGACAGTGCAAGTGATCCACCTGCAACCGCCTGGGCATGCGTCCTCTCCTCTTCCTCCTTGGTAACTATGCTCACATTCAGTTTTCCCAACAGCAAGCCAGCTCAGTTAAAATGGCCAAAAAGTGACCCTACAAAAAAAGTAAAAATGTTTCTTTCAATTCAACTCACTGAACTGGTTTACCCAATTGGGTCAGATGAGCACCAGCGCTGAAGCAAAGGAAGGGACAGGAACATGCTGTGGGGAGTAGATCTGAGGACACGGAAAACCGCTTTTGGTAGCAATTAGCCATTTGATTTGCTTAGCTGGTACTAAACAAATGCACCCTTCATAGTTTATATTTGAAGAGGGGAGGCAGACCAAGTGTGCCCTTAGCAAAGCAACTGCTTTTTATAGATGTAAGGGTTCCAATACAGTGTTTTTAAAGAACATCTCAGAAAATAGTTTTATATTATGAATATATTCTTTTGTTCCTTTAATAACAGATTTCCTATTAGTAAAAAAAAAAAAGAAAAGAAGAAACCAAACCTCAAACCTTGAGCATCAGAAATCAGATCTAAAAAGACTTTTGTTTCTTACTTCTTTGGACAAGTTCATGTGTTTTATCTCTTGCATCCAAGTCAAAGATGCTTTTGGAAATCTGTGAGATTCGTGCCGAATGGGGACTGTGTTCTGGGCGATTGATGCTGCTGTCCCATAGGTTTGCTGCGCAGTGTTGTTATGCTTAATTGGTAAGCTTTCCACATTAAGTCATGTGCATGCTGAGGGGTTCAGGGATCATATTTTTTTCAGTTTCTTGAACATGATTACATTTTTTGTAATTTACATTTTTAGCCACTAAACAGTGATACATTATATTTAGAAAATGAGATGCTCTGAGTGTTAGCAAGATGTGACAGTGACAAATCTTATGAACGTTAATACTGAAACCCATCATAGTTCAAGTCCCACTTGCTGTATTATAGCTTAGTCTGAGGTTTGTGAGGGGGGAATGTTCTAGTTATCAAGTTGTCATTGTTCAAATGCCTTTTTTTTGCTCAATTTAAAAACAATATGCAATTGTAGAAGCCGTATTTAGTGATTATGAAACCCTTAGAAAAAAGTACAAAGAAAAAGTCACTTCCCCAAAGGTTGCAAATAAGTCACAGATTTGCAGCTTTCTGCAGTGTGTCCTACATACATTTTGTGCTTATGTAGTCTGTACGAAGTCATAGCCAGTGCCGACTCAGAAAAAAAAAAGACAATTCCTGAGCTCCCTGAGTTTGTACCACTAGTGTTACGTGTCTGTCAGAGTTTCTATTGTGATCACCCTTTCAGGGATTTATCACTCAGCTCTAATACCTGGCTCCAGGCTAAAAATTGGCATACAAGAAAGCAGATTTGGTTTAAAGATACGTTGAAGCTGCAGAACTGGGGAAAGTCACTCTCTGGCTTCGCAGTCCTATTTGCTACAGTGCTCCTGAGAGACGACTTGGGTGTTTGAGTCTTACTGCACTATCCAGTGGGAAGGGTGCAGGATCGTGCATGCCTGAGAGGCCGTTTGGCTACGGGAGAGGCGGCTGCTGAGCGCCGGCTTGGCTCGATCCCGCAGCGCTGTGCTGCGAGGAGCCAGGCTCGCCCCCTGCTCGCACCGAGGGGACAATTATGCTGTGCCCAACGGTGCCCTTTGGGCTGGGAATCCCGGACACACCGCACCTTTGGCCTGGCAAGGGACCAGCACTAGTGTTCCTCTGATCAGCGATACGTTTCTGTGGGCTATGAAATAAAGAAATAAATGTAGAATAATGAATAAATGTAGCATAATAGCAGCAGCAGGGATAAAGTAGAATGTGATTTGAAGAAGCACAAGGTTTCTCCTGATGTCACCTGGCGGTAGTTCAGCTCCTGTTTGTCCCTCACACGGGAAGAGTGCAAGATAGCAGGTACAAGAAGATGACACTTACTGCCTGGCCATCAGAAGCCGGAACTGTAATGGGAATTACAAACTGCTCTTGCTACTTCCTATGCACTGAGGTTTTGGCCCAGCACCATCTCTTCACCAGTCCCCTGTGCTGTGTCCCTCAACACCCCTTTTTTATTCCTGTTCCACACTGCCCAAACCGTGGAGTTTCAGAGAAATCAAAGGAAAAACCTTTATGCTAAATGTTTTATAATCTCTAAGCTGTAGCCTGAAAAGTGTCCTTCTGGATGTATCTCTCTGGCTGTCTTTACTGCAACTTCCCCTAGGTGTATGTTGCTGGAGGACGTAGGGAACAAGAACCAGCAATGTAGACGGTGGTGCCACTAGGTGTTTCCAGGCAGCGTGCTGGGCTGGGACGCTGCGTGCTCGCGCTGCAGCCCTGGGCACTCGCAGCCCCACGGCAGCCGTGCTGCCGGCAGCGCGGGGTGGAAGCTCCTTTGCCGTGGGCTGACATCTGAGTGCATAACGACTTTGCAGGAGCTCCTCATTTACAGTCTATCATGTCAATATTCAGCGGGCTCAGGGTTCATCGTAATACACATTGACACATGAGACACCATATTGCTCTGTCTAGTCAATCATCCATAAATTGTAAGAGGACTACATGCATCGTTTGGAAAAAAAAGGGAAACTAGGGAGCAAAAAATATATATTCATGGTAAAAGTCTGGGCTTAGATGCATGCCAGCTAAACAATGCAGAGTTAAAGCTGTAATTTACCCAGCCTACCTTTGTAATACTCACAGGCACAAGGGAACAGATTGAGTGCAGAGCAGAAGCATTAGCTCTGCATGTTTTTGATTTTAAGGGAGGGAGAGGGTTGTAAGACCCTTAACATTATTTTGACCTACCATTTTTTTTGTTAATAGTTCTTCTGTGTTGTTATCCCATGCTATAATGTGTGATAATACGTGAAACAGCTTGGTATTTAAGTTAGTGTTCAGGTTTCGCATTGTGGGTGTGCTATCTGCATGCATTTAAAATTCATTTAGAAGCTATCTCAACATATTCCATACCAAACTCATCGATCTTTTGCTTTGAAAATAAAAACAAAATTCTATATTTGTTTTGTGCTTTGTTTTGTATTTTTTAATAGAAAACAATTACAGTAAACAGTAAAATATGCTAAATTTGCAGATTGTAGCTGCTAGAAAGATTTCTGAGTATTTGTATATTGCAGTTATTTTGGTATTAGTTGACATTGCTAGATAAAGGCAGTAAGGATATATCTACTTTGTCAAAGCTGGTATTTCTAGCAACCAGAGTTGGTACCTTTTGTCTACTGCAATCTATCAAGACTATGTTTCAGACTACAAATTTTTCTAAGAGGAAACAAAGCAGATAGCATCCTTTAGCAGGCGTAAGTCCAACAAATGTCAAATTCTGAACAACATTACTTTGTGTCTCTATTTAACATTAAAGCTGATGGCTTTTTGACAGGTTTATAGCTGACAACTTCCATAGCCAGTCATGCAGTACAATTATGTTTGAGCTAATTTGATGAATCAACTTGATGTTCTATAGTCCCACTTGGCTTCAATAGCGTATGTGCTCAATTTTCTGCTGGAGGTCAAAAATAAGCTTTGAAATTTGGCTAATCCCATCACATCCGCAGAACATGTCTGGTGGAATAATCTTTGGACATGAAGTCTTGACTAATGCCAGAAATAGGAAGGAAAACTTAGTAATTTCATTAGGTCCATCAATCATGAATCGCGTAGGCACCACAATCGGGGGTCTCATGTCCAGCAGTTTACTTGTAAGCTTTCAAATGCTTTAGTGCTCGGGTAGGAGGAGGAATATGCCTTAAGCCTGGGTCTTGTTCCAGAGGAAAAGCAGTCTTGTAGTTAATCTGCATTGAGAACGAATGTTAACTGCATGGTGGCAGGGAGGGAGAATGCCAAGTTTTTCTGATTATGCCTTTCCTGACAAGATGGGCTCTGCTCATAGTGGCATTGCTATGCTAGAAGTGACTGGGCCGTGTTGGTTTTGGAATGGCTATTTTTATGGCAAAATTATTACCAGCCTGAGATGTATCTGAGAGGACTGGAGCATCTCAGGTAAAGAAGCCACCATAGTTGCATAGAGGCCTCTAACACAAGCTTTAACGAATTTCCCCAATTGATATATCTGCTCCTTACTCATCTTCTAATGGGTTTTAGACACAGAAATTTTGGTTTAGCTCGACGCTTGCCCTTCTGGGCATTTAGACTGCTCAGAAGTGGAAACTGAAAGCTTCAGCTTTCACTATGGCTTGGCATCGAAAACTCACACACGGCTAGATACTGCTACGTTCTGTCACGCTTTGTTAAAACACAGCTGTGGTCACTTCAGGATGCAGCACTGAGGCCCTGGGGTGCACAGGATGCCCACAGCGACTGCTGGCTACTTTGGCTCTCATTCCAGTATCAGGTGAAAAAAGTGCTGCTTCCTTCAGAGACAAACCAGTGGCGGCTGCAGACAAGTCCTTTGCAGGACCAAGGGCACACGTAGGTGGCTATACGTGACAGGAGCAGTGCTGGCCTGGCACGGCACTTAGCAATGTGATGGCCAGACCAGAAAAGGTAATGAGGCAGCCTGCTAGTGTTCCTTTCTGGTTTTTCCATGTCTTCAACCCATTTTTAGCTGTACCCTGGCACGTTTGTCAGATAAGCAGTGCAGACACTTAGACAAGAGATTCTGCTTTACCTCCGTCACATGCACTAGACTTTGGGGAACAGGAAAATCTTTCCCAGAGATTTGCTGACTATGGAAGTGGATAGGATCTGTATGTCATATAGGATATGATATATATGATACACACACACACACACACACACATGATCCTATATATATATATGATGCTATCATATAGGATGTGATCTGTGTGATTTGTGAGCTGGCCATGCTCAGCTCCCATGACTGTGAGTGCTGGTGTGCTGGGAAAGGTGCTGCTGGGAAGAAGTATCCTCTCCAGTAGGAAGAAGTACTGAGACCAACATTTCTAAGTCATCCAGAGATTCAGTTGTGAGCAGAACCCAGTTTCCTCTTGCCTTTGGGTAGTGGGAACCTAAAAAGAATCCTTGCCCTTTTCTGCCTGGGAACCTCCCAGAAGTCTTCCTCTCCAGCTGAGTTACATGATATGCATCTTGATGCTTCCAGCCATGAACAGATTTTGGTGTGCGCTTGACAGGGGATTGGCAGTAGCTGGCTCATGGTGTAGGGACAAGCAAGGAGGCCTGTTGAGCCTTGCCAATGCAAGGAATCGGGTCTGATGGAGACACCCACAGCTTTACACAGCTGTTTCTGTTCTGGCTGCGTGTGTCTTATGTTAAGATGAGGAAGGAGCAAAGTTTGGACTCCCATTTCTGCTGCCATACTGCACCTGGGAGGCAGAGTGCGTAAGGTTTTGTGAGAGCACTTTCTTGTTCGGAGAATATTGACTTTGTAAATTGTATGCATTTTCCAACATATATACATATATATATATATATAGAACAACTATATGTGTGTGTGTGTGTGTTTGCTTAATGCAGAGGCCACTAGTGTGGCGTGACGCAGTTTTCCAAGATGAAGCAGTTTCTGGTTCCCGCAGGATGAGGGTGGCACTCCAGGAGCTGGAGGCTTTGCCCTCTTTCCTGTTGACTCTGCTGCTGCCCTGAGAAATGCATCAGTTAAGGAACTGATGAACGAAGTGGTTTAAAGAGAAAGGCTGTAAGCAGCAGAGACTCTGCAACCCCAGGGCACTAAATGCCAGTCCCTACCACTCCTGAATAAAGCGAACTTAACAGCACTCAAGTCATAGAACAACTCTTGATTTAGGCTTTCTAGATCCTGCCTAATGTTTCAGGGTCTTACTTAGCAAGGCATCTTTTTTCATGCACTTTTTTTTTTTTTTTTTTTTTTTTGCACATATGCCGCTTGGTGTTTTGCACATACACAGTTTGGTACGGCCACCTTCCATTTTGGTTAGGCATAACCTCCACAAAATCGAGTTTAATTCAAAAGCCATTCTGTTTTATTCCAAGGGGCAGGATCCTAACAGAGATTTGCCTCTCGGGTTGAAGGTCTGTATTCAGTCAGTGGCCGCTCCACTTTGGCGGGTGGGTGCAGCCCAGCGGGGGCTGAAAACCTCCCGTGGGGGAGGCAGGAAGGCCAAGCACAGGAATAAATGACTGCAAGCAGCGTAGAGGGAAAATACTTACAAAGGTGACGGGAAGGTAAACCAGATACTGTTTGTGAGAGAGTGGGGAACAAAACCAGCAACCCTTTAACAGCCTCAGTAGATTCTTTTCTCATACTGAGTGTCCAGCCTAAACGGCTAATTAAAAATAACTTCAGAAACGGCTTGTTTGCACTCTGGATGATTTGGACGATAGAAAGTGCAGCTGCAGAGCCGACCAGTCGCCTGCTCTTGCTCTGCGTGCTGTCCACAGCAGAGTGCTCACATCGCCGAGCCATCCCTCACCTCTCCCCTTCGCTCCCTGCCTTTAACACACAAGATGCAGCTGAGATGAGTCATGGTCATGGAGCTGTTTATTAGCAGTATGCACTGAATCACCAGATTGGATGCAAGAAAGAGATTTTATATATATTTATATATATATATATTCACACATATATGTATGTGCGTACGTATATATTTTTGTATTCTATTTCCACTGATAAGATCTGAACTATTACTGGGAACTAAATTAGGCAGCAAACAGATCTAGGGTCTGTTTTTCTTTTTTGCTCTGAGTAGTAATTTACAATACATCAAAGGGGTGGATTTTTAAGAAACACTTTTCGTTCTTAACTTGAATTTGTAACAATATAAATGATTTACAAGGAGAGACTCATTTGATAAGGAATGGCACAGACTCCGAACATTTATATGAATAAGAAACGATTCTAATGAAGACTGCAGATAGGACTTTTTCCCATCAACATTTCAGAACATTTAATTCCTTTTTTTAACTGCCTTCTTGGTGTGTATAAATGTGTAATATTAGCCTAGGTTCACCTTTGCCTGTTAGTAACAAATTGTTCTCTGTGTATTCATCACTGATGTTTCTGTGGTCAGTCTGTTTTCCTGAGGTTTGCCAGGGTGCTATTTCAATTTGCTTTTTTGCATTTGGGTATTTAATGAGAAGAAACAGCTGAAGTAGCCTGAACTAGTTTTCATGGAAGGAGCAGTGCGGGACTGAGGCTGACTGCAGCGCTGGGTAGGAGTTGCGTCAGCAGGTCTTTGTGGGACCAGCACAGCATCCTTTCTTTGCCTCTTGAATCTGACACTGCTCCGATGGGCACGGTGCCAGCTGTGAGCAAATTGGGCCCACGGTTCTTCTTGTTATTCCTATTGAATCAGCAGATGTTTGTATTATCAGTCAGGGAACTTCAGCCGCTGTTGTGGCTAGTCCCTGAACCTCCACAAGTACGGGCACAAAAGCATGAAAAAAATTTGAAAATAAAGAGATTGGTCTCACCGATTTGTCCCTGCATGCATTAAACATTGTGATTAGCAGTGCTTTAACACCTTATTTATGATAAGAGAAGGAAATGACATTCTAGCACGAAAATCCCCTGGGTTTTAATCAGCCTAGTCTCAAGGGGCTTTTGTGTTTTTGCCTCCATTTTGATTTAAACTTTTCTATGCATTAGTTCGTGGGAAGTTTGAGACCTGTTTCCCAGGTAATCTGATCAACGTTGTGACTCACCCCACACTGAAAAAAAGAAAATGAACAACAAAAGGAGGCAGGGAGGAGGAAAGAACTTTCCATGTTAGTGTATTTATATTAGTTGTGAATGAAGAGAGAAAATTTGCTTCCAGAAAATAGCTATTTGTTTTATAGGCATAAGGTAAAAATCTGCATTTGTACATGGATCATCTTGGTGTGTTTTACCTGGCACTTCCAGGCGCCAAAGGCACCGGGAGCTCTCTGGGCCTTTGCTGTGGTGTTGGAGGCTTGCAGGCAGTCGAATTAAGGGTCTTAGGTTTGCTCTGGGGCGCAGAGGAATGTCTGTGGCTGGTGGTGTGCCCGTGCTGCGAGGAAGGGAGAGCAGAGCAGCAAAGGAGGAATGATGTGTACCTTCCCGGGCAAAAGTCTATTATATAATTACATAATTGTAAGGAGAAAGACATTTGTTGTAGGGGAAGTATGTGTGCATCTATATTACTTTGTCTGCTTACCTGTTCATAAAACATTATGCATTTGAAATTAGCAGCCTTCCTGAAGCCATATACTGAGAAATCTGAAGTCTAGTCTTAAAAATCATCAGTGGGTTAAGAAATTAATGTTTTTTAATAATACATATTGGATTCTTATACTTTGCCTTCTATTATTAGAGCTTGTAGGTTCTTGATTTTCAGCTTTTCCCTGTGACCATAATTTCTACATGCTTTCTTTTTGTTGTTTTTTTTTTTTTTAATGAAATATGAGATCCTCACATAACAACAGGACTGGAGGAAATGAGCTTTTAGGACAAGCACTAACTATCTTGAGACTAGTGATAAAATAAATAGAATTGGCTACACTGAAAAATGGTCATGATTTCACACACGGTCTCTGCCCAGTTACATGCCTGATTTATGTGCAAGTACCTCAGTCGTGCACACTAAAAACAGGGGAACTGCATCAGCGAATGGCTGATCAGGTACATTTGTGGACAGTTATCCATCTTCTCCATGCAGCCATGGGATGGATGTGCACATGTTTTGTAAAGGCAATCGCAGATTCTGTGTTTGCAAATTTGTCCAATAATAGTTGGCCAAATATTTGTCCTCAGCAGCTACTCTTGCTGTATTGTCATATTCATTGTCAGGCTGCTTTGGCGCTTATGTTCTGTACAGTTATCCTTCGAAGAGAACTATAATGCAAACACATTATAAAAAAAGAGTTGGCATGTCTTACTTTTCAGTGCCCTGTTACAGATATTAAAAAACGCTGGTTACACAGGAATTTTGGTTAAGAAGGTCCTGTTCAATTTTCTACTGCTGAGGACTCAAAAACAGAGTATACAAGTATTGTTACTGACTTTTTAGCCATCACTACAGTGGTATGCATGTACAGTGGCATGCACATACTCCTTCTCAGAAATGTAGGCATATATCTTTAGTGTCCCAAATCTGCCCAGACTACAATTTAAGATCTGTTTTTACATCAGATTTTCCTACCTAGCTAATCTAAAACATACCAAACAATTGTAATGCTAATTACTCAATCTTATAATATAAAAAACACTGCTTTTTAAAATTCACAACAGCCTATAACAATATTTTCCTCTTTTTAAACCAAAAAGGAAAACAACTTGAAAATTCATTCTGACTTAGGTAAGCTTTAGAAGTTATGGAGAGCTGTACTTGTGTCTAAGGACAGGATTTGAACTTAAGTCCTTCAAAACCCCATATGGTAATTCTTAAGTTTCCTTTTTGCATATGTAACTAACAGATGCTGCAATGTCTTCAGATTCCTTCCATACCTTCCAAAATACGTACAATATATGCAGCCATTGTAGGTCTGGAGATTATATCTGTCAAGACTGGCTGCACGTGCAAGAAACATGATGGTAAAATATGTGGCAAGTATGGGAACTGCATGAACAAGAAGTTCTGTACTTGAACTCATCAGATGAGTCTGACACTGGCCAACTGCAAAGCTGATACATTAGGGAAATGACATCTCTTGCCCCAGGAAAATCAGATGACACCAGTATATCATCTACCATTGAGTTTCTTTCCACATTTTGTCTGAACTACTTTTTATTAAAATGATCAACTCTAAGTATCTTGTGCAGCTACAGAGATAATAAAATAGCCTTGAGGCTGCAGAACAGGTCAGCTTCTCCTTGGCATGCTTTTTAGCTGTGCATGTTTTGGTATGGCAGTATTGGTATCTTCCAGAGACAAAATATTCACAGATAAATAAGAAAATACCAGAGCTGATATTTTTTGTACTTTTTAATAAGGTTGTGGTGGTAAGGAAGGAAATGGTATTATTGTTTTGCACTCTTGGATCTTTCTGAATCTTCTCCAGGGCAAGTGGCTTCAGGATTTTGACCACATGATATGCCTCGGATGCCAGTTTAATTAAGACTTTGTCCGGCAGCCCCACCCCAAATGTGATCACAAGCATCTCTGTGGTGAATACGAGAGTTGGTTATACATTGAGAGAGTGTTTGAAGTCTTAATAGCAGTCTTTTCTACTTTGTGCTCTTTTTTGGGGGGGAAAAAAAAAGCGCTTATCCACATCCTATTGTTGCTCTGTGGATCTACCTGCTGGGTTTCGCATGCTGTGCAGGCGCAGAGCATTGTCTGGTTTCGCAGCCTCTGAGCTGCTTCACACTGAGCACGAATTCACAGGCATTCAAACTTTTTGAGAGTTTTCCGAGGTGCAGGATTTTTTTTTCATTATATCTCTTACCACAGTACGTGCGTGCTGCAGAGCCTTTCATCATGCCTTGCTGCAGCCCTCTGCTACGAGCACAGGGTCGAGAAGCACGGAGAGGTGGCCTGCCGACTGACCTGGCCTGCACTAGAGCGGGGGCTCAAACCGAGTCCTCTGCAGCAGACCTGGATTTGCCTCGAGCATAATTTACATACCGAGTAATGCAGGACACTATTGATCTAATTTTATTGTATCCGTTCACGACTAGCAGCCTAGACAGATCCAGATTTCTTAAGACTTTATTAAACTCAATTTTCTGAGTCAGAAAAAACATGTTTGTTTCTTAGTTACTGTATGTGCTTCTCTGCTGACTTGAAATGTATTCTGTAATCCCATGCATATGTGATTTCTTTCTTGGTACTCCAGAGTGCACTCTATAGATAACACTTTCATGGTATTTTAAATTCCTATATCTTGACTGTTTTCAGAGAAATGAATATGATTTAACCTTCTTTAGAGCAAGGATAAACTTTGAAATGAAAACTAACATATGGTCTGTGTGCTATTTTTATAACTTTATTTTATAATTTCTGAGCTGATTTTGAGAGCTGATTATTATTTCACAAGTAAAACAGGCTGTCAGTGTGACTACTGCAGTGCTCCTGTAGATTAATCCTCAGCTCTGCAAAATTCGGTTCAAGAGAAGCCCCGCAGGAGGGGGTATCGTTGGTCCAGGCTGTGGCCTATGGGCAGAGCTGCTTGGGGAAAACTCCTTGCTAACCCCTCACGTGCCTGGCTCTAGTGAGAGCCTGTTAGTCTGTCACTTAAAGCTAGCACTAAATTCCCTCACACATTTTTTTGTTAAATATACTGGCTGTCAGACTGCATTATATTTCTTCATGATCCACTGCATATCTGTTTGTTTCCTTGAGGAGATCCTCCATACTCTATCAAAGAAGGCCCTTTTCTCCTTCCCTTCCTTCTCCTAGCTGCACTTTTTTTCTGGTTTTGTTATATCCCACAGTTGCAAACCCCAGAACTGTCCCAGAGATCCCCCAGACATTGCTAGCTTCCCCGGTGAAAGAACCCATCAAATCCACTCATAAATCAACCCGAGAGTATTCTGGTAGGAATTTGATTATATTCCCAAAATTCTGCTAAGTATAAAAAGGAAGAAACCAGAAGTAAAAGATCATAATGGAATCTTCCACCCAGAGAAGACGCCAATACTGTAAAGCAATTGGTCTAGCTAACCTGTCAGGGAAAGCAGGGGTGGATAAATGTGTATATACTGTAAAAACATGTGAGGAATCCATTTGCACATTACTATGGAAATTTTTTCTCAAACAAAAACTTCAAGTAAAGACGTCTAAGTGTTGCAGACCCTGCCGTTTCATCTTCTGTGTGATGTTGTCTCTATTCCCAGCAGACCCCAAGAGTACACCTCAACTTCACTGCTTCTGCATACAAATATTTGTCTGAAATATATAGTACATTGTAAGGTCACTTACAACTATGCCTGGAAAAATCACACAAAAAACTGAGCAAGTTTTCACAATTGAAATTAAGTAGGTCAAGCTTCCATCGAGCTTGTCTGGTAATGTGCTCTACAAGCTAATGAGATCTTGAGAGAAGAACCACATGTATGAGGTTGCCAAGGTGAGCATACATCCTCATTACAAACCAGTGAACAGGAGTAGCAGTCTCTGATTTTTGTTTTATCTTTACCCAACAATGTACTCTAAAAATGCTTTACTCTGCCTACAAAACTTTCTGGAATGGGTAGAAATGTGTTATGAATGTAATTAACTGCTCTGTTGATTACAGAGTGTATCCCTTCATCTTAATGGGTGGGATGACCATGCATATACTCTTATGTACTTATATTTCATTTGTATCTTTAAATAGATAAGAAAGATGTGCTAAATGATTATAGCATGCAGGATATGATGTTTATCCCATAGCTGATTATAGCATAGGTGAGTTAAGACCTCATTAAGACTTTGGTGTCAGGTCTAGTGCTGACTTGCATGTTGGATAAAATCACTTCCCATGGTATATAGGTTTTATGAATCATTAGGATATAAAATACTGTTCCAAACAAAGCTGTGGAATAGGTATTATAGAAAAACAGTAATACATAGTCATAAGGATATATAATTATATGTATGTGTGGGTATATATATGATGTTTAGTCTAGACATCAGTATAATTATGAACAATAAGATGTGACATCTGAGATTCATGCGTGTTATAAATCTTCCTGGAAAGGAAAATGGTTAAGTCTGGGAAAACCTTAATTTTTTCCAGCATTGTACTACCTTGGCCCCTTGTTATATTTGAGTTCTGAAAGGAAAATGAAACAAATCCTTTTTTCTTGAGCCATTTTCTATCAGTGTTCATTTTCTCATGTGATCCAAAGGCCACAAGTTTGCTCTCAAATGTGCAGATGAAACAAACTCTTTTGTTGTCCCCAATCAAAAGGAAGAGAGCTTGAGACTGCAGAGTTGAAAGACCTGGCTCCATGTTCTGAAAACAGAGCTGGACGCTACAGTCTGGTATTTATAATATCATAACATCTTTTCTTCTAATGGAACTTCTAGTCTTGCTTAGAGAGTCAGGACATGACATGACAAGAACAGGAAAGATAAAGAAGTTATCTCTCAAATATTCACATATGCAGCCACTTTGGCTGGAAAATGAAGGGCCAGATTTCAAAACCTGGCCAGCCTCTTCATGCCTGTAATTTGCAGGAGAATGTGAATGGAATTAATTGTGGGTGGAATTTAAGCTATTTATTTGTTTTAAGATTTTAATTTTGGGGAACGAAAACAGCCTTCAGTATTTAATGTGTGTCCTTAATTCAGTTACAGAACTGAACCAGCAGGGCTGCAAAAGCTGGGAAGGCCCAGATAAGGCCAGGATAGAAATGTTGCTCAAAATAAAACCATTCAAGGTTAACAAATTGCAAGACATCTTAAACAATTTAGCCAGCATATTGCTCACTCACAACCGTATTTTCTGCTTTGCTAGATTTAACTTGTTTTGACTAGTGTTGAAGGTTCAAACCAGTTGGGGACCACACAGCTTTATATAATTAAACATTAAACTGGTTAGTGGGGTTAAAACTGTTAAATATATCAAACTTTCAGAGCATTCATTGAGCAGTATGTTTATTACATTTGGCATGTTATTTTAAGTATACCTAGGAAAACAGCAAATGCAAAGTGCCACGGGTAACAGACAGATTGCAGAGAAGAGCAGAGGACATGGGATGTTCAGGCACTGAAAGTTTGCATCTTTGCAAACACGACATGGGTGATTCACATGCCATGTCAACTCTCAAATGCATTCAGCAAATTCTTCTGACAATAGTGCAGGAGCACGCAAGTGCTTTGTTGTGCATCTTACTAGAAATATTACATACTGCAGAGAAAAGAAAACAGAGAGGGTCGGTCAATATTTTTCTTGAATTTACTCCTCGTGGTAGAAGCTCTGCCCAGAGTATTCCATTTATGTTTGGAGCTCTGCACTATATCTTTGTGCTGCTCTGTAAAGTAAATTTATTCCGGGGGGGAGAAGGGCTTTCCTTGTAGCATATAGTGCTCTCAAGAAGATCTGAGGGATTGATTTTTTTTTTTAATTTGGTGGACCAACCAGAAAAAAAAAGGATGAATGGAAAGAAATATCTTTATTACACTTTTAAAATATTTTTAATTTATCTGTTTTCAAAGTGAAATGTCTCTTCCAGAGGAAGAGTTTAAAGGAATTTCATTTAAAAAATAGCAAAAAAAAAAAAAATGTTTTGACTTGGTATAACCTTGGGGTTTTTTAGGTTTTTTTTCTCCCAGTCAAAAATATCTGCAAATCTTGCCCCTCATCTGTGAATAATTATGGCCTGGAATGTCCTTTTTTGGTGAGCAATCTCTGTGCCTGAAAAGTTTCACAAATCCCAGCTCCCCCACCTGTAAAACGCTGATTAAAACCTCTTCATTTTTTTTAACAAATAGCCCAGATCTGGGCAGGTGGGTTCTTTCCCTCAGAGTAACACTGCATTGCTGTCTGAGCGCATCAGAAACCACATTCATCTGCCTGAAAAAGGGGGAAATCTCTGCATGCTCTGAGCACCCTCTACCTCAAGGAGCTACTTGGATGGATGTTTTGTGGCTGACCACTAGAGGTGGGAAAGCCAATGTAAGTAGAGCCAAACTACCGCCGAATTCCTGACTCCGGCTCGGCTCTATGTCTATGAATAAGGATGAGCCAAAGAAGAGCCTGGCCAATGAAAATATTCTGACATTGGTTCCTGGTGGTCTAATGTCACTCTGTATATCATTTCATTAAACATCTTTGTCATGTGTGTATACTCGGCTCCAATCACTTGGGTTTGACTTGAAGAGTAGAGCCAGACCATAGACTCAATTTAGACTCCATGCTTTCAGATTTCTGGCTTCTCCTGCATTCTAACAAAAACACTTTCTGTTGACTTTTTTTAAAAAATACACACGTTTCAGGTGAGGTTTTCTTTTTTTTTCTTAAAAGTGGTTAGCTACCACGTTATCCGCTGCTGGATACTATTCATTTGTCTGGAAGGATGTTAGGAAACTAGAATTTTCAAGAAAATAAGTATTGCCCAAAGGTCATTTTTCCCTCTCCTCTTTCCAAACATGAATAGACAGGGCTAAATTTCACTGCTGTCTTTACATTCCTGCTTCTTGCCATCTGAACCAAAAAGGTGAAAATTCTGTTGCTACATACAGACAAAAGTGTTCTTTTCAGTACAGGGGACCTCTAGCAGATGTACAGAAGCAGTAAGAACTTTAAATGACACAACAGCTAAAAATGTTTTGATTAAAAAATAATTGATTTTTTGAAATCTTCTGTATTCAATCCTCTGGATATGAAATACAGAGCATGAAAAAGTAATCTTTTCTAATGATGATTTAGGATGTATTTTCAGGAGGGAAATTCTAAGCTGTGAATATATACAATTTTTCCCCAGGAAAATTGATATATACTTAGAACAATAAATGCGGCTACTAGTAATACACAAATGCTTAAAACTTTTAAATATATTTGGCTTCATTCAACAGAACTGTGTGGTAGTTCAGCTCATTAGCATTTGAGCAAATTTGTTACACTTTTAAGGACTGTTTTTAGAATGGCCTAACCCAACAAACACAGCGAATTCCAGATGCTAATGGCACCATTTATCAAGACAGCCCTTTTTAACATAATGCATAAACCTTTCTTACATGGTAGTTTTACTGTGCATTCAATTCTAGTGCAGTTCAGCCCTTCAGGCAGAGGAAATGAAGAACTTAGACAATGTAAACATTCTAGTAAAAGGCTCTTAGATCCATGTGGCTCCTGGAGATGAAGCACTTATTTCCACAAAATCTGGCTTCTACTCTAACAGAGTAGGGTGAACTACTTTGGGGAATCTGGAGTTAAAGTATCTGTCTAGGTATTTTTATGTTTCTCATTTCTGAAACATCTGAGCATCTTGTACCTTGTCAAAGCTTTTAAAAAATGAAAACATCTTATTTTTTATGAGGAGTTACTTAGAGTTCAAATTTCTTTGGGGCAAGGGACATCTTTTTATTTGCTGCTCATTGGGTTGTGTTACACAACAAAGTTCATGTTAATGAAACTCCACTAATATTTTATTGCATTTAACCTATTTACTCTCTGTAGCTGCAGAGTAACTAACCATTACAATATCATAAATGCTTTCTTGTTAATGACGGGAATTGTTGGGGAACCGTATTAAAAGTAAGAAGCTGTGCAAAGATGGAAAAATACTATTTTAAGATTGACTATGTTGAAGACAATATTAAATGCGAAACAAGAATATGGAATCAAACAATTTAACATATTGCCCATCTTCCAGCTTACACTGCTATTTCTAGTATCTGAGAATTTTCCAGTCTCCATGACATTTGAACACGGTCCCTGTGAAACAGGCTCGACGTCTGCCTCCCATCGAAGCAAATGGCTGTGTCCACACTGCTTTCAATTCCTTGGAACCAGGACTTCTCATTTTTCTAGGCTCTTGCATATCATCAGACTACGCTGACACTTCAGAACGTAATGGTTGCTCTCCAAATTAAATTTTTTTGAATATATCCTAAGGTCCCAGTTCTGGAAAGCATTTAAGTAGAAACTCAGTTTTACATTCATTCACCTTATTGATTGCGGTGGAGTAGCTCCAGTTTATACCAGCTCGTAGTCTGACCAAGTGGTTGCAACTCCTCCCCATGTTCAGTATGAGATCATGGGACTTTTCTTTTTTTCCCCCCCGGCTGTTTTATTCTGAATACAGTTGGCTTCAGGTTCCCGTCTCCTATTATTTACAATGCAAGCATTTGGGGCCTTGATGCTACAAATGCTCAGGCGTGTTTAACTACAAGCATATGAGTACTCCCAAATGAAGGCCCTGGAACTCTTCATGTCTTAAACACGTAGCCTCCGATCCTGGAAATTCCTGTGCGTATGCTTTCCTTTACCCCTTTGAGCAGTCTCATTAATTTCAGCAGGACTACCCACGGTAGTAAAGTTAAAACATGTACATAAGTATTTGCAGGTTCAGGTCCATAGTGACATTTCTCGTCCTCCAATGTTATTTTATCCCCAAGCCTGTTCATTGTCAAAAAATGAATCTTCAAGTAATCAAGCCTTCAAACTCCCCTCGAACTGCTTCTTGGAACTTATTTTATATTCAGTTCTCTGGCAAGGCCTATGGACAGCAGCAAGGCTGTCCTAAATCAAATAATCTTAAGAATCTGACATGAATTGACAAGAGCCAAGTATGGCTGAGTTAAAGCTTAAACCAAGTTAGAGTGAATCGTTCTCTCTGCTGTAGTTTAGTTTTACTAGCGCTCCTTGCAGTCGCTCTGTACTTTATCTTTTTTTTTTTCCAGTGATAGAAAATAAGTTAGATGGGAATTACAAACGAGATTTTTTGCCGAACAGCTAGAATTTGTGTTCTTAAATGACCTGGGTGATAGGCCTCTGTTGCATTTCTTAGCTCTTTATGTTTTGTAACATTTTACTCCAAATGGGCACTTGAGATTTGAAGCAGGACAATTAAGTAGTTTCACAGCTTTGGTACAAACCCCCATCTGTCTCGCTGGAGGTTGCGCCGAGGTGTGAGGAGCAGGGAGGTTTGCGGTGCTGGGGGAATGCCTGGGAAACCCTCTCGAGCCCGGGCCAGTCCCCAGCCGGTGCCGGGGGGACGACTCGGCCCCCCAGCCCGCCCCATTGCATCTGCTTCCTTGCAAAAGCGGCTGTGCTGTGCAAATACGGCCAGGACGAGGGGGCAGCGTGGCCTGGCGTTGGCGGCTGAAAGGCAGGAAATCCTGCCTGCTATTCCTGGCTTACGCTCTGCCTGCCTGAAGCCTTAGGCAAGAGAGTTAAATTCCCCAGCGTGATCTGTAACGTAGAGCACCGCATCCGAAAACCAACGCTAACTTACGGGTCTTCTCTTGTGTTGATGAAGTTTTAGGCTCTGCTTTGTGAATATGTTCCCAGTGTATTGTACGTATCAGTGAGAAAAAAAACAGATGAGGAAAATAGTTGCAACTTCCATGTAAACACATGGACCTGCTCTTTCAACAATTTATATCCATCAAATGCATATGTAGTGCTGTTCCTAAATTATGCTCAGAACTGCAGGTGCAAATAAAAATAATTGTTCTTGCAAAGAAGTACAATTAGTCATCAGCACATAGAGCAGCTTTACATGAATGTGAAATTGTGGAGATTGTGCATTCAATGGTATGCCTAACCGCCTTAAAAATCAGACTCAAACAATCCCATAACTCCATAATCCCCAAATATAAACAACTGACATGGATTTTATGTTCCAATGTATTAGAAGTGGGAAGCATCAGTTGTTTTAAATGGAAACACAGCAAATTACTGTATCTGAAACTCTGTCACTTGCTCCAAGCAGAGCTCAAACAAATTATGGCTTATCTGAATGATTTCAGATAAAATTTCGGATAGGATTAACTGAGATGTTCTTTGTTCTCTAAACTTTAGAGCACTTATGGAGGGGAGCTGGCAAACATGGACAGTGTTTTATGATAAAAATGTAATAACAGCTTTAGAGGAGGAAAAACAGCTGTGCATAAGCAAAGTTAGAATAAACTTGGAATTTCTGGAAATTTTATTAGTGAACATAGAGCCTTCTTGCCCATGTGAAGATTAGCACGTGTGTGTTTTGTAAGGGAGAGAGGAATATAGTTATCTCTATTATGCATAAAGAATAAGAAAAATGTTAAACTCTTTTTTTTGCATGAGAAAAGATGATTGCTCAATTTTCAGAAATAGAATTTCTGAATTTTTAGTTATTTTTTTCCCCTAATCCATAAAGCTGATTATCAATTGACAAAAATATATTTTCCGAAGAACTGCATTTTGGAAGTAATTTATTATGATTTCTTCATTGTTTTAAACATTCAGGCTGAGATTCCAGTTTTGGATTACAGTATATCTGAAATCTTCATACTTCCCATATTTTCAACTCCTAAAAGCAAAGGAAGAAGGAAAGGCAAACAAAAAAGTTAAACAAGTGTTTATTAAAAGTGGGCAAAAAATTGTTTGCAGCTATAAAAGAATGAAGCTTCATTAAATTCAGGGGAGCTAGACCCACTTACACTAGCAGAAAATATGGCCTTTTTTTTCTCTGCTTTACAATAATTTTTCAAGTGCTATTTTTAACAATTCTAGGGGGAGGGGGAAAGTAGGGTGGAAAACAGTTACAGCCATTTTATCACATTTTACTCCTAACAATGCAGTACAAATGAAAAGAAACCATAATGCTCTGTAGAATAATACATTAATCATCATCAGTCGTCATTCAGTGCAGTACGTTCTTTCCACACCACGCAAAATATGAACAGATACCCTCATGAGAAGGAGAAATGTCTTATCTAATCGTTCACCTAGCCAGGAATACATAATAGGCTGCAGTGGGGTTGTGTGTTATTTATCATCCCATGTATGGGGCAAGAAGCATGTGATAGATTTCTTTTGAACCATGAGAGATTTATGAAAGGTTTCACCCCTCCAGGGGTGTGAAGGAAAGGGGTTAGAGGCCCATCTAGCCAGAGTATTTTTACTGAGTGACAGATTGGTTATTTTTCCTTAAGAAAAAAATCAATTTGTTTGGAAAGAATAGTTTTTAAAGTTATTTTTCATGCGGAATTAACCAACTAAGCTTGGTACAACATGCCTGAGTATTGGAAGGTTTATTCTTCAGCTCAGTTTAACAGCATAGCAGGTTGCCCATGTCACCTAGCCTCACTCCTCAGCAACACCCAAGGGCCTGATCCTGCAAAAAGACACATGCCTTGCGAAGGGGGCTCAGCACTTTGCAGCCTGCAACCAGTGAAGCCACCAGGCTGTCAAGAGGGCAGATAGGATCTGCAGGAATGTGGTATGGAAAGCTTTGTCCTGGTGGCCAGTGTGGGTCAGAGTGCGTGACTCCCTTTTCTCCCATGTGGAGCGTGCTCATGGTGGGATCCCGCTCCCCTCCTGCTCTCAGCCTTGGCCCTCACCCTTGCCTAGGAGTGCTACGGAGAGGAGACGCTGTTTCAGGGCGGCCGTGGCGGAAGTACTAGCTGCAGCACCTGTAAATGCTGTTGCACCTGGTGGGAGGGGAATTAATCTAGATCTTTTCCCTTTTCTTCCACTATAAAGTTGATGTCTCCTGGAGAAATTTTTGATTTTTTAAAAAATCAGTCTCCTGTGATGGGCTCTTTGGAATTATTACACACAACCTGGCAGCATGATGCACTGCATGGCGTTCTGCACAGCTTAGCGAAGGGACACCTTCAAACTGTTCCTCTTTCTTCCTGAGCAGTCTCCAGAAGCTACAGTTCAACCTCAGCATTTTCCTTCTCTATGAGGCTTCTCCAGTAACTCAGTGTTCAACAAACCAGCATAGTAAAGAAGTCCCAAATTATCCTAAATACACTGATGTAATCAAGTTTCAAGCTCAAAATGGAGGTTTGGTACCATACCATCTCCAGCCATTCACCTTCCCTCCATTTTTTCATTTACTCTGAAGTCCCATCATTACTCCTGCCAACATAAAACTATTGCAATTGGGAGCCAGTGGTAGAAGCATTAAAAGGATGACCAGGAGGTTTCCTAGAGAAGCAATGTACAGAAGAATAAAATAGGGCAAAAATTAGGAGGAGTTTCCAAATTACTTGGATACTTCTGCAAATCTCAACCTAAAACCCTGCATGAAACTTTTCTCCTTAGCGATCCTGACCTTTGTCCTTCCCACTCTCTCTTTTTCTTACATAATATATATGCATTTTATATATATATATATTTCAATGCTAGTCTCTGCATCTGTCTCATAAATATATCTTACAAGTGTGTGCATGCTTATGTAGGGAAATATACTTGGTACAGCACTATAATGTTTGTACCATTTCCAATCTTCTATATCTCTGAAAAATAAGTAGGTGCTATACTTGTGTCATTTATTGCTATTTGTTTCTTTATGTTGGTTCCTCTTAAAGTGTTCTTCTTATAGCATAGCTCCAGGGCATCCTTGCACACAGTTATGATACATAAAAAAACTCAGAAGCACAATTTAAACTGCAGCACCTCATCTGCTCTCACTGTTTGTTTGTATTTTTCCCTCTGCCGAACATCATATCCCTTTCATTTGGCAATATAATGTGATCCACCATAAAGAAATATAGCACAATGGAGGGTGAGTCATTCTGGCTAAAAGGTTAGGGCCAGATCCTGCATTCCTTCCTCCAGAAAGCTCCTATGGGATCGAATAAAAGCGTTTCCTGAGTTGGGAACCTCAAGATTTAATCTCAAACGATGTATGCTGGCATGGGCTAGCTTTAATAGCTACAGCGTATTTCAGTTTTCAAAGTCATTGCCATTTCTCTTTGCATTGTGCCAGTTCTTCCTTGTTCTTTGTTCTTGGAGGATCAGAATAACTCATGCTGGAAAGAACCATACTCTTTAAATAATCCTTATCTGGAAAATGGTTGCAGGAAAATTTCAGAGGGATCTCAGTCTAGACCTTCCAAAGTCCAGGTCAATGAGCTGAATAGGATTTTTGTGATGTACATGAAGGACTTGAAAATCTGTCATGTGCAACTCGGCAAAATGCCCCATAGCTCCAGTGAATGCTTTGTCCGAGTCAGAGTTTGTAGCCCAAAAGGAAGGAAAAATTTGTAAGTGCTTAATATTTGGATTCCCTGTTGTTTTGTGGCATTTTTAGCTCTGTGTTAGACAGCCTGGGTGCAAAGGTCTTCAAGCAAGCAAGCTTTGGAGCTCAAAATGCTGAGGCCAGGCTGACTGGCAGGGGAGCATCGCTATGCTGACGGGGCTCCCCCGCCCTAGGGCCCCAAATTAGTGCGGCTGCACAGTCCCACGCTGCACTTGGCAGACTGAGCTTGGAGACCTCTAACGCGGCATGGCAGTTTGTCCCACTGGCATGCCCTGGGCTCCTTTACAATACATATCGAGTTTTAGAAACCTAAAAATAGGGTCAGCAAAGAAACTTTCCCTGAAGAGGAACTATCCAAACTGGTCAGCAGAAAATACTCGGGAGAGAGGGCCTAAATTCCCTGGCCAGCTCACGCACCTCTCCCACTTGGGGTCTGCAGCCAAATGCCCCTGCCTGGAGCTGAGCAGCGTCTGGTGCCCTGTGATACTGCCGGTGGTTTGAGCTCTACTGGGAGGGGTGGAACCATCCTCAGCCTAACTGGATCTGCCGCCAGTTCTGCTGCCTCCCAGGAGAGTGCACTAACCACCAAACCACTCCTGTTTTGCACAGAAAGATATCAACAGGGGGATAAAGGGAGACAGACGGATTAAGGCTGTTGGCTGGGATGCTCATCTACAATGTGGGAGAGTCGTCTCCCAGTTTCTTGTCTAATATCCAACTGTGTAGACAAGGCGGAACCATTTCAGCTGGGAGGACTGGAAGACATCTAGCTCTCAATGGAGCCTGGGACCCGGGGCCTCGGCTGTGAGAGGGAAGAGCTGAGCTAAAATTCCTGCTCTAAATCAGGGCACAGAGGGGTTTGAACCGGAGCCTCCCACACTGAAGGCAAATATACTAACTGGTGAGCTGCCGCCAAAGGTGGCGGTGGCAGCACACCTGCCTTCCACCTGATCCAGGATGTCATCTCAAAACACCACTGCCGAGTCAGGCCATATGGGCCAATGTAGGCAGCAGAACATTTACCTTGGAAACCTGGTAGAGATTTAGATATCATAATTGCAGTAGGAGAGCATAGGCGATCCTGCAAAACAGCCAAAATCAAGCGCCTAGCACATTTTGTTAATGGGGCTTAGACATTTGAGGAATTTTCCAGACTAGATGAGCAAGGATTTGAGTGTCTCTATTTCAGAATTAGCAACACCTCAAGTGTCAGTTAGGTGCGTGTGTCACTTCATGACTATCAGTTTCCAGATTTTTCCTTGTCTATGTATTTTAAACTCTTCCCATAGCTGATCTCCAGCGATTTTTTTCTGTTCCTTACGCTGCATCAGTCATATGTCAGGTTGTGGCTACTCCCTGGTGGCTTGCAGAGAACAATAACACAGGTGAAAAAATATGCCCACTCATATACTCCGATTGTTTGACTTCCTCCTATATCTCTCCGGAATATACCTCTACCTGTGGGTTTATTTACATATTAATGTGCAAGTATTTGCAGACCCACATATTTAGCAGGACACGGAAACTGGAGAATAATCTGTAGATAGCAGAGGTAAATCATTCTGATTTACCGCCTAACATTTAAATGTTTTGAGGTCAGACCTCCGAGAGAAAATAATTCACAACTGGATATATAGCTTCTACAGGCTGTACATTTATTGCCAACAAGTACAACACAGATTGTTTTTTACGCGCCTGCTTTTTATTGCTCTAGATGCTGTTGCAGGATAGTTCACATAAACATTTATATAGGGTTTAGAAAACAGTTGTTAGCGAGGAGGAAGCTTTTGGTGTTTACACAGCCTCCGAACAAAGCCACCGCGCGGAGCTTCCTGTAATTGACATGTGGGCGGGTTTTTTTCAAGTCACTGACTGGAAGAAGTGAGTGTCTGAGATTTATTCCTGACAGGACTTAAATTACTGGTAGCCTGACACATTTGTGAACAATTACTAGACACTGAAGTGTTTAAAGTAATGGGTACTGTTTGCTCGAGGGATGGGGAAGTTTCGAAACCATTAAAACAAAACACTTTTCCATTTGATTAGTAAAAAGCAAATGCATACATTTATTTTGCTAAGAGGTGCACATATATTTGACTTCTTAAAGAATTTTTTCTCTGCATGCAATTCCTTAAAAATCACCTTGGTTTCCTTAACAGTAAGTTGCTGTACGTTTGTACAAGCGCTAGTTAGCTGAGCTTGCAGTCGGCTCTAAACGTGTGACACTTACGGGCTTGCAGGCTCCCTAAAGGTGAATCCACTAGAGATGTCTTGATTAGGAAGGAGTACTGTTAAGTTGTCCAGATTAATAATAATAGCAACATCTATTTTTTTGATGTCCTTTTATTTTCAGTTTGAAAGAAGGAAAGTGAAATGACCTAAAAATTTACCAGTTCATTCATTCGACCACTAAATACTGCAAACATTTAAGGAAAATAAACTATTTTTCATTCTCTCGTTAATCTACACTACCTTTATTCATTCATTTGCAACTCTTTGATGCAAATGTTAAATTTATTTCCTGTATTTGCATTTACTGTCCATGTGCATTGACTCCCCCCATTCCCTCATTACAGACCCTGTGTCTAGGAAACATCCTTCATCTAAACCCCTCCAACTTTGTAGCAGCCACTTGAGAGACTCTTTTCCAAAGGAGGAGTATATTGTTGCCCTAGACTGCTAAAGGTTTTTAGGAAGCATCCTGCATGCACAGTGAACTGTGTGTACACACTTTTATCCATCTTCCTTCATTAATCATGATCTGTTGTACAGACACCATTCTTGAAACTCTTATTATTCTGATGTTATGTGATAAAAGTGAAAAAAAATATACCTCTACTAATAGTTAAAAAAAATAAAAGCTTTAGATGGTGAACACTATTTTCAGAGGCTAGTAAGCTTGCTCCATTGTTAATGTAGTGGCTAGAAACTAGATCCTTCTTCCTTGCTGAGTCAATAAAAATATTCATACATGTCTTCAGTGCAGTGCAGCCACGCAGAGATCTGCATGAAATATTTGTAGTAGTAACAGGTTAAGATGCAAGCGTTCAGATACTCTGAGTCAGATTGCCCAAAGTCATGATACTGGTTTAAGCATGTTAAGCTTTCACAGAAATAAATTCAATTTTGGTCCTGTTTTCTTTTTATTCCTGCAACCACAAGGATAAGGCACTGCTTTAAAGAAATCAAATGGTGAAATACTCATGTAATCACCTTGTCCCCTTTAGAAGTCCTCCCACAGTTATAGTAGGACTTCTACAATGTAAATGTGACAGCTTTTCACATGGGGAGTTTAGTCCTTCACAAAATAAGCCTTTTTCTTATAGTTATTTAATGTACTTCAGGAATATGCATCTGTGTGTTTCGCTCAAATTTCTGTTCAGCCCTCCAGATTTTAAGAAGTCCAGGCAGTATCAGAGGAGCTTTTGTCTACCCCAAACACTCAGCTGGCCCTGTGCCCGCTCCCACGCGTAGGATCTATGCATCCCAAGCTTCTGCTAACCAAATTTGCCAGCAAGGTGTTTTTCCCCCCAGGCTTGCAGCACATAGGCTTCCCCACTGCTGGTGTAACCGGCCTCACCCAACGGTGCTGTGCTGAGCCACGGGGCACGTTGCCCAGCCCTGGGAGCGTGCCAGGCGTAGCCGCAACACCGAGGCATAGCCCTGACGCCGAGGCACACCGTCCCGCCTGGCTGGAAGGAGCGAGTCATTTGTGACAGAAGTGAGAGCAGGAATGGGAGGCTGCGAACACCAGAATGGCAACAGTAGGTCAGCACAGATCTTTGGGAGATGGGTCAATAGAGGGGGAAACGGGCAGTCTCTTTCCTAGCAACCCTTGCTGCTGCTGACCTGGTGGCAGGACCTGCTTGTGCTCGCCCTTTGCTCGTTTCTTTCTCCAGCCAGCAAGAGTCCAGGATTGCCCAAGTGGTGGATTTCATCTAGCATCCTGCCCTGCTTATCTGAGAGAGATCTCCCTGCCAACTGTCCCACCACCCTTCGAGCCTCTTCTGGCAAGGGCAAGGATTTCAGCTAGGCTGCTCTTCACTGGCACTGGTTTTGGCTAAGGCTGTGGCAAAGGGGCAGCCAGCAGCCTAGCTTATACACAGAAACATACACAAGTGTGTGTACATCCATTAAAGGGCAGAGGGACATCAGTTGAAAAGGTGTTTTAGTAATAAGCTATGTTGTAAAGAGACTGGATCTCACTGCTGAATGAGAACCCCCTTCTTTGAGTAGAGTGTCCTTGAGTGCCATTAGAAAACCCCTTGCTTGTCACAGCTTCCTCTTTGGCAATGACTTAGAAGGCGATCTGGCTAGGAACTAGCTGGGATTTTGGTTTTGGCTTCATAGCAGGAAAATAAGAGCATGGATAGTAGCTACAGCTTCAGCAAATATAGAATCCGTTCAGTCTACTACTGGCTTTAACGCAGCTGTAATGAAAGTAGGATTCATGGGAGATCTGTTAATTGTTTGACCTTGTCTTTCCTGGCCCATCGTGAGACAGGAGAAAGGGATTTCCAGTGTTACATGCTCTCTCTTGGCAGGGATCAGTATTCAAACGTCAGTGGCTAGTGGGCCAATAATTTCTTTTATTGCACAATATCAGTACATATTGGTCTTTTACGTTTATGGAAAAAAGGACTCTCCATGTCTTATGGATGATATTTCCAAAGCGATTTACACTGGCTTCATTATGGTGAGAGCTCCTGAAAGTCTGTCCCATGCGTAAGACACTCTCCACTATATGTCCGTCAGCTAAACCACTGCCTGCTCTTCATTCAGGCCCATGTAGCAGATTCTGTAAACCCTACAAAGAGGGGGCTTTTAATCCCTACGTCTTGGGGGGGGGGGGGGGCGGGTTGTGTGTGTGCCAAGTCTTGATGCACTGAGTAGTAAAACAATTTGTGGCATGCTGTTAGCACAAAACAATGAAAAATAATACAAAAAATAGAGCATGAAACTGCAAGGAATGCATCTATTTTTACACACTGTGTTCTATCTCAAGGAAATTTCAGAAGCTTCAGTAAAAGAACGCAAAACACTTCCAGGGTATCAAGTCACCATAAGGATTGCTTTTTCTTTTTGCAAATTTTGTTCTTTTCCTTGTATATTTGGGAGAAGAAGAAAAAAGAACTGCAGATGTTCCAAACTTTCTACTGTCTTTTATGATTGTTCAGGGCGGTGCCTCTTCTGTGGACTAACTATGTGCTGTTTTGCTCACATATTCATAAATTTTTCTCATTTGTGAGAATCACTGAATAGAGGATGTGAATTGTTTTACCCAGTAGGTGGTGGAGCAATAATGAAGCATTGTGATTAAGTAGTGTTGGAACATCTTATCTTCCTCACGGAGTGGGAGGCACCATTAGTAGTAAAAGTAATTACCTGTGTAGAACGTGCTGATTGCATTGAGTATCTACTCCATGACACAAAGAATGTCTTCTCAACTTTAGGGGCTTTAAGAGATCTTCATTTGCTGCTAATTTCATATTTTAAGCAATAGCTCTTTTTTTTATTATTTTTCTTTGGTGTCAAAATTACAAATAAACTTTGTAAGAGCTTTTTCTGCTCATCAAAATTCTGACCGTGTCATTGGTAGTTACAAAAAGATCAAAAACTCACAGAGAAGAAACAGAGCTGTAAGAGCAGGGTGAGTTCCCCAGCCAGCAGCCAGGCTCACCCACAGCTCCCGGGTGTCCTGCAGAATGAGACTGCGATGCCCTCACCTACCTTGAATAGCCTTACTCTATAGGATCAATAAAAATGACAGAGAAAATGATTCAGAAACAGGACATCGATGCTGAGCATTGAGAGAAGTTCTCAGCTTACAGCAAATTTCTTTAACGGGGGATATGTAGGAGGCTGTTGCCACTGATGGCATCAGCCACTTACAGGGTTATTCTCACAGAAGCCAATCTGCAGTATAATACACTCTGTCCTCAGGTCTGCATTTCATCAGGATTCATCCATCTGCCTGACAGTTTTCAGTAACTTGGGGAATAAAATATGAAGATATCATGGAAATAAGCAGATCTTTCTATCATAGAAAAATAGGTTTGCTTTTTATTTGATCCATACACTGTAGATTAGGTAGTTTTTGTATCTCATGTAGCTCTGAAATCAAACCTGACTGCTGATCTTGTGCTTGCAAACCCTTTTAGCTGCTTTGGAAAACTTATAAAAAGACCTAGGATCCAAAGGGGCCCATGACTTTTGGCTGAAAAAGAAAACTGAGTAAGAGCATTTTTGGTTAGTTGTAGCTCTGATTCAAAGCCTTTTGGAATCCCGACAAAGAGATTCGCACTGATTTTTAAGATTAATATCCAGGGTTTGAACATAATGTCTCATGTAAATGCAATACTGCTGCACTTCTGAAAGGTACCTGAGTAAATCTGTAACAAGGCAAGGGGTAGATGACTGTATTAGGCAGCAACACAGGTAGAGGCAATTATGACAATTAACAGCAGAGGAAAAGCCTTGGGAAGGGGCTGTATTTTCTCTGTTCTTTTCTCTGTACTTCATACAAGCATTTCCTTTGGTTATTTTATCAGAATAATAGGGCACAGTGATTGGAGATAGGCAGAAACCTAAACGACAACTGTCGGTAGTTGTCACTGTAGGTGACAAACTGTCATTAAATTTAGCATTTATTTTTCCATCATATACAGTCTCTTCCGCTTCTTCTAAAATTTGTTAAAAGAATGGTATGTTTTTAGTCAACAGTCTTAACATTAGATTTTTCAGAGGTTTTTTCCAGTTATTCTGCTACAAGTACAGTTTCTAAATAATGTTTCTGTTTTGTAAGGCTCCTGGAGGGAAATTTTTTTTTTAATGTCTATAAAAAAAGATTTGTTTTTTCATAAGTATTTTATTTTTCTTGTATTTGTTGGTGAATCTGTGATGCATTTTACTCATGTTATAAATAAATAGGGTCCTGGGTAAACTGTCTGTGACCATGACTGAAACTTTGAGGAGTAGGTTTATGAGTGTTGGAATATTAAACTGGTAGCACCACAGCTGTGGAAATACATATTAAATGATAGACAAAAAATTAGCTAGTAATTTTCTGACCAAATTAAATCCAGATAACAATTAGAACCATATGAAATTTAGCAGTTTTTCTTTGCAGAAGTGAATGCAACGTTTTTCTTCTGTATTAGTTTCTGTGGGCTTGATATAGCTTGATTAAAAATAAATGAGGAGTCAAAGTGAATTTCAGGCTAAATGAGTAAGATCCACCCAGGTTTGTGTAGAGCCACGCAACTGCATGTTTTGCATGGTTTTAATTTGCAGCCATAAGGCTGGCTTCAAATTGGGCCTGAACAGATTTTCTTCTTACTGGTCTCAGAGTAAAGTGAAATATCTGAGAGACCTGGAAAATATTTCAGCAAAGGAGTTTTAGGAGCTGAAAACCAACTGATTTTAACTGAGACCAAAATCAGACACGCTTTGCATCACATAGGTTAATTGCTATAATTTCCAATTTAGTGATAAAAAAAATTGTGAATATCTGTTGTTCACTGCTGGTGTTTACAGGGACGAGCTGCTTTCAAGGACACCAAGCAGGCAATTTCCAACCCTTTGTGTAGCGGGAAAACAGTGAACACACGTTTTCCTCATAATAAGAATATAAGTAGGATAAAAGTTTAGCATTCTTTTTTTTAGTCTTGCCAAAACTCAGGAACGCTCCTCTTCTGCATGATACCTTTCAGTATCACTCAGAGATGCTCTGTTGTGTTTGATAGTCCAGTATGCGTTCACATGTTTTTAAGCATGGTATTGAAAGACCAAAATAGCTGTGCTCCTAAGAGCAGGAATCCAGAATATCTGTGTCTCCAGCTGCTCACTGCAAATGAGAACACCTTTATCTTGTAATCAGGTAGTTAGATAAATCATTATTAGTGGCAAACTTTTATATTGTGCTGGGATCCCATTGTGCTAGAAATAGCACAATCGTTGAAAAAGGCAGTTGCTGATCTGGCTTTCTGATTAACCTACAAAATTACAGATGTGCATTACACACAAAAAAATTTTAGCCCTGCTGAAATGTGTTCCACAATTTATATTCAGAAAAATACATAACTTTTTCATATGTTTGCTGGCAGATGCTAGATTGATTTATTTATTTATTTTTAATCATCTAAACCACAAATTGTGAAAGTTAACTACAGGAGATGGTAGTGAAACGTGTCCAGCATTTATCAAACCCAAAATGTCCTGGCAGACATTGATGGTTCATGCAAATGCTATACATGTAAGTATTAGGCACACAAGTAATTGGCCAGGTTTGTAAAAGGATTGTTTAGGTTAAGGTAATCTAAAATCTGATAAAGGGTTTGGAGCAATGAAGACATGTATGTGCCTAGTTAGCACCAACAAAAACGTTGCAGTACTTGTTTTAGGAACAGAATCCAAATTCTGAATCTTGATTCCTATCCATTGCTTTCTTAGACATGGAGAAATGTAACTCTAAACAAAAACTTGTACAGGAGGGAGAGAAAAGTGAAGTGTGACGATTTGGTCCTGGTGAGTTTGTTTTAGGAAAAAAAAACCTGAAAAAACATTTTTGGCACTTAAAGTGTTATGTGGGTTTACAGTCCTTTTTGGAATATGCAAGTATGTCACAATCAATATTGTTCCTGGTAAAACTGAACCACAGACAACCTTTTTAAAAGGAAGCAAACCCTGGAGTAAGTAATGAAATTTGCAAAGGAAAATTCATAATATGTGATGGAAAAAAGACACATGCACCTGATATTAGTTAGTGGGTAAAATATTGGACAGAAATTGTTAGCATGATGGGAAATTAAATTACTTTAAACAGTATTTGAACATGGAGGGAACAGAAACTTGATTAGGGAAATCATTTCAGATTTTCTTTTTGTTCTTTCTAAGTCCACAAAGCCAAAGAAAGCCCTAGAACTAATTCAGCTGCAAACTGCTGCATCTGAAAGGAGACTGTGGTCAAAGGACCAGCAGGGAGAAGATCCAGCTCCTGGCTTTTCCATGGCCTGCCGGTGTGCCTTCAGCACCTCACCCAGGGCCGGTCTCCAGTGCTTTTATTCACACTGAGAAGTATCTCTTGAGTGGTCCAGCTAAACCTCATTACAGCTTAATATGCTTTTCCACATGACCAAGGACCTCTTGATGAGATGAAAATGCTTTCCATAAAATGAAAGTAAGAATATTTCTACTCCATTCTCCTCTGCTGTCTTTATTTGTAAACTGTTTGGGATAAACAGTATTAAGTTGTGTTTGTCTAGCATGTGGGGAAATGGAGCTGGGAGGAGGAAAGATGGACAACGAATTGAGTTGTATGCCGTTGTTCAAAGAACAGTCCATCTCTGGTCCCCCGTAAGCCTGGTTTCAACCGTCTCCCCAGGCTGTGACACACTTAGACAAACAAGACTCCCGCTGGGGAAGAGGCACCCCGTTTGGTGGGGACTTGTGTGCAGGCTCTCCAAGGTATTTCAGCATTGGCTTTGGTGGGAATTAAGCACCCTGATAGCTGACAGGAGCTGGAGCTGCCCAAAGTCACAGAAGAAATCTGTAGCCAACCGAGGTCTCCTTTCTCCCAAACCTTCTCCCTGACCACTGCATCATCTCTGGGTTTCATGACCCCTCTTGGTACTGGCAGGGTCTCAGAGGAGAGGATGTACCCAGTTAAGATACTGGGGTATCAGGGAGCAAGGGGACAACTCCCCTGGCAGCATTCTGGCCAGTTTGCTGGGTTTAGCACCCCATCTCTAGCGTGATGATAATATGGAGATCAGAGTCAATAAAACACATGGAGGCAAAATGTATGATTCTAATTTACATTAAGGAACTTAAAAGTTGTGAAATATGTGAAGAACAAACTGTTGTGAGAAAATAAGTGCCAGCCTTCCTGCAAATTTTATATCTGATTCTGCAAGCATGGGAAGTCTTCAGCACTGTTCCTGACTTGGCTGCCAGTTTATGTGGGAGGGGAAACAGCCATTTTGCTCTAGGGAAATATTTTTTAAAAGTTCCATGATGAGAAGGGGTTTTGTTTGTTTGTTTGTTTATTTTTGTTTTCCTGCATGAAATGAGTTTTGCAGTTTGAAATAATGGCCCAAAGGCTGAATTCTGTCTCCATTGGCTTCAGCTGAGAGGTTACACATGTGCTTCTGTGTTGAGATTTTGGCAAGTTAACTGAGTCTGGGTATGTATATGTATACACACACATACATATTGTCTGTGTGTGTGTGTGTCTCTGTGTGTGTATACATGTACATACTTTTAAGCTTTCATCTGGACTGCATTTTTAAAGCAAGTGTCTGTTCCAGACAATGTGTTGTTCCAGTTCAATGGATGGGGAAGATAAAGCACAAAAAACACAAATTATAACGAAGAAACATAAATCTCCCTGGCCCTGCACTAGCCCCTGTCTCTCATGAAATGGCATGTTTATTTCTTAAACATAAAGGGGAAGGTTTTTTAAAAAAACTGCTGGCCATACAACAGTTGCTATTTAGGAATCCAAGAAGTGAGTGGATCTTCAACCAGGGTCACACAGCATTTAGGGACCCAGATGAAGTGGGAAGACTTTCAGAAGTGGTCTACTGTGGTCCCATCTCCTGGGAACAGGAAAAAATGGGGAGCTCTTTTGAAAATCTGCCTGTTTCATGTAGGTGTTGGTTTGGAAGCTGAAGCCTTTTGAAAATCTGGCCTTTGAGGTCTATTTTTAAAATCCAGTTTCTACTTTTTCAGACAGAATTTTGCGATTCAGTTAATTAGGGGAACAGCCATGTGGTTAGACATCTGAGTGCTAGTCTTATTGCTTGTTACAATGACCAAGTTAGAAAATCCGGTTTGATGTGGTTTTGTTGTTATTTTGTTTTTTTGCTTTCAGAATAGCCTGGAATCTGGTTTTCAGGCTTTGTTGGACTCCATTTCTGATGCTGTAACAAATAAAGTTGCTATTCAGTAAGCCTGTTGCTGGTGGATGTAAATAAAATTTCAACTGAAATGACATCTTTTATTTCCAAATGCAGTTTCTCCAGTCCACGTTGTGCGTGAGCATTCAGGGCACTGACATGGGAGAGCTGCTGCTGGACTCTTTTTTTAACTTACAGTTCAGACATCCAAAATCAGAAATATAATAAAGCTGTCTCTTTGAGTATCAACTGAAATTAAAATTTAGATATAAAAAGTTTCTTAGTCAACTGTCCAAATTGCAGGCTTACTTGCAGTTGAGTATATCATGCTAATACGATTTTATATTTCTATTAAAACTTCATTTTAAGAGACCCCGAGGTAGGCAGAGAGTAAAACAGCAAATGTTCTGAGCAGTTGTGCCCTCAGCTGACCTTTTTTGAACCGGACTAGAGTAATCGAGGGCAGAATTTATTCTCTTTTGTAGAATTTGGCTAGCAGTTCGAAGGAGAAATTATCCAGCTAATTGGCTGGTATTGCCTGCTCTGAAAGCGCTGTAGAGCTTGATCTCCAAACCCTGCTATGTGCGTGCAGGTTTCCCGGTGGTTATTCAGAGAATTAGAGCTGATTCCACCTTCAGGAAAGAACATTCAAAAGCACAAAATCTCGCAAAACGTAGCTGCAAACTTGCATGCCAAAATTAATAAGAAAATATTACTGCTTTTCTGTGGTGCTGATTTCTCACAGAAAGACACTGATTATCAGCACAGAGCAAGTGTGTTTTTTTTCACTTAGCTCTCCTAATTGTTGACAGTCTCTCAGGATACGAAAGCCTGGACCTGTTTATGTCACTAGCCTACTTGTCCCCCAGGTACAACCTTAAAAACAAAACATGGCCCCAGAGGTTGGTATCAGGATCACCAATATGTGAGTAACACTGCCTAGTAGGAGGTAAGTCTTCTATTTCAACAGCTGCTTTTATATTACCGTGTTATGATTTCTGTACTGCACCCTTGCAAAAACGTCAAGAGCAGCTCCCCTGCAACAGCACTGTTCTGCAGTCTCCCCCCTATTGTAGTTATTGCTCCTAATATAACAGCACTCAGTCAGGATTAAGGCCTCATTGTGCTAGGCACAGTATAAATACATAACAAGATGCAGTCTCTGTCACGAAGAGTTTACAGATTGTCACCAGCCCCAAACAGGAGCAGATTCCTCACTCGAGTCAAAGGCGCTCTGTGTGGGCATAACAACCTGTCGTCATTTTAAATAATGCAGGATAGCAAGAGGCAAAAAGAGAGAGTAACCGAGGACTGGGGGCAGGAGGCAGCGAAGGGCAGAAGTGTCAGGCATGGTTTTAGGAGTGTCAGGCATGGTTTTAGGAGTGTCACGCACGGTTTTAGGAGCTGATCCAGGCTTTAGGGAACATAAAAGACCTGGTGGTTTCAGCATAGGATGATGAACTGGGCACTCCTGTATGCGGTAGCTGGTCTCAGGATGTTTGCATGAATGCAATATAACACGAGATCTCTGCAAGGCCTGTTGTTGGCCTCTTTTGGGTGGCAATTCCTCATGGAAATCACAGTCAGATAGGTTGGGAGACGTTTAGGAATGATAATGTGAATGTATTTATGGCAAGGATGGAAGAAGGGAAGCAAACCTTTGTGGCAGATGATGGATAGGGATGGCTGGAGGCTAGTGTTATAACTAATTTCTGTTTGAGGTAATTTCTATTTAGGATATTGCTCATAGGCTGTTTAGCAGGGATAAAGATGATTTGCTAAAGGCCTAAACTGTATAAAACATACAATGCTGGGCAAAATGCATTTTCGCTTGGTTACATAGACTCTTGTTTTGACATACTTAGCAGTCTTCCATCTCTGCTGAAATCTGTAAACGTTTTTCTCTTCATTGTGTGCCAGAATGCCGAGTCTGATCCAGAGCACTTGAAAGTAAATGGGAAAGTTGGTTTTACTCTAAGCCTCATTTAAAGTTATTGATGAGTGTAGGATGTCCGCGTTCAGGTGGTTTCCTTGCGTCCCCTTGCACCGACGATGCAGAAGCCGTTCTCACCCTTCCCAATGTACACTCCCTCTGACTGTGCATGTTTCTCCATCAGGGAGCTGGGTTTATTCCCAGGGATTTCACTACAGTTGGCTTTTATATAAGAAAGCACCAAAAACTGAAGCAAGTGGATGTCTTCTGCATCTTCTAGCACATATCTAGATTCACTCTGATGATTTTTGCCATATTTGTCTGGTTGGATCCTTTCATCTCATTGCCATTCTCATCCTGGTTTCGCAGCTGTCCATGCTGAACATCTGCATCGGGAATGTCAGGAAAACAGGTGTCAAATTTTTTTCCAAAAAGCAAAAATTCAGTCCCCTGTGGCTTCTGCAGACTTCCAGTAGCAGAGTAGACCTGTGGTGCTTTGCATCTTTGCTTTCTGCAACACAGGGATGGCTCCCTGCTGGAAATCATCTGGATGTTAGCCAGTAAAAGAGAGCAAGATGGGGGACAGGTCAGACATGTCCTTCCTCTGCTTTCCACTGGGGAGCCTTCAGGATGGGAGTGTGTCAGGAGTGTATTATTTTCTTTACCATTATTTATGTTATAGTGACATTGCCTTGTATTAACCAATACCAAAAACCTATTGAACGAGGCACTGAATACACAGCTAATAAACCAAGCATTTCCAGTTAAAAAAGAGCTAAAAAGAAATTAAGGGTGACACCCATTTTACAGAGAAGGAAGTGAAGCTGAGATCGAGCAACTTGCTTAAAGTTTCAGAGAGAATAAATACAAAGCTGGGACAGAGATAAGAATTGTACTGCTTCTGCCTTATAGATTGCTTCTCCATAGTGCCTTTCTTCCTTGCATATTGCCTTACGCCAAAACCTTCCTCTTTTTCTAGCTCCAGCACCCTATCTGTGTGCCTGGCATTCCAGCATATTATATATGTTTTTGCTCATGGCTCGAGATCATGTCTAAAATAAAAAATGGAGCCTTCAAGATAAAATCCAGCACAGGATTTAGGTACTTAAAGTAGGATTTAAGTATCATTTTGATACTTAAATGCAAAACTGAGACCAGTGAGATGCTGCCAAGATACTGCGCTATCCCTGGGAGTGTCTACACTCTTTCAGTTCCTCAGTTGGTGATCTTAAAATGTCTTGGGAGTCTGAAATTTTGATTTCAACACATTTAGTGAATGTTTTGCTTGACAGGATTGAACATTCCTACACCTACTACCTTTATAATTATGGTAGGGATTCACAAACTGGCCTTTGAGTCTTGATCCAGCCAGCATTCCCAGAACACGCGTATGTAGCCTGACACAGCCAGGCTCATGACAAAATCCGTTGGGAATGACCACTTTCTTTTAAAGCATTGCAGGCATGAATAATGGTTATCGTCACAGTTTCATCTCCCTCCTGGGGTATGGGATATCAGACTTCCATATATTCTGCCTTCCAGGAGAGCACCCTAGCCAGTAGGTAGTCTCCACCTGTTGAAGCTATGCAGCTACGAAGAAAAATTTAAGATTAATTGATGCAGCAAAAGAGAGGGAAAGAACGCTAAAATAGGAGGATGCCTTTGTCATCTGGTGGTGACAGTCTACTGACAAGAATGAATTATGGATGCTGACCTGGCTCCCAGGACTATTCCTAAATTTTATCTAATGACTCCAAAGAAGAAGGCTATAAAGTTCTAGGAGCAGGGACCAGGAGCAGGACTGATCCCCTTCTGTGCCCCTCCAGCCCCATTAAGTTTGAATTATTTTGTGTGCAGTGAAACAGCTTTCACAGAAGAGCCCCCCTTCCAAAGCCAGGAGCCCCCGTAGAGTTGGTTGGGGCACCCCCATCGATGTGGGTTTAACCCCCTGAGGCAGAGGAGTGAACAGACCTGGGTTTCCCATGTCCCGGTGAATGTGTTAACTGGAAGGCTACTACCAGAAAGTTAATATTCCTGCTCCACTGGCTGCATTTTTAAGAGGAATGAGCCTTGCTATATTCTTTGTGAAAAAAAAGCAGAAGTTACTCCTTTCTGGAGCAGCTTCCAGACTGGATCCCCGATTGGGAAGAGCCACCACCCTGCAGCCTAACGTGAGGTGTCTGGAAGACAAGACTTAGGAGTCAGCCCTGGCTCCGAGCCTTTCGCTGGGTAGTCCTAGGCAGCTGTTTGCAGCGCGCTTGACTCCAGCCTGCCTCAGGGCAGCATGCATTAACTGATTTGGACGCCGTTCTGCTAGATTCGCTCTCCTCGAGCGTTGTATGGGGGGGCCTTGGCACCGCGCGCAGCCATCCACATCCCACTTCAGGAGCAAGCTGGGTCCTTCACCGAGCTTTTGGTGCCTTGCCACCAGCTGGCAGATCCCCCAGGAGGCACTGGCCGTGGGTTGGGAGGCGTAAGTTAAGAGGATGGGAGCAGCGGTATGCCTGTGTGCATTGTCCCTCTTCCTGCCTTGTTTTCAGTACTTTGACGTAATGTGAAGCATTTTGCCAGTTGTGGTTTTTTGAGAACAGATTGGTAAACTCTGACTTGTTGCATCAGCCTGACAGCTGACTTCCCACACAGTTCAGTGTCTGTAGCACTCCACTGGGGCCAAAACTGAGCAGTGATTCATCCACTAAAACAGGTCCAGCACACCAACAGTCTATTAGTTGTTATAATAATGCTGAGGATGGGTGGGAGGTAGTTTAACGCCCTTTGGACTCGCTTTAAAATATCTCTTTGTCCTCTCTGTTGCTGGGAAGTCAAAAGAATATGCTTTGTTTGAAATTTTCCAGAAAAAAAAAAGCTTCAGGATACCAAAGCCTCAAATAGGAGCTGATGGCTCCAGTCTGGGCACAGACAATTGAGTTTGAGGGAATTTATAGCAAGCCTATCCTTAATGTGTCCCAGGAATTACTTGATTTGCTTGTTCTATTCCCCAGCAGAAGAAACTGTGGGGATTCAAATTTAATACAGTCTAGGAGCTTGTGTTACAGTTTACTGTGTCCTTGGACAGCTGTAAATCCTCCTCTGATGTATTTGCTTAATATTTAAGCTTAACATGTTTTAACCACAAATCAGGCTACAATAATGAACTTGGAATCCATCCAGCCCTTATCCCAGAGTCCCTACAAACAACTTCGGTCCCAGAGGTGAAATGATGGTGATCTACCTGTGAATATCCTGAGTCCCCTCTCGTTTTGTACAAGACACAATAAATTATGAGCCTGATCCTCAGCTAATGCAAAGATTTACATTACCCTGTGCTGATTTACACCAGTGGAGGAGCCGATTCCACCAGGAACAAATACAGTGTTTTAAATCTACCAATCGATCCACAGCTCAGCTAATGAAACTTTGCAACCCTTAAAATGTCCTGGCTCCAACTTGAATGTCTCCCTGCATCTGGGTTTTCTCTCATCAGCACTTTAGGGCTGGTGCTGCATTAAAAACTGCACACAACTACAGTTAAGCTTTTCAATAATGAAGTCACTTTATTTATTGAGAAATTTCATCACAGGATACATGTTTCTTGGCAGGGCAACTCATGAACAGGAAGCCTGCAGTTACAAAGGTATGCATAAACGTGTATAAGGGCATATTGTTTGCCTTCTTTTTATTACAGGAAGGATATGGTTTGGTTGTGTTTTTGATGAGTTTTATTTAATCGTACACGGGCATTTTCCTAGAGTTTAAGTTAAAAATTTGCAAATATTTCTACCACTCCTGTTTCATTGATGGGGAGAGAGGCTAGCTCTGTGTTTCGCACTGGGACTTTGTAGACCCCGCACACGGGTCTTTGTACCTTGGACGTACCTTGCTGACCAGGAGTTATCATAGGCAGCTGGTAGGCATGAAGCCCCAGGTAATTGCTGGGGTTAATAGACAGTCTCATGAGATGTACGTAAGAAGGATGCTGGTGAATTGATATTATTCCTTTTTAAATTTTGGTCTATTATCTTAGGATTACATTAAAAAAAAACCTTGCAAATAAATCCACTGACAAAATGAACTAGCTATAGACATTGATGATTTCTGCTTCCTATGGCTATTTGATTGTCTAATTACAGTCATTTTGAACTGATTGCATGCTCTTTTAATTTATTTCACAGCATTTGACTGTAAGGCAGGACCTAAGGCAGGGTGTTTTTTACAGAGGAGAGTAAGTCTTCCTTAAAACAAATGTTCGGCCCATTCTAAGGGAGGATGTCTCTGCTCAGAAGACAGGAATGGCCTAGGAGCCTGTTTTATCTAGCAGGTAGAAAACTCGGAAGGTTGGGAGCCCTCTGTGGCTGCCTTCAGCACTAATCCAAACCCTGGCTAAGCAGCCAAACTCTTCCCACCTCTGCTGCTTCCCAGCCTCCCAGGGTAAAGACTGCAATGGGGTCTTGCTTCAGGGAGCACCACGCTCCCTGCACTGGCTCCCTACTTCTAACTTGTGGTGAAGTCGAGAAATATATAAATGTGATTAAAAAGACAAAAGCTGACTGATTTTGAACCTCAAGGAACATTTATTTCAGTTCCACTTGGAGCTGGGGGTCAGGGCTGAATGTAGTTGTCTTAGGCAAGCCCGTTCTTTTGTTCCTTGCGTAGCTGTTTCTCTGGGGTACTGTTAAAATCCAGTCTCCTCCTCCTGAAGCATCATCTGCAAATATAAGTACTGACTTTCTCAGTGGCCTTTTTAATTGTTTTCTATTGAATCATCTCTGTCGATGCACTGTAATACGATACAAAAATGGAACTCAAACATTTGTCATCAATTTTCTTTTAGGGTACAAAGTTTCGGATAGTTTTACCATTGAATTTTATGCATTATAGGTCACATTATTTTGTGCCATTGGTGTAAGACACCCTTGTTGCAATAGAGAAACAAAACTGTTCTTCCTAAGCATTGAGAAAAATGCTGCTATCAATCCAAAATACAATCAGAATTATTTTACCAGGTTATGTCAGGTTGTGAAAACAGTATCAGTAGAGAAAAAGAAAATTAAACAAGCCTTCTGTGTTTTGCTTACTCTCCAGTTCTGGGGACTTAGTTTGGCTGACTTGATGGGGAGGGACACAGTTTATCATCAGTGGTTTCACATGCTTGTGAATGGTGCCTCTTATTGCTAAACTATCAGACTAGCACTTAACATGACTCACATGCAATCTCAGGGGGGTAAAATGTACACAAAATACCTGCCGCAAACAACTCTGGGCAGCCAATACCAAGAGTTACAAATCCGAAAGCTGAATCCACTTATATTTTCAAGGTGTTTACATGCCTATTTGCCTGCATAGTTACCACAAACTTTTCAGACAAATCCTTGCAAAGTTTCTTAAATGCACATGGAAAGCGGTGGTTAGAAATGTAGTCCTTATTGCAGAGTTTTTGGGATCTATATGACACTGACTCCTGGGGCTCCAGCTCTGCTGAGGGCTGTGCTGGGCTGGGTATTGCATGAACATGGACAAAAGCAGTGTCCCTGCCTCCTTGACTTTGCAACCAAATAGGCTGTAGCTATTGGAGCTCTGCAAATGCCAATACTACATTAATTTCACTTAGAAATTGTCCAGCTGTCCATCTCACACAAGTGCTCATGCGCTGCTTTTAAGATGAGTTCTGCCTGAAATGGTTTTGCTATGAAGGGCCCAAAAGTCTTTTTGATCCAATAAATTAACTATAAGTGGGGCTGGCTTCGAAAAGGCTTGCGCAACGTGTGGCTTTGCTTGTAAGAGTGGCTTCATTCAGGAAACTACTTCTTAAAGAAAGGTTTCCAGAATTGAGCCCAATGATGGCTACAAAAATTGTTTCTGCAAAATGATTTTTAGAGACACTTAAGAATTTAAGAGCATTTATGTTGTTTACACTAACAAAGAGACTCTCAAGATACTGACCGTTGAGCTTTGATTTTAGAAACTATGTGACTAATCCAGTTTTTACAGACGGCTTTTTTTTTTATGTTCATTGCAAACTTCAAGGGAATGCTTTAATAGGACAGGATTTGAGTTTAAGCTTCCCAAAGTTTCAGCTTTGGCCTGGTACCAGTAATTATACAAAGAAAATTGAGTTCATAAGCTCAAGTTGTTGTCTTAGTGAAAACTTTTGTGCAAGGAACTTTCATTTTGTTGGAACTCCCTAGCAGTGATGAAGTTTACCAATACATCCTGCTCAAAAAAGCTGACAATTTTAATTAAACAAAAACAGAAAACACAACAATTAACAACAGCAACAAAATCCTGAAGCGTCATTGTCCTGACAGAGACCTTCTGAAGTGCAGAAAACCAAGTCCTGCTTTTCGAACCCATCTGGACCATGATTAGGGGAACTTCTCTGTAGTGCCATATTTACTAGCCTAAAGCATGTGTTGTTAATTCAGTATGCCTTAAGTCACAGCCTCACATCTATAAAGTTTAAGCTCAGCAGGAAAACATGAAAAAGCACTCTTATATTAATCAGCAGTGCCAGAAATAAACCTGGATATCAGGAATTTAAACCTCATACTGCTCAGATGAATGCTGCAGCCTACAATAAACGGCAGGGCTGTGTATTTCCTCTCTGTGAAGGATGGATGTAAAAAACATGGAAAAAAGTAAAGAAATGCATTTACTTAAAACCCTTATCCTTGTAAGAGTGCTACCTAAAATGTACATAAAAATGTATTTTTCTCCCACAGTTTAGACAAACAGAATTTTTTAGTTAGATATTATCACCTGGAGAGAGCCCAATAATAAGCGATTTAGTCTGGAGAGGGGTTTTGTACATTTCTGATTAATATTTACAAAAGGCTTTGTGTATTTTTGCTCTAACGCTAATGAGGCAGCAGATCAAGTTTAACAAAAAGGACACTGTAGATTGAAATATGGTATTGTGCCCATCAAAGTCTGCCTCCTCTCTGCTTGGCTTATGATGAATACCGTTCTTTAATAGCGGGCTGGTGTTCGTGAAAAACTTATTAGAGAGACTAAGAGAGAAGCCAAGAATGAAGGAATGCCTGACTGGCAGCAATCAATCACTCCCTTTTAAAGATGAACTGATCCTTCTTTTTTTAAAGTAACACTTCATAAAAAGGTCTCAAACATAAATATGCAAAGCATTAGAGCAATTACATTCTGCGTGATCCCTGCAGTATTTCTGGTACATGGTTTGACTTTAGTGTGGTGTGTATAATGAATGCAGTAAAATGGCAAATCTCTCTAAAAGAAGACTGATATTTAGAGGAAAGTTCTTGTTGAAGAGTGTTAATTATCCAGAGCAGTAAAGTGAGATTATTTAGATTACTTTTAAGAACACATCTCCATATAGGCTTTATTTTATGTAGTTTTTATTATTTTTCGATAAATGAAGATGACATACTAAAAGCAGAAAGGCAAACATATATGTATACAGATACTGCAAGTGGACAAGTGACTGGTATATTTAAAGGCCATTGCATACAAAAATTTTCATATTTGCATGCCTGATTTGCACTTTTCTACATGCATTTTTAGAATGCATTTTCTAAAACTGTGCCTGTAATCACAATCATTTTGCACACAAATCAGGCACACAAGTGTACACAGTTTTAAAAGAAGTTAAGTAGCCGACATGGTGCAGAAATATCTTCCTTTAACAAATATTCTTTGCTTGTGGCTCCTTGACTAGTATGTTGAAGACCCTTGTTTACTATTTAACAAACATCCCCAGAATACAACATATCACTTTTAGTGCATAAAGGAGGGTTGGAAACAGAAACTGAGATGGGAGAAAATAGCTCATTCCAGTCGCCAGAAAAACTTGTGCTCCACACTTCTCAAAGCAGAGCACAGAGCTAATCTGAGAGGTGCAGTCCAGATGTTGCATCTAGGTACTAGCAGTTTTTAATGACTTTTTTTTTTACCCTGTTTAGAGAATACATCTTCCGTTCCTAACGGTCCGTTACTCTTTTTAAAAATAGTGCTAACAATGGCTGGACAGTTGCTGTCAAATATAATGAATGGTAAACTGTAAAATGTTAATGAACTAGTTACTGTAGACAGTAATATTAGAGACGCTGTTGTTTAAGATGGCGAAGTTGCAAAGCACGAGGATGGAAACAGGCAAATGTCAGTAGTGAAATACCTGGTGGGTATTTGAGCCCTCCGCTGGGGTTAGAGCTGTGCAAACACTGTCAGGAGAGGAGCATCAGCTTGGGTTTGTGGAGTTCAGTGAAAGTCAGAAATATTTTCTTCCTTTCAGAATAAGAAAATGACATTTGGTGAAAACGGAGGTTCTTTCCCTCAGCAGAGACAGTGTGGGTTACTCATAAAAGCATAATGGCTTTCATTCAGAGGTGCCATATGGCTGCTTATAAGATTTCTGCACAGCACTTGCTGTAGCAGTAACTAAACAAATGGCACTATAGTACAATATAATACCTGTCAAGAACAGTGATAAAGAATGTTTTATTTCTCTGCTCTCTGTCCTCTTTTTTCCCTCCTCCTCGGAGCAGGCTGCGCGCGCGAGGCAGCACCCACTAGATGGTACTGCCAGGCCTCCCCAGCCCTCGCTCCCCTCCGCCGGCCGCCGCCCCAGCGAAGCAAGGCTGCGATGGGCAAACCAGAAAATCCATATGCACAGGAACGCACGCTGTCTTCACAGCGCTGGCAAACTCCCTTTGGGCTGCGCGGCGGTGCTGAGCACCGCTGTGACACCTACGGACGGGCGTCCTCGGAGCCCTTCCAGGGACGGAGCAGCCCTTCAGGCTCCCTGCCAGACCCGCCGGAGCCCCGGCCCAGCCCGCAGGGAGCAGAGGCCGCTCAGCACCTCTGAGAAACAGGCCCAAACGTCCCTCCCAGCTAGCTCTCTGGAAAACGTTTATCATCTTTCGTTTTGGGACGCTGTTATTAAACGCGTGTGTTTGGTGCTAAGTTTCTCCAGTAACAAGAAGCCATAAAATACGAGCAAACAAATACATTCAACTTGCGATAACTGCCACCTTCTTGAGCTGCTGAGCAGGTCAGGAACGGGCATTGCTCGACTGTCTTTTGGGTTTGGTAAAAGATGGCTCCACCTGCTTCAGAGGAGCAGGAGGATGGAAAATACTGCAACCCCGTCTCACTAGATAGCCTTCACGTGGTGTTTACAAAATAACACATCTCCTCTTCGCCTGTGTTTTTCCCAGGAGGTTCATTGCAGGCTTACACTGGCTCTGAAATATATTGGCTCCCCAGTCGGCACCCTCACACATACCCTCTATCATGCTCTCCTTAGGAATCACACTCCAGGGAAATCTGGTTTAAACCTTCCCTGATTAAAAGCATGACCACATATGTAGTGAATGCAAGGTGTTTTGTATGTGTGTGTCTCATTTCTTAGAACACTTCGTGTAGTCTAAATTCAAGATTTTGCATGATGTATTCCTCCGTCCTTCCGTCCATCTGTCCAGACAGGCAGCTTGTTTGATGAGTTAACCGTTCTGAACGTTTTAATATTTATGTGACTCTTGTGCAGCTCAGCAGTTGCTTTATGTGGGATTGCATATTTGATAAGATCACAGATTCACTCCGTGCCAAAGCTGAAGTCCTACTGAGGTCTGACTGTACTTCAGATGTCAAAAAAATATGAATAGGTGGTCTTAATGTTCTCCTCTGGTGTTATATCTGTCTATAGAGAATATAGCTTACAACAGATTAGAAGCAATAGAGGACTTGACATATACTGAGAGAGCAGTAAGAATGATGCTTGTTGACATTATCAGCTAAACCTGTAGGGGAATTTTCTTTTTTTTCTTTCGTTCTTTCTTTCACTCTTTCTTTCTTTCTGTGAATTTTGCTTATTTGTTCCCGTATGCCTTGCTCTTTCTGCATCAAGTTCCAGTTTCTCTATCTAAAATAGTTTTGTCAGTCTAGGCATTTTCAACACACTTACCATCTATACGAGTCCGTATATGGTACTCATTACTGTTCTACCTAAATAGCTCACAGGTCTGCCTATCTCTGTGTTGTTTAACAAATATTTATTTGCAGACAGCCTGTGTAACTCTAATTCATGTGTGGTTGCTTATTCTACCCAGTTAGGAATTCATTGAACTAGACTGCCTGTATTTCTGTGCACCAATATACTGCAGTCCCTCTGCACTTTAAACTTCTATGTGAAAAAAGGTTTGCAGCAAATGCAATTATGTACTGAGTAGATTTGTGTCTATGTCCACACTGCTTTGGGGATGTACCCAAATGAGTAAGTAGCTCGTGATCCTATACAAATGCTTTAGGCATGAAGATGAATTCACTGTTTAAGCACAAGAAGAAATCCTGATTTTCAGTCTTGTATAGTAAGTGTTGCAAATAAAGCAATGAAAGATGGGTTACTGTTGAATGAGTCATGGAAATTCCTACCAAAGTTTTGTGAAATCTGAATGTGCAGTGGAGTGGGGAGAAGGAGAAGAACTTTCTGCTGACATGTAATGTCTTGATCCTATCTCATTCTTGTTGTTAGGAACAATTTCTGTGGTTAGATGGCCAAAACAGAACTTGCAGACATGTGGATTTCGTAACTGCCATTGGGAAATTACATCCTAGCATGAGGCTGCAGCTCTCCATAGCACACACTGTCCTGGGTATCCAGCATGTCACCTGAGTCCTGTTAACACCACTTTAGAAATATTGCTTTCAGAGCCCGGCTCCAAAGATGGTATTATAAATGTGCAGCGAATGGAATATTACTTCCTTGTCAGCTTTAGATTTAAAAAATAGAATGTGAGATGTACTAAAACCTGGGATGAAACCTGCTTATTGGTATTGGTGCATTCAGAACAATTTACATCACTAGGTGTCAACAGCCCATATTGGAAAATACTTCTGTGCTGTCCCTAATTCATGGCATGTTAAATACAAAGTAGATTCATTATTTAGGCTCTCGGGCATGGACAAGCCCTCTGGTTCTTTCTCTCTCGGGTATAGTCTGATTCTTAGCTCTACCCCTCAAGGTCCCAGCGAGAGCTGACTTTAAGCTTGTTGTGAAAGAGGCTGCTGACTACACTGCGTTGTCATTGGACTTACACTGAACTGTACCTAGCGTTGTGTGTCTTGGCTGGAGTTCAACACCGTATGTTATTGGAATTCATGGGCAACATACCAAGATGATGTGAGGACCCAGAAGGCTAATTTGCTAATATGCAATCACAGGACATAGACACTGCTTTGTATCAGTACAGTATGAACCCGTATTCAACCCCCCATTCCCAACCGTTAACAAAGAAGAGCAACCAAAAGGCTGAATTTCCAAAGAAGAGGCTTTAACTAGAGTTGAAAGGGAAGGAACATATTATAGGGCTACAGAGTTACTGCTTGTCTGAACTTGATATATCGATAGGTCACTGGAGAAGAAAATTTGGGACAATTTCAAAGACAGCACTCTAAAGTAGGTGGCAAATTTGTAATATTGTGCCATTTAAGCTCATAAACAATATGGCACAGGCAGGAGATGCTGAACTTTATGAGGGCATATTTGATGTGCCATCATCTAGACAGAGCGGTTGTTCTGCTGAGGATGGGACCGCGGCTCTGTGGAAGCTCCAGAGGAGAGCTGAACTGTCGAAGAGTTATTGGCATCCTAGTGCATGGTAAAGTAGGAGTATGCCTAACATGCCGTAACAAGAGGAGGTAATGCAGAACCGTAATTAACACGATGTTATTTTTAATTCACAAAAATATTGTTTATAGAGCTGGAGTGAAAGAATCTGACTCTTAATGAAGATTGATTGCAAGTCAGATTTCGCCTCTCGTTCTGCAGATTTTGTTCGCTACGACAAGGAAGTGAGCTGGGAGTGAGATCATTTGTTTGTAGCACGGAGTCCCTTGAGCACCCTCTCCTCTTTCATCACAGCCGGGGGGACTTCTGCTTTGCCCGGTTCAGGCACTGCAGCACAAAGGGATCATGAGGGCTTCCTCCCATTTTTCCCGGTTTGTCCCTGCTCCTCCACACCTCTCCGTAGTTCCTGCTCTAGACAGCAGGAGCCGTGTTTACAGACAGCAGGCTGTGTCTGGACAGAAAGGGAGCAGCGAGGCACAGCCAGTTCTGTCTTCCTCCCCTGTACTATTATCGTGGCGGTAGCGAACACCCGTTCCACCAGACCGGTGGCCCAAAACAGCCCGACTGAGCACAGACTCTGAGGTCTTCCACATAGACCCGCACAGCACACACCACTAGGGCTCAGCAGCTTACTCTAGCTGATCAGAGCTATTCAGTATTATCATTTTTATTATATTATGACCATTTTTGAGACATATGCAAGGCACCACACAGCCTGCAGGGACCAGGGCTAGTGCAGAGGCTCCCCAGCTCCTTTGCCGGGAGGACCGCAGCACCACTGGCAGCAGCAGCAGCCGCCAGGTCTCTACCAGGCCACGGACTTTGCAGTGCTCTGCGTTGCATTTTTTGCTACCAGCTACCCAAAGATACGTTGGAGAGCAGAGAGCAGGGGCCAGTGCGGGAAGAGCGAATCTGCTAGGATCTTGCAGACAGCCAAGGGCTCCTCGTAGGTCCCCTCTCTCCCTTGCCCAATGGAGCCAGATGGGATGAGCAGCCTGGGCTCGCAGCAACAGGGCGAACGGCGGTGCCTGCTGCTGCTGCTCTCGTGGCCTGAGAGGTTGCCAAGAGCTGCTCCACATCTGCTCCAGGTTGGCCGCATCCTTTGCTTTCCCAGGCCGCTTTGGCTGCAAGTCAAGGAGCGCCCGTGCGAGGAGCTTGGCAGGCAGTTGTACCGAGGTGCCCTTCCTTGAGCGACTCGGGGCCGGCGAGGACTCACCGAAGCAGGAGAAAGTCCTGCGCAGTTAAGTAGCAAGAGGAAAAACACATTTTACCATATATGGGGTGCACTACAAAAGCTGAGCCACCCTTTGTGGGTGGGAGAAAACAATTGAGCGTTTTCCTGTCAATTCTTGTTTGCAGTATTTCCAACAAATCCCTCATGCCCTCATGTTTCTGTAAGTGCAGGTAGGCAAGCCGTCGTTATCCGGAGTACGCGCGAGAGCCACCCCGCAGGTGCCGCAAAGCCGTACTCTAACCATGCGGCAACAGCAGAGTTAGCATTTCACTTTCCTGCTAATTAAAACCGCAATATTGTGCAGCAGTAAATTTTACTGATGATCAGAACTGTTTGTATATCTTGTCACATAACCTATGCATTCCTGGGAAAAGTGAGAGCTTGATTCTGCCTTCAGACGAGACTAAATTTGAAGGAAACTTGAATAACAACCGACACAAGCAAAAAAATGCGAGAGACAGGATTCAGGAGGAGAGAGGTTTTCAGGGCAGTGGTTGAAAGTAGAGCGGGATGAAACTATTGTATCAAACATCCCTTTAAACCTAGGCAAAGTTTTGACTGAAGCTTGTCTATACAGAAAGTAAATTGGACCAGGACTGTGACTTCCCGGAGGAAGCAAATCTGGGTTGCAGTGATGCTGCAGAGCCAGAACGTGCTTGCGCTGCGCCCGGGGCTGAGCGGAGCAGAGTGCGGCCCTGCTGCGGTGCGCCCCGCTTGCGGGGCCTCCGGAGCATCCGCTCGCCCCTGCCAAAACACACGCAAATGGGAAAAGCGAAAGGGTGCGAAAACCCTGTGAAAGGAAACAATCAAACTATGCAATTTTTTTTTCCCTTGGAGCCCCATAGACTGAAACTGCTGAGGTCTGAACAAGAGTAATTAAAATGCTGTGCTATAAGGGCTTCAAAGACTACCTGTATTTTCCATCTAGTACTCGTATCTGCTGTAGTCAGTCGCTAAAACCTGAGTGCTGTCCAACGCAGAGGCGCCCGAGTTTGGGATTCACATCCTGGGGCGATTTCTGGGCTGCCTGGGCAGTTCACAGCCTGGGTCTGTCTCCTACTGCGCAAGCCGGGTGCCCCTTGCCAGGCCCTCACTGCTCCCTTTGCTTCCTTCGGGTTTATTCAGTTTACACATACCTGAAAGGTGAATTCATCCCACTTGCAGGAACTCTTCCGATTTTTATTTCCAGAAGTGGTATGCTCTCCATGCTGTTTTTTTTTTTTTCCCACAGTGTATATATTTTTTTTAAAGGTACAATTTTTGGCAAGGATCTAAGCTGCCCTCTTAAAAGCGAGGAAGAAATTTTGCATTAAGAGTAACTCAGTATGGTGTGACACTGTCCTCAGCTCACCCCATTATTCCTGTGTGCTGTGGCACATATGGCATTAGTACAGCGTGTGAGATTCCCTGCAAAGCTAAGGAGAGGTAGGTTGATTTAAGGACATGGTTTCCAGCCAGATTTTCAGCTTTAACTTGAAATTTCCTTTGTGTTTGAGGAAGAGAATTTTAAATGTTATTTCAGGCAGATTTTTTTTTTCCTAAAGCCTTCAGGTGACACTGTCTAGAACGCTGGACGTTTTAGCTGCAATTATTTTAGAAAAGAGGCATACAATGTAAGGGGAAGTGTGAGATGTCATGCTCTTTAGGAAACTCAGGACATTTGTTTGTCTTAGTGACAGTGGCAGCCTTCTTCTAAATGCTGCCCCTTTCTGAAATGCACAGAAGTATCTGTGAGCAGAGCACCACAAGTAGGACAAAATACCTGCTTTGAACCCCCCAGTAATATTTTGAATACAGCTTTGGCCAAAAAAGACAATTGATTCCTTATTCAGATCTTCAGGAGCTTTCTGTTAGCTTCCCAATAATGCAAACTTTTAAAAATGATATTGCAGCATTTTGCTAAAACACATTTTAAATTCAGAATAAGAGGTACTGGGAATGTAATTTGAAACGTTGCCCTTGTCTGAGAGCAAGAAAAAATCCAATCATAACTACCTGCATTTTAAATATTGAAGATATGCAACAAACTGCTCAAAAGTAAACTAAAGTATCCATAGTAATCATTGAGCTAATACTTTCAACAGATTATTTATTTATAAAGATGAGAATATCTGTGAAAATGGACAATTTTGAGACAGAGGAAACAAAACCATTTTTCAATGAATATATTTATTCCAAAAGATCCTCCCAGCTCTAACCCAATGGGACTATATATTCACGTAAGAGTCTTCCATTTCAAATCAATCTTTAAGCAGGTAAGAGTTTTATGCCACGAAATATCACCTAATGATGTGTTTTGGATACAAAAGTTAATGTAAGAGTAGCAATAGTGGCTTTAATTTGTCAACAGCTTCCCCCATGAGATTTCCATTGGGACTGCAAATACCCTAGTTGTTTAAATGTCTTATTTACAACTGCATTAGGCACTTGTATATGTGCTCTCATAAAAATACTGCTGCCTATTTTCATTCACAATTGTACATTGGGGCTGTGATTTTTAGGAATTTTGATTCCTAGTTCTATGGAGCTTTTGTTAATCCCAGTAACTATCTATTAGCTTTTTTAGGTTCTTTAAATACTCCTCAGTTTTCTGGGATCCTATGGTATAAGTTTACAGTTACATGAAAAGGAAATGGAGAATTAAAAAAGATTGAATAGCTTCCTGCCTTGTTTGGAATAGGACTAGACCCACAAAGGTCCCAGGAAGCTGTAATTTGATGCCAGAAAGATAAGAATAACAGATATGAAAAAATAGAAGCTCCCCTGGACTCCAGACAAAGTTATGCAAAGCAATAAAAGATGCAGGTGACAGATTTTTAGGACCTGACAATAACATTGTCCATTACTGCTGGCAGGTCCTGCATGGGGTGAAAAAGGCAACTGTTCAATAGAACAGAGCAAGTCAATGCCAAAAGGTATAAAATGGTGTGTCAAGCTGAGCTTTTTAGGGGAATGCAGCAATGTGGGTCATTACCCACATTAAAATTTGGCTGGGAACTGTGAGGCTAACACCTCTTCTCATATGCCATATGAATGGCATCTTTTAATAGCTGCAGATGGCCGGAACCTGGGTTTCACTTGTTAGCTATTACACGGTGCCCTCGACCTTTTCTCTTCTGTAGCTTTTCTCTCGTGAGAGGTCCACAGAGCACAGTGCAGCCGTGTCTGCGCGTGCACCTCTGTGTCCGGCAGCAGTGCTGATGCCCCCGGGATGGCATTGCCATTCAAACCACGTGCAACACTACAAAAACCCCAAATTAGTAGCTACCGATGCAAGTGCCCCACTTGCATGATCACGGACCGGGTTGCGCGATCCACGTGGCCCCATCCCTGCCCTTCTCCAGAGCAGGGCACAAGCCTCCTTCTCCTCCTCCTCCTCGCTCACAGCCCCTGACCTCTCCAAAAGCCGTGATAGGAACGGGCTGGCGTTTGGTGACTTTTTGATCAACGAGACTTTTGGTATCGTGGTCATGAAATCGTCAGGGAGAAATAAGTAGGCCCAGTGCAAGAACTACCATTTTTAAAATATTGAAGGTATCTGATGTCCAAATGGCCTATTTCCACAACATTTACGTAGAAAAATCTTGGTTTAAAAATTCAAGCTAACTGGAGGACAAATGCCTGTCAAAGAACAGAATGAATACATAAAAACATCAGCATCAGGAGAAAATAATTCAGAATGATCAAAATTAGATAGCTTAGGTAATCTCTTTTTTTTTTTTTTTTTAAATTAGCTAGTGACGTAAACTTTTCTTCCTGATTTGGAATAGGGAAAATTTTAAAATCTGGAAAGTTCTCACAGGAGAGGAAATTCATTTCCCATCCTGCCCTGAGACACAGCTATACAGCACTTTCCTGTGTTTATCTTCCTACCCTTCTACATAGGATAAGCAGGAATATAAATCTATAAGTGAAGAGACAGGATAATACAAATGGTTTGAGTGAATCTCTTCCCTGATCATTTTTCCCTTCCCTCTCTTGATGTCACTGTATGAAAAATTTCACAGCAACAACAAAATGTATGGTAATAGTTCAAAACAAAATTGAAAAATTTCTGAAAGTTGCGCTGGAAGCATTTTTGTCAGAGTTTATTGGAAGTATTTTGTATTTTTAAAAGTTTAGAAAACTTTTATGACAAGTAGATAAATTATGGAACTCTATGAACATGGAATTAAATGGGATCTGAAGAGTGACAAACAGGGAAAAGAAAGAGCATATAATTTTAGAACACAAAAAGGTAACTAAATTTGAAAAATTGCATTAGTATATCATTTTCAGTATGTAAGCCATTAGAGAAAAAGTGTAAATTACACCCTGTAACAAAGTAAAAATGTTTTCAATGTTTAAAGGTAATTTTGTATTACTGCTACTATTACTTAAACTCTTAGCTCTTATAAATATCTAAAGACAGGACCCCTGGTGATATTACCTGTGTCTTAGGCAAAGAGCAACAATTTCAATTCCATTCAACTACATTTGTATTTTGCCAAGTGCTATCAAGCACTGAGTTGCATAATTTGCTATCTAAGTGAAATAGATATTTTTCGTGCTGCACATTTATCACTCTCCTGTGGGCCTCGTTACTGACAATCAAATCATAAAAGATGTTCAAAATTGTCATGATGCACTTATTTTCTCATGATATTTGATACAAATAGTTTCTTCTACAAAAATGGCCTTTTTTGCCATAACATTTTAGAGTAGCTCTTAAAGAAACAGGATGCAGTTGTTTTTTTAGCAGATTCTACTTAGGCTTTTGAAGAAAAATAGATTTTGATAGCTGATCCTATTTCTAAATATATCACTTGAGTCTCATTTCTAGGAATGTAGGAATTTATACTAAATGTAAGCAGGTAACATAGCAAAATAAAAATATAGAAGAAATTCTGTCTGTACCTGTAAGATTTACATTTTTTCTTTTCTGTCTTTCAACGTGAGCTCAGACATTGTGAAAAGATAAATACTTCTTTAATTTATGGAACAGTAGCAGTAGACAAAGTGATAATACCCCTATAATCCACACTGCCCCCCAGTATATAGGCTTCTATAGGCAACTATAGGTTTCTTTTCGAGAATCATCATTGATCATTTATTCAGCAAGACTTTCTCCTAACCTGGAACAGGAAGGAGACTGAGAACATTAAGCTCATTTCATACGAAGCCACCGAGCAGCCAGAAATGGTAAAAACTTTAGGTTATCGATATTGTGAGATGGATTTCTGCCAGTCACGGAGGGGAAAACTGGATCCCTCTCCTGCAAGCTCTTTGAGCTGACCAGTCCCAAATGTCAGAGCCAGCTGTGGCGTTAAAAGAACATGTGGTTTTAACAGGTCTGACCCTCCTCAGGTCAAGGTAGAAAGCCACCCTCAGTAACTTGTGGAGGATCCGTTCAGCATTTGCTCGCACCGTGCCGCGGACCCCGCAGAGCTCTCCTTGAGCAGGCAGTCTCCTTAAAACAGAAATAAATCCAGCAGGATGGCAGGAGAACGCCTGCCTGCTCTGCGAGTTTTCACTGCATTTTAAGCAAGAGACATCTTGAGGTTTGTGCTTACCCAAATACTTATGCTTGCAAAAGCAAAGCCCATAAACATTTGTTTAAGGCTGCCCTGACACACAGAGTATTTAAACTTTTCACTGCTGCTGCTTGTGAGACATATCAAAATGTACATATTTTTTCCAAGATTTTATTCCCTGCACCCTTCTCTATGATTTGATGTGCCAGTTAAAAACTGATAGTCTCTAAGGCTGTGATGGAGATAGGTGATTCGTGGTAGAAATACGGCACCGCTGACCTCATCCAAAGGAACAGCTGATGTTACAGTAAGAAGATGCTGGATATTTATTTGTAGGTATAGGGGAAAAATATATTTGTTAGTGAAATGGAGCTTGCTGCAGAGTGCATAAAGGTGAATTATTTGTCAGAAGACTGAAGGAGGTTTATGCAATATAGTATTATTGAGCCGGGCTATTAGCAGAGTGAATTGCTATTGTGACATGCCATTAAATTGTTTTTAGTGTCCACAAAGGTATCATTCTGGAGCAGGCTTGGATAGTAACAAAGTTATATATTTACTGGACAGCAGCAGATCTCAGAATAAAAATAGTCTAGCTGACCATAAAGTAAAATAAGAGACAGGAGGGTCCTGGGCTGGAATATTTGCCCTTTTGGGCCACCTGCAAGTGCTGCTAAAGTAATCAGGAGCAGTTTTCTCCAAGACACGCGGTCCCCGCAAGTACAGGGCGTCGGTCTTGGTGCTTTGCTCGCGGAAAGGTTTCCTGCCGCGGCAGCCAGAGGAGCCGGAGCAACAAGGGAGTTCGCTGCCCCGTGTTTGCTCATGCACGCGGTGCCCCCAGCACCTCCGCCCGGCACGCAGCCCTCGCCGCCCGCGGCAGAGCGCCCTGCTGCCACGGCTTCAGCCCCCTCTGCTCTTTTTTTCTATCGCATGCAGGAAGGTTGCGGGTTTCTGCAGATTTCCCCAAACCTAAGGCAAGGCTTTGCTGGAGCCCGGGGGATGCACGGGCTCCTCTCGCCGACCGTCCGCGTTGCTGCCAGAGAGGAGCCCGCTGGGGAACCCGCTTCCCTCGGGGGTTTGGGGCTGCAGTTCATGTATCAGGTCTTCTGTACGTTGCAGAAGGTGCTAATAACCTTCCCCCCGCCTTGACACAAACGCAGGTTATAAGCAGATGAAATTGCTGGTAGAGAATAAGGTTAAAAAACCGGCAGGCGGCACAGATAGATATGCTAGGACCGATTACAGCGTTCCCTCTTCACTTTGGAAAACACACAGCACTACAGTATTCAATCAAATGCCCTTAATTTAATCATATTTATGTTCTGATTGGGAAAGGAAGGGAAAAAATTTGCCAAAATTAACATTTTAATTTAACAGCGCAGAAGCGCAGAAGGAGCTCTAAGTTGAGCTTGGTTTAGGAAAAAAAGAGAGAATTAAATATGTGTATATATGTATATACAGTTATACATATTAGATTAAATGTTTTAGAACATAAATCAGTGAAAGAAAAGTAATAAATAATGCATGGTGAAAATGTGATAATGTTTATTAAGAAGCAACAGCCTTGTCATCTTCATTTTCTTCTTCAGTGATTCTCCCCTCAAAGGGTTCACTCATTTGGGACTCCCTGCAATTTAGCCTGAGGCCACTCTCTCTAATTCTTGGTTGGAAAAATACCTGCTTTGCAAAAATAAGTTAAAAGCAGAACAACTGCGCGCACTGAAGGTCTCCCCATCAAGCTCCGTAAAGGCCAGATAGTGAAATTTGTGCTTTTGTTGCTGTGGAAATTCGATGACAGACAATAGCAGGCGAGAGGGGAGGAGAAGGGAAGGGGGAGGCGTGGGAGGAGAAGACCTGAGCCAAGGCTGCCGGGTGCCGCGTCTGCCGGCCGCTCCCTGCCTACCTGCCCTCGCGCGGGCCAGACTCCTCTCTCTCCTCACGGGTGGGAAAAGCTTTCTGAGCCCACAGCGATGAGCACAGCCCACATCCCTACATGCACGAGCCAAACGAGCCAAACGGCTCTTCCTCCCCTTGCAGGGCTCAGTTTATAACCACCGAAAAGCCCTGGGCAACCTGTGGGCCTGGTGCTCTGCAGGTGCGAGGCAGCGTGGCTCCCCGGCGCTCGCCGGAGCCTGGCGGTTTGCATTCCCTGACATGTGAAGATCTGTGAAACAGCCCTGAAATGCAGCATATTATTATTCATTAAAGCATTGTTTGTAATCAGGCACCTTTACCCTGCTTCTTTCTTTGTCTAATCTTTTGTCCTTAGTCAGAATAATGAGGAAATTTAGACTACCAGTTACAGAACTTTAGTACTGATAATTTGCAGTAGCTAAAACAATATGTTGACGTTCGTACGCTGTGACATATAAGCTGCTTAATTAGAGTTGCCATTTAATCTGTTTCTGTTCATTCATTTGCACTTGACTAATACAGGAAAGAAAGTATACCCACCTAGGTAGCAAACATGAGTAAATCTTTGTAGTGTGGAAACCGGTGCGTAATGATGATGTGTGCATTGAGCAGGCTCTAAATTTGTACCTTCAATCACATGTGTGAATGCAAAGAGAGATCCACGACTGAACATGTGTTATTGTGCACAGATGTAGGTTCTCATTTCTAAATGTCTCCCGCAGTGGATAACATTAGCTTGCCAGTGTGTATTTATGCTTTTATTATTTACTGAGGCTTTCCATGGGACATAATTCTAAATTATCCTTCTGTGGTTTATTAGAGTCTATGGAATTTTATTCATCAGCCCAGCAAGGCACTAGCAAAAATAAAAATATATTCATGGTGTTCATTGCTGCATAATTAGATCGTGAAGATACTCTTGGACTTTAGAGTTTAGATAGAGGGTTGAGGCACATTCTGGAGGTAAAAACAAAGATTAAGGCCCTTTAAACTATGCAGCAATGGGAAGAGGCCCTAAAAGGGTGAAAATCACACTTGTACTCTAAGGCCCTTTCGTGTTGCCAGTAAAGTCGAGAGGGGCCTACACACCACTGAAAATCTGAATTGACATCTCCTTTTCTGAATAGCTGAGGTGACATTCATAGTAAAACTTACCTTACTTCCGTGATAGATATGATAAGGGAAGTGTTCAAAGCGCAGAGCAATGGCAGAACTGAGTGAAACGCATGTTCCCGCAGGCACCTGCGCTCCTGCCCCGCTCGCCACCTCGGCAGTGCAGCTGCCTCTCCGCAGAACAGCGGCGCTCGCTGCTGCCAGCGAGGCGAGAGCCACCGGTAGGCATGGTTCGCTTCTTGGGAGCGCGTGTGAACGCTAGCGAAAAAGGTTAATATCGCTGGACTACAAAAAAAGGAGATAGGAATAGATGTGGAAGCAGGCAAGCCAGCAGGGAAGCGATCGTGAAGGCGAAGTCGGGACTGCGGCCTGGCAGCCTGGGGGGGTGGGTGCCCCCGCGCTGGGCTCAGGCGCGGACTGTGCCTGCTCCCAAGAAACGGCCGCATCAATATAGGCCTGACGCTGACATTTTAACTCAGGGAAAATAATATGTAAATTATACTTCTGGTTTTCAGTTAATGACACAAGCAGAAGTGCCTAAAATGCTACTGAAGATCTTGTTCTCAGCCTAATCAGAAGCGGGAGTGCTTGCAATCCCCAACTACTAATTTTAGCCCAACTTGCAAAATCAGGAAGATAGATGCATATATGTGAACTCCAGCTCTACAGCTTTTGAGGTTTCACCTACCACAGACAACAAAAGGCATCTCTGAAACTCAGGGGAAGCAAAATTGGATGGTCTGATATTTATCACCCCACTGCTAAAACCTTCCAAGGCCAAAATATGGGGATAACGTAAGAGGAGGACTCAGTGAGGAATACAAGATAAAGTATAGTTCAGCGTTCTTCAAATGATAGATTAATTTTTCAGTATAGCTAAAATTGCTATAACCTCAGTTTCATGAGTCAGCAAGTCTGATAACATTAATTTATAGTAATAAAAGTAAGGCAACACCTGTTTTTTATCCACCTAAGCTAAATGTGGGTATAAAACCAGACCTGTTTTTACAATCAGAAGTTTGGTTCTAGCTACAATAAACCAGCTGTATGTTTAAATTAAAAAGATCTGATCCTCATAGATATTAAAGGCATCTTTACACCGCTGTTCTAGTTAAACGGGGCTTTAAATGGTAAAAAGTTTTATTTACTCTCACTTTAAAATCCCTTAATAATGACAATGCAGAACAAAGTATAACTGCAAATCGAGATCAAAATCTCTTTCCTCTCTATACTTGAGATAGCGTTAATATTAAAGCTTACTTTCCTTCCATATTTATGCAAATAGCCTTACCTAAAAACACAGTGACGATGTTATTCCATTAAAAAGGTCAAGAAGAAAAAAGAAAGCTTCCTTTTATTCTCCATTCAGAACTGATTGCCTGATATCTATTTGAGCTTTAGTTCTGGTGCAAAAAATTTTGTTTAATTATTGATATTAAAATTGTTGAATCAGTATCTAAAACAAAGGATTAAGATCTGCAGCTTACAGAAGAATCTGTAACAGGAAATTTCTCTTCCATTATGTATATTAGCATCCACAGCTGGGTCAGCAGATGGATGTGTGCTTAGAAGCTTGTAGGCGTTTTTCCCCATAAAACACTTGTTGAACAAAAAAATATTTAAAGCAGGGTGGGCCTTACTGGAACAGATCAAAATAGACCCTCTTCCTTATTGCTTTTTAAAATACAGCTTTACCTGTGCATCCTGCATTCAGGCAACAGCTACCATATGCAAGTACGGCTCCACTATCTCTTGCCATTCCTAAGTCAGGTAGCTTTTAAAGATGTTCTTGAGATCCTTTGGTTTGTAGTCTGATTCTGCAGCACCGACACAAATGAATCTCTCGTTGTGATAGGTGTTTTCTTTGCATCAGGTTTTAAAATTGCCACTTAAGCTGCAAGCTTTTCCTACTGCAACAGGGTATTTATTTGATGCTAATCTCACTGATGTAAATCAGCAATAGGTTCAAACCTATTTAGGATACTCTATCCAAGGTATACTAGGGTAATCTGCAGTAAACAGGAGAAGATCAGGCTTTACGCGATGTTTGGCCACAGGCATGCCAAAAAATATCTCCCTCTACGCACAGTCCTATCCAGTGCAGCATGTGGAATTACGTATAAATGCAATCCTATCAAAATGTGGTGTCCCCAGACTAATAGGGATAAGTCCTTGCAACCTTCTGTAGCCTCGCTGGTGCTGTCTAATAGTCTTATACACCATATAAGACCAAAATGATTGTTTTCAGAGGAAACCATCAGTCAGTAATTGGGGAGTTCGCTTCCATCCGAATGCAGGTCAAGCAGCTTGTCTGATTAAACAGCTGGATGCTCCTTAGAGGTGCCTGGCTTTGGAGAAGTTGACAACATAATTATCAGGGACGAGCAAACAGGTTTTGCCTAATTTTGAACCCACTCAAACGACCTAATTTTGAAATTTAGCCTTGAATTTACGACTTACCGAATTTACAGTCCCTGTGTAATTACACTGTAATTATACATTTCCATACTTGCCATAACATCACAAGGAATAATTAGATTGGGTGAAATTTCTACCCTGACTTGCACTGACTAGTAGTTAAACATATTGATCCTATTGGTTGGTTCAATGTTAATGAAAGTATTGGAATCCAGCCCATCTGAATATAATCTCAGTTACAGAGAACAATATATATGAAAGAATGACTCACTAGATACAGCATATAACATTTGCCCTTCATTTATTTCAGGTATTTGTCAATGTTGCTTTTTTAATGAAAGGCTCAGTTCTGAACTCTGAGTACACAGGTTATTTACTTCCTTGGATTGCATTTAATTTCCAGGATTAGGAGAAAACTGGGAAGGAGTGTGAATCTTAATATAACTGGTGAATGTGCTGAAATGTATGCGTCTTTAGTATCTTTTACTGGTAAAGTTAAAGTTTGTCTTTTTATGAGTTAATTTTGTTGTAGAAGAACTGTCTATTAAATACAAGTTAATAACAATAACCATTTATGGACCAACTCATTTGAAAAGCTACATGTTTAAAGGCTTTAACTATGATATTCCTTTAGAATGAGTTTTTTAACTGAGTAGTAACTTGTTGATATGTGCTACCACTCATTAATATAATGTCTTTCTTCTAATGTGCACTTTGGTTATGTTCATTTGATTTCTTCTGCAGACAAAAGTCTCAGAAAGGGATGTATATCCACCGCACCAATAGCGTGTAAAAACATCTATTATAGAAAAAAATGTAACTACATTATCATTTAAGTGCCAATGTGCTGTAGACCCAAAGAAATAATTCTTATTGATAGAAATAGTTTTTTTATGTCCTAGTAATCATTTTGGTCCTTGTGCTGTGGAGGGTCACAGCAAGGGGAAGATTCCCATCTTGGTAGAAAACAGAGCAATCTAAAAGACTTTTTTTCTTTTCCATCAGCAAACAGATTTGTTGACAGTAAGACTCAAAAATCTGTCATTTCTGACCAAGATGTCATCAGCAAAATTGTGCCAGCTTCTGGTCATGAGTACAAAAAGGGGGGGGGGGGGGGGCGGGAAATAGCCAGAAATATGATGGAGGCACAGTCATCAGGTCCATGCTCTGAATTAGGAAGAACAGGAACTCACGCTTGGGTCCCAGGCCCCTAACTGTTGGGTTATCGAGACATTTGCTGTCTCAGATTGTGGAATTGCTCTACTTTGTGTGAGTGATTAGATGATTATTGGCTGAGAGAGAACATGAGAGCAAGACAGTGAATTAATGTCCTTTTACGTCATAGGCTGGCCCTATTAGAAGCATAGTTTTGCACACATATGCTTCTGTGTATAAATAAATACAGCTTGTACTGAAGAGTCGTGTACATAGCTGGATTCTCAGCAAGCACAAATCTTCTGGATCAGAGGTTCCCAATTGGGGGTGCATAAACTACATCAACATGACATGGGTGAACAAAAGTGAAGGTGCGCCTTTTCCACAGGAGAGAAATGGACCATCTGAATGCCTTATTCTGTAAAACAGACCAAGAGCCAAGGACAGTCACTGCCTCTGCCTTTAGAGAAGAAGGAGTTGGGGTGGGAGGTGGGCCACCTCCTTTGCAGCATGTGGCACTCTGTGCAGCTTGGCACCAAGGTTGATACCACCACTATGGCACAGTAAAATCCTCTCACTACGATGGTGGCACCCCAGCAAATTAAGTTTATCAACTCCATTTCTAGATGGCCTTATCTTGACTGCCACCAGTAGCTGCAGAGATGTCCCTCTGTCTTCACTTCTGTTTGATCTCCACATCCCTCTCCCTGGCCAAGAGGAATAAAGCATAGTGGGGGAGGTGACTGCACTGGGCTTGTGCTGCCTGTGCCACACAAGAGGCAGCAAGAGTGATTGGAGGGAAAGAGGTAACTCAACACAGCTGGCAAGGATGGGTGGAGAAGAGAGGAAAGGACAGAGGGAGGAGTGACAGGAACTGCTTATGCAAGGAGGCCAACAAAATGAAAAGTTGGAGCCAGCATGGGGAGCAGCAGGTATGGGGAAAGTGAATGAGGACAAGGAGGATGGTGAGGGCACCAAAAGATGGACTAAAAAGGGGTCTACTTGCTAATGAGGCTAATGGTAACTTTTGGGAACTGGAGCCACATACGACTCTCCAGTCACTGTCACAGACCTTAGTCTCCCTTCTTGGAGAAGGACCAAAGCTGAGCTCCTGCCCCCAGGCTCCATATCACTGTTCAAAGGGGTCAGTAAGAGAAATCTAGTCTTTAACCCCCATTTTTCAAAATGCAAGCTCATAACCACTTGCAAGTTATTTTTCATATGGAAATTATTTTATTAATTGTCTCACCTCTAGGTCAGGCCATCCTGGCTCCTATAACCCACACAGCTTCCCCAGTCCCATGGCAGAGTTTTAGCAGATTTGCCCACCCTGTGTGTTACCTTGAGCTTCAAGAGATTTGGAGGAAAGAGCTCATGACGATGTCTTTTTGCGTTCACCAGTGAGTGCCCTGGACCAGCATGCAGCTGGTGGCTTTACAGTGATGGAAGCTGGACCAGGATGCTCACTGAAAAGCTCTGCACTGTACTGTACCGTAGGTCGTCGGCTGTGGCAGGCTGAAACTCTGCATTGCCTGCTCCTCTTTCACTGCTGAATGAAAGGAGCCTGAGGGATCATTAGTATCCTTCCATCACTTCCTCATTAGTTCTTAGATAGTGTTTTAATGACAGCTTGAGAGGCTCAGCATCCTGCCCTCTTACTATTTATGATCCCCACAGTGCTAATGTGCACTTAATGAGAAATTCTTGTCTTGCTTGTAAATCCTGTAGTCGGCATTCAATTTATTGACAGATGTTTGCTTGGGCCTCTTTAAAATTACTTCATAAATCTTCCAGGATAAAAGGCCTCAAGTTTGGTTATTAAGACAGGCCCTTGTTGACAGTTTCATATTTAACTGTTTAGAACTCAACTGTCAGGGCTGTAATGGAGTGCGCGGCTGTGGGTTCGCATTCTTCGGGCTCATTTACCATGTTTTCTGCACCTATCAGGGTTTTTCTTTTTGAAGTGTGTTGACTGTCCCTTATAATCCCTTTAGTTAACTTCGCTGTGACCTCCTTGTGCACCGCACTTACTCATTTAGCATATCAGCGTGTCAGCTGTGATGAAGTGTTTATGCTGATATGAGCTGAGGGCTGAGCAAGCGCTACATGCCAGGCTCTACTGCGTGCACTGCTGATAGGAACTGAGGGCTGAGCTAGCACTTCATGCCGGAGCCTACTGGACATTTCACAGAAATCCAGAAGTTTACCGCCTCCTCCTTCCACTTGCATGTTTTAGCGTTTTCTCCTGCTGGGTCTGGGGCCGCGTTTGCCTCCTCCTGGCAAACCCGGCAGAGGGCCGTCACGAGCGGCTGGGGGAGCTGAGGTTTGCGAGGAAATTCCCGTGGCCCTTCACCAGGAGGCTGTGCTCCTCCGGGCCCAGCCGCAGGGCTCCTGCCGGAAAGCTGCCGCCCACTGAAGCCTCGTCCCGCCGCACACCCAGATTTCTGCGTCTTGAAATGATTTCTCTCTCCGGGCGATCCGCAGCTCCTTGAGTGCGGTTAGTGCAGCGGGAGGCATCAGTGCGTCTCCAGCCCTGCAAACCGGCATTTGGCTGAGGAGCTGTTACTGCATCTGAGCAGCTCTATTTACCGCCGGCCGCTCCGAGGAGCGAGGACCAGGCCGTACTTTTCAGCCGTTTGAAATCTCATAAAGCTTTTAAAAATGTATCACAGAGTGAAATATATTAGAGGATTCTGATACAAATGTTGGAGCATTTAGAGTGTGTAATGACAGCATCTTAGACCACCATTTTAGAAGAGTGACTTTTTTTGTCTTTACAGAGAACAGAAAAGATTAAAAATTTAGTCGGCTGCTAGATCAGGATAATTCAAATAGCTATTAAACCCATGACATCAGCCAAATTCTAACAATATTCACTCCGCTTAAGTCCGTCACAAAACATTGGGATCAGACAGTGGAGGGTAATGAGCATCTCAGCTAAAAATAAAATGTTTGGTCTTTTTTTTGCTTACTTGGTGGTGTCATATTATATTACATTGCTTGAGTTGTGTCACATCACATCGTGTTACTTCTGTTGGATCCCCTGCTGACATGACACAATGCTTCCTATACTTGCAAAATATTTTTGATTGCATACTTGCTACCCAATTGTTTTTGTTTAGCTATTAAATTAAATTTCATAAATATATGTATTAATTCAACCGAAAAAAACAGCTGATGTAGTTAACTATCTACAAATGGAGATAGTTAATTCCCTGTATATTTGTAAACATGACAAGAAAGCACTTTACCAAACAAACCTAAGAGTCTACTATGGTCTTATATAGAAAAAAATTAGGAATTATTAGAGGATAAGAGTTCAACTGACTATATGTGCCAGCATATCATTCCCTTTTTTACCTGCAGTTGGCTAGTGTTCACACAAGGAACTCATCTAAGCATGGACTATCTCTTTAGGATCCTTGGGGTTTGTTCGCATGAAGGGAACATGCCTATGCGCTTTTTCATGTGCAGCAGCCAGTAAAGCCTCTCAAATGGACGTCAAACCCCACGATATGTTTTGGCATTGTCCTCTTGTGATTAAAACGAGTTTAAAACCATATGAAGCAGAAAGGCCTCAAGGAAAGGATACAGTGAGCAGAAGGCCCTGAGATAAGGCACTAAAGAAAAAAAATGCCGTTATTTTTTTAGCAGTTATTTTTTAGCAGTTTTCCTAACATCAGTGAATGCTAAAAGACATAGCAGGCTCTGACTAGATTGCGAATACAGCCAATGTAAGAGGGTAGATACTGCTTCCAATTTAAAACATCACTATGAGTGTGTGTCTTTGTGTGTGTGCCTGCAAGGCCTAGGAGGAATAGCAAAGCAAGACCCTAACCCCAATAGTGGACATATGTATGTTCTGTAACTGAATAAAGACAAGGTGACACCAACTGGCATAAGGAGGAGCCTGAAAGCCCCTGGAGCAGCCACCATCATCTTCAGCCTGGTGAAGCCTGGAGCTATCACCATCTTATTGCACAGCAGTTGGAAGTATTGGGAATGGGAAGGAAGAGGAGAGGAGCACGAGGAGTTGGGATAAAGAGGTCAGGAACAATGGAAGGAGCAACCAGGCACCCCACGTTCAAGCCGTTTGTCATCTATTTTGATAGCTAATGTCACATCCTGGCAGGTGTAATGGATGGCAGCAAACACATTTCACTAAATGTCTTTGTCCCAACATGCTGCAAGGGACATGTGAAGAAATGACTATTTTGCAAAATTTTGATATATATATGAAGTCTCCTTATTAATAGCTTGCTACTGCTCCCAGCTGGATTCAGCAGTATAATCCCTGTTGGGCTGGAGAGGAACAGGATTGCACCCTGAAGGATTTGTGCTTAGCTGCGACTTCAGGAACAGATTTGCCAAAGGAGCGCGCCGAGGAGAGAACAGAGTGTTCCCGCACGCACAGGTAGAAGCTGGTATTTCAAACTGAGCACACTGGGCAATCTTTGCTCATGATTCATCAGTCAAAACACATCAATTTTATCCCAGAACAGCTAAAAAAAAATCTGCAACTACTTGACAAGTACATTTTTGGTGCAGGTCCCAGTTCTTTCCCAGTTGGCCCATTGGCTTGTCTGTCAGCATCTCTAGCACACTGCGGAAAATTAACCCTGCAGCTTGTTCGGTTTGCTGTTGTCCTGTTTTTCTTAAGTAACTCCATTACTTGAGATTCTCAAAGGTAAAAATAGCAGTCTGGCACCAAACCCTCACTAAAAGTCAATGGCAAGTGGGCATTTAAATTCCCTAAGTGCTTTGAAAAATCTTCTCTTCACAGCCAGGAATGGCTTTCTGGTTTTGTTTCGTATTCCGTTTTCAAAGCTCCACCTGATAATCTCTCACTTGTACAGTTTTGGTTTCGTGAATTTTATCCACTGGCTCAGAATGTCTGTTTGGTTTTTGGTCTCTCCTGAGCATAATTTTTTTTAATTGTGATTACAAATTTCAGATTTTTTCTACATGGGGTTATAATTCTGCCTCAACAGATTCACAGTTTTGATCAAAGCTTAAAATATACTTGGCTAGATCTATCCTGATGCAACAATATTGACATTACAGAATATTTTTTTCTTGGCATTATTCTAGTTATTCCTTTTTTTAATGTACAGTGTTCTGTTTCTCTGTAGCCTGTTTTCAGGATATTCCTTAGAGCTCACAAAAGCCTCTTGTTAAATTTACAGAACTGTTATGTATTCCCTCTTGAAGGATATTTTAATTTTCTCTCCTAATGGAGAAGGATAGCAACGGAAATTGTCCTTGCAAGTTATCTTTCTTAGTGAAAAACTGCATCTGTTTCAAACTGAGAAGTGACTGTGGAAGCCAGAAAGTCGCACTCAGCTGTATCCTCAGGAAATAGAATAAGAAGAGAAACTTTGCCCCAGGTGCTCCGATTCGGCCTGAAGTCCAAGTTTCATTATGAAGTCATGTTTCTTCTTCTGCTCTGCAACTGCAGAGTGTGGCAGCATTTAAGTATAAACAAAAGATGCAGGGCCCATGCAGAGCGCTGGTTTGGAGGCTTTAAATTTCTTGCTCTTTATTGTCATTCAGATCTGCTGTTGCAGTTCATTTATCATCATGGTATAAAATAGATATGCAGTTAACCAGTTGTAGGCTGAGATGGAAGGACACGAAAGCCAGCCCCAGCCTCTGCGATGCTGCCGGGCTCTTGCAAGGTTATGTGGTTGGCTCTAGGAGCACTTGGACACGCTCGGTACAGGCACAACTCACGTATATTGCTCCATCCCACCTTTCATATGTGGGCTCGTGTTGCTGCTCCGTTTGTCATGGCAGAGAGGTATAAACACATAATTTCAAACTGAGATAGAGCTTGATTTTTATTTGAATTTAACCATGGCCTGTTGGTCCTCAGCCATCCTTGAGATGTACTCTTCCTTTCATATCCTCTGGTTGCAACAGCATGTATCTACTGACCAAGTAGGTTCATGGCATAACAGCTTCAGTCATTACTTTTTGTTGTGATTCTTTCTTCTCCTATGCCCTTAGAAGAGTTGATTTTTGCATCCCAGGTACCCTGACTATCATGCACTTGATAGGTTGAGCTGTCTGATGATTACTACCTTTCTGCTTTCTGTGAGAATCCTATTCTTAATTTATAGAAAGACAAAAAACTGTCCGTGCAATGAAAATTTTTTGTGATCTATGTGGGCTACAATTGATGGATGATGAAAGGCTTGATATTAATACCCTGAATATGTATAATCCTGAATCCTCCAGGTTCTAGAGTTAGAAATCATTCAGTTCATTTTATACATTTCATCACATTGGCGTAGCACAGAGCATGAAACCATATTGGAGCACTTAGAGTAGCCTAGATAGTGTTGGAAAATCTGAGGAATTTGCTCCAAAGTTCTCCCTAGGCTATTGCTGCTGATAATCAGCATCTAAAATGTGATGAAAATGCTTTTGTTAACTTTGCCTGCATACTTAGTTGTATTTCACATCACTTTGGACTCCTGATTAGTTTTTTGTACACACAACTATAAGCATCAAATTCAATAAATGTGCAGGAACGGCAGCATTATCACCCAGCTCCTTTTGAAAATGCAGCCTCAAGGGATATATTTTCATCGCAGCATGTGGAGATTTTGTCACATGACATTTGGTAATCTTTTCAGAAACCCTACAGCTGAATCCCGAGCAACGCTCTATAAATGAATTCCTGCATTTCCAGCATGGGCAGCAAGACGAGCCAAAATTTTGCATTGGGTTTAATTTTGCTACCTTTATTCCATGGAGCCACGTTTACCCATGAGAGATGATTTTGTAAATAAGACAAGTTATGTGACTAAGGGCGGAAGAACAGTTTGTTTGCTTTATCTCTGTCTCAGGAGACTATGGCATTGTGTTTGCTCTGTAACAAAATCCGGAAAGGACTTTATAGTACGGTCACGCAGGAGGGGAGTGTCCAAAGTTGGCTACGGAGAGCAAGAATGGATTTTACATTCACGATAGTGGTAGTTATCTGTTAAAATGTCCCCACTTGAGGATTCGCCAAGACATTAGCATTCTGCCTGCGTGGAGAGTCCTGCCTTCTCTACTCCATGTGCAGTCACCTGCAGAGCTGCCTTCCTCGTGGCTGCTAAATATGCTTTAATTACCTGGTAACCAATTGGACTCCCTTTTCCTCTCCAGCTTCTCTGGCGCGTTGCTGGAAGGGAAGAGCGGCAGCACTTAGCTCTCTTATCAGCAAGGACATCGCTGCGCAAAAAGTTCTGCACAGTTTTTGCTGGGGCTCTGAGCTCCTTGTCTGCCTCCTCGGCAGCGCAAAGGTAGCGGCACGTCTCCGTCAGCCTAAATGATTTGCCTTAAGAAAAAATATATTCCTTGTGAAAACATGAGTGATTTTAAAAGAAGCTTAAGCAAGACCTGTCTGACAGCAAATGGGTTCAGAATTAAATTCCCCCATTTCTCAGGCATTCTTAAAGCCAGGATTTTGGTTCAGTTCCATCACCGAGAGAAATTAAATCAAATGTAATTGTGGATACGTCTAATCCAGACTCCGACCGCAGCTCGTGTGCAGCTGTCTGGGCTAGCGTGTGAGAGGCAGCGCGCAGCGGCGCCGGGGGCTGCAGCGGGACGGGCCCCGGCGTCCGGGCGGCGCGGGAGGCAGAGCGTCGGTGTAACACCAGCGCAGGTACGCCTGAAAGAGTTGCAATTGTGCCTTTGCATTGCCGTTTCGACATACTTTGAGTCTGAAATTGCGCAGCCGTTCAGACAGACACATTCCTTGGTCTTTAAAGTGCAGCTTTCTACTTAAAAACTCCTCGTTGCTCTGCGCCTCTCTCTGCCTTTGCTCCTTGAGGCAAGGCCCCTGGAACAGCCTCATGACAATGTCCTGGTCAGCTCTTTTCTGTTTAAAAAAGGGAAAAAAAACCCAAGCCCAAACCCAACAGGGCTGATTTCCTGTTCTGGTGAGCCATCTATCACCGGCGCTCCCATCTGTGCCGCGCGGCTGTGACAGAATGACAGGTGTCATTTATCACCGGAGCTCGCGGAAGCTGTGGGAAGAGGGATTGAAATTTTTTCTGGAAGCAGTCAGTGTCTACAGACTGCCAGATCATTAAAAAGGGGGCTTTCCAAAGAAAGCTGTGTGTAATGTGATTGCACTTACTGTCAATGACAGGCTGAGAGAAAGAAGAAACATCAAAAAAAGAGAGAGAGAGAGAGAAAGAGCGAAAGGGAGAGAAATGAAGTTTCTGCCAGGGGCATTTAAAGCTACAGCACAACAAATGCAGGAATCTTTTTTTGGTTTGGTTTCAATATCTGCATACTAAGTAAGCCCTTTAGAGATTTTAGCTCAGCTTGGAGTGCCAACGAGGAAACCAAAACAGGAAACTCCTTTAACAGCACTTATTCGCATCACATATTATTTAGGGCACTGTAACAGAGTTTGTACTTTAAGGAGCGTGTCTTAAAGCACAATGACTTAAGAGGGGAATAGGAGCTAGCAGAGACAGGAAAACCTATTTGGTCTGCAGCTGAAGCTCCTAATAAATCAAAGGGTAGAACTAAGACCAGATACAAGGCCCTTTTTCAAAAAAGAGACATTTACAACGTCCTGTTTGCATAAGAACATTCAGAAAAGGCACCGTAATATCTTTATTTCAGCACCACCTAGTCAGGCGCCGTCGGAGCATCTGAACTGAATCTTTTTTTTCTTTTTATGGTACAGAGTGCTTCTTACACTGCCTATTACAGCAAATTGTCCTCCTACCTGAGGTGCATAAAACCAAAAATAAGACTGTGTGTTTCTTGGAAAAAAATTGCAAAGGAGATCTATCAAATGTTTTCACAACAAAAAGCAAGCAGGAGAGAGAAAACAGTGTTTCTTTTTCTCTGTTGTTTTTTTCTCATCTGCTTAGGTTAAGTGCGTATGCTTCTACCATACAATAGTTAACATGCTTCTTTCTGCTATATACGCTGTGGCACAATTTTAATTTGTATAGCCCGGCGAAGCCAGGGGATTGCAAGGGTGCTGCCCAGGATGTGGTCACACATGTTAAAGAATAATGCTGTTTAGCCTGGAAAAAGCCTGGAAAAAGTCATTGCAGCCCTTCCTTCCTTCTGTGAGGAGCTGTTGGTGTTTGAAATCCCAGAGCAAGTCTCAGTGAGCTGCAAAACTGAGGGCCAACTAAGTAGGCAAATCTGGCTGCATTCGGAATCGAGGGATCCGCTTTGCGGCTGCGGTGTCCTCCCAGGAAAGGCCGCTCGGTCCCCAGCTGTGCCACAGACCCTGTGGGCGGCCTTGGGCAAGTTATCTGATTTCTCCCTGTTTCCACTTCTGCTCTGTTCAGATTTTGAGCTCTTCAAGACAGGAACCATCTCCTAACACCTTGAATGTATCATGTCTAGCATAGCATGTCCTGCTGTCAGCCCGTGTTTCTTACTGCAGCTGCAATACAAAGACTGTAATTGCTTTGGCTACGAAAAAGGACCAGTCTGCCTTATGCTTAACAATTCAATTAATTTATAGCATTTGCATATATTTATGTATGTATGTATTGATTTACTCCAACACTTGTCTCTGTGGAGAATTTCCCCAGAAATGCATGAGATCAGAACAATAAAACAGAAACCTAATGGCTTAACATATGTAAAATGTAATTGATAATACCGTTCAAGTGGATGATAAAACTCTTACATGTGGTCCCAGGGAAGTTTGTTTGTACAGTCTTACCGACGTGTTAAATGCCATCATATCATTCTTATCATCACCAAACTCGGTATCATTCTTTTCTGGCGTAGGAACTGCATAGCATGTGTGCAAATAGATATCCATATTATATGTATATATACACACATATACAGACATATTTATACAGCAGATTCTAAAACACTTTTAGTAGGTTAAGACAAATTATTTTTGCCTGACATTTTCTGTTTGAAATGCTGGACCATAGTTAGATGTGCTTCCCTATGTGAAGCAGATTGGGTCAAAATGCTTTAAATGTCATATCCCTGGTGCAAAACAGATATTCCTGTTTCCAGCAGCTACATGAAGGAAGCAGAATATAAAATCAGGCCTCAAAGTCATGTATATGGTTCTGTTGACATTTCTTTCTGTGGGGTGACAGAGGCTGTCCCTGTCATTCTCAGCAGACTACACCTGTACTACCGCTGTAACACTCGAGTTTGTCTTTGTTTGAAAGCTTACCTGCAAAACATGTCCTGTGGGTCCGTTGGAAGATAAGGAAAACTGATGACATGTCACAGACACACTGATCTCAGGGGAAACTACAGGTGGCAATAGATATCAGCTTCATGGTTTAGGATATTTGCAGTAAAGTTTGTGTCCAAGACTTTCACTTCAAAAAAAGAAAAAGTTAAACTATTGCTGGTGTGGTTTTGCTTTGAGAAAGGAATTGCTGTTCGCAGAGATAACATTTTGCCTTCTGAACAAGTGGTTGTAACAGTGAGATCTGGTTAAATAGCTCATCTCATCACTGCTGTTTTGGGGACCAAACATAGTTGTCTTTACTCAACCTATCCGACCACTAGGTAGGATTTTGCTTTGGATGCGTAAGGAATGGCTAGGGATCACAAAACGCAGCCCAGGGTGCACGGCAAAGGCTTCGTTAGGCTCATGGCAAATTAAACATGACGAAGGTATGATTTAAACTCGTTAAACAGGGGTAGGGCCTGAGATGAACGGGACTCAACCCTACACCGAGGACAGTTCACGGGGCTGGAACGGCTCCACCTCGGTTGTCCTTGGCTCTTCACGCGCTGCCATTGCTCGACCGTTTCGCAGCCGAAGGCGGGTGCAGCTCCGGCCCGTCCCCTGAGCCCGCCGGAGGTCCATGCTGGTGTGCTCGTCCCTCCCAGAAGGGCGCCGGGTGCAGGAGAGCTTGTGCAGTTGTGTCATGCACCCGCGATGAAAAATTATTGTTCGTCCCCTTGGGTAAAAACAGAAACATTTCTCAAAGAAGCAGAAAGGACATGGATTTGCCTCTCCTTCACACGCTTACTTACATCTCTGCCCAAACTTTTCAGCCTGCAGACTGGGTAGTCTGACCTGGTTCCTTCATTTTCCTCCTGTGCGATAGGTAAGCAGGGGGAACAACTGTACGGATGTTAAGATACTATTTGTATAGGCTGGCAGACAGAGTCAAAGATATGTTTCTGAATCACAGTGGCCCTTGGAGCAGCTTGGTCAGAGATGTGTTTCACACGGCATCATATCCTGATTGGCTTTTAAAATCCTTTGCCTTTATTGAATTTTCTATGCAGAAAAGAATTCCTTGCAATCGTCCTGCTAGTGGCTGTCATTTATTTAGACTGTCAGCAGTTATCCCCTAGCTACAGACTTCTTAAATAAAATGTGTGCCCAACGTTGTCTGAGCAAACCTGAGCCTAATATTTATACAACCTTAAAACCAGCTGGAGCACAATCCTGCAGGTAAATATTCCATGTTTGGTTGGCAGTCGCATATTTTTCTGTTCAGCTAGTAACAAGTAGGGTTGCAGAGGACGTCCGGTTCAGAGCAGATTCCTCAGCAGTCGTTGAACAGCCAAAAATTACACAAACTGAGGCCGTCACAAACTTACTGTTTTGATGGTAAGATTCTGGACTCCCTGTTATTACCAGGAAGTCTAATCTGTAAAATTTGGGCTCTGTAGTATAATTAGTCGCATTCAAATGTGCTACTGAATCTGCCATGTGTGCTCTGTTTTGATCAGATGCTGACTGCATTTTTTCCAAGGCTGATTTTTTAAAATTAGGAAGAATTATACTGTAGTATAATAGTACAGTAGTGTGATAGTGTGTCATAGTCTTCTGGCTTTTGGTCTTTATTTAATTTCTGTCAACTAGAGAAAATTATTTAAACTGTAGAGTGGAAAGAAGGGAATCCATCAATATGTACATTTTTTTCCTCCAGAGATTAAATAAAAGTTTGTGCATGTATTTACATTTTTTTCTTCCGTAGTATATACTGCACAGTTATATTTGGAATGGATCTTTAGAAAAGCTGCAGAGGAGTTAATGAGAATAGGATGTTTGTACAATTCTGTAAATATTTTTTATATTTCTGGGAGCAGCGATCATATATCTTGATTCCTCTTTTTCTAAGCTAGCCAGCTCACTTGGACCACATTTAGCTTAAACCTTTGGCCAGAGTTCAAGGAGCAGGAAAACCAGCTGAGGATCTGGTCCAGTGGGTGAGATCCAAGAAAGCTTTTAGATGTTGAACGTGCAGCCTACACGGGCTTCAGGAGCCCGCGTCCGAGCATGGGAGAGCAGAGGGAAGTCCTGCTGCTGTGCACTGTAGGAGAGGTCCATCTTCTTCCAAACCTCAGGCAAGGCCATGCCACCGTCTTGCAATTCCCTCCCAGCTCCAGCGCTGCCGGGGGGCTGGGGTCTTCCTCCAGTGCCCTCCCCGGCTGGCGAGCTCTAAGAGAGATACCTATTCCTCTCTCGCGCGCTCCCTTGTTCTGTCTTTTCACTTAAACTCTGTAGGGCGGATGTAAAGGTCAAGACAATTGATTTGTCTGGGCAGTAGGGTACTCTCAGTGGAAATGCAATTCTCAGCTTCATAAACTCCATTGGTACTGGTTTGACTCAAGGTTTTTGAGGAGAATCTACTGTTACGGAGACTTCCTTGTGTGTTCAAAGCCTCTCTGTTATTTGTCTTGAAATGATTATATTTCAAGTTGCTTGCTAAAACAGCTTACAAATACTGATAGGTACATTGGGGAAAAAAAGACACTAAATATATAATCCATGTTCCCTCTCCATGTAACTCTGAAATGCATCTTGTTCACTTATATCTTTGTCACAGAATGATTGACATATAATATCTCAGCTTATCACCTTGATATTGGTGATCAGAGCAATTTGCTTCAACCTGGATGCTAAACCCTCAAGGTTAGATATTCCTAAAATATAAGCATCAAGGATGGATTACTGCTACCATTTCCTACTTTATAATCTGTTCCTACTAGTGAAGTACCGGTATTCCATCATGAAATAGCTGATTTCTTTCTATAAATAATTTCACTGTCCATTTTAACTGTACACTTCTCTTTCATTTTAACACAGAGTTGTTCCTACATTGTTCATTAGTCACAGAAGTAACATAGCTATATCCATATTTGCTTAATGACATACACCATAGAATGGGGTACTGGGTTGGCAGGAGATAATACACAATGTCAGACTTATGAGAACAGCATTGATGCTCCTTTTCTATTTTGTTCCAGCACGCTGTTTCCTTATTCTTCAACCTCCCACACTGTGAAAGATATCTAAATGTAAATGAATCATTGCAAATTTTGATACTTGGAAAATAAAATCCTCCTTTATCGACCAGACTCTATAATTGAGGCAGTGACAATTTTGATCTCCTTCCAACAGTCATACAAAACTTTAGAAGGTCTTAATGAGGAGGAGAGTTCATATGGCCGTTGCTCTGTTGCACACGGTCACACATAGACCCACACGTGTCTGCGAGCGTGCAGGACCTTGGCCCTGAGGTCCGGATCAGACCTTGCCAGGTGCCGTGGCCATGCCACTCATCACAGTCCAGGCTCTCTTGCGCGGGGCCACAGTGGCGTTAGGCGTTATCTGAGGATGACAAACCTTCTGATTTTCAAGTAATCAAGCAATATTTTTTGCAATTATATTTTTAATTCTTTTCTGGTGCTTTTTTGAAATTTGAAATTCTTTGCATGCCCCTTTTCTTTCCTTTGCAGGCACCCAAGCACACACGTTCCCACACTGAATAAGAAAGGAAGGGTTTTCTACTGGTGTCCTCAGCCAAAATTTCTTCACTCTTTTGGTCTCAATGTTGCCCCATGGTGAAGAAAAATAGTGTTTTTTCAAGCTTACTGGGCTTTTATATGAATAAGGACAGAATCAAGATTGCTGATTTAGTACCAGTTACACCTAAGCTCAGATAAAGGTATCTGTTCAGGGAGCTGTGTGGATCATACACACATATACCCACATGCCACGAGCACCTCTAATTTGGGGACCAGGTCTTAGTTTGCGGTGGGCTTACTCTTGGGCTGACGCTGCCCTTGGCTATCACTTTATACATCAATTATATATAAGTTCCAGCCTTTTTTTATCTCTGTGTGTCCTCTCTTAGCCTTGAACAACTTCTTTTACTTATGCTAGCTAGTATAAATGTGGTACACATAAAGGTTAGAAACTTCTTTCCACCTACTGTCCCCACACAGTCACTTTACTTTTATTATGATGTATAAGCAAAATAGTCCTGAAAATGTTATTTGGACCAACCACCCATCAGAGCGTTTCACCTATGGTTAGCGAAATGCTCCAAGATCCTCCAGAATGGAAGGTGCTATTTAAATGTAAATTATTATTTACAATATCTTATGCTTGATATAAGTTTTGGGGAAGTTTCATCTCCACACTTGTTTGTAGCAGCAAATCCTTTCATAGCTATAATTTATATGCAAAGATTTTCCCTGTCCTATCACACATTTCCCAATATGTTTTGATGAAGTCTGAATAGTTCAAATTGAGCTCTAGCATTGTGCATTTTATTTATTTCATATCTTATTTGTATTAAGTTTTGTCAGAGGTTAGGGCTTGCTTTTATATTCCAGTAAGGGAGGATATAGAGTATGTGATTATGCAAGGTCTTTGTTATTTATATATACTGCATCCTGTGTGTGTGCTCTTCTGGTGTTCAAGTAAAATGCAGGGTTCTATTTTAATTCTCATGAGCCTATATGATCATTAACAGCTACTGCACACAGTAAAAAATAAAAAATGCAATTCAAAGAAGGGTGCATATAAATAAATATAAGGAGCACGTAAAAGAGTGAATGAGATAAATTGGTTCTTTTCAAATATCTAACTTATCTTCAGTTTAAGGGAGGCATCCTCTGCACTGCCTCTGCTCCAAATGGCACTTTTAAAAAAAAATTAAACATAACAATAAAAAGGAATTCATTGCTTTTAATAACATTTTCAGCCATGAGGTAAGGGTGGCCTTTTTTTTTTCCCCCTCCTAAGATTGCAATTTTGAAAATAGCAGGAAAGGTCACAATGTATTGAACGTTGTCTTGCCATTTCTTCAGCACTTCTGAATTTCACTCGGTTTAGGTTTATGTCTTTGATGAAGCTTTGAAACCTTCAGCATCCTCCTATTCCCTTCGCAGTAGTGCTAAGGAGAGCCCTCGCCCTCTTCCGTCCGGACTTTCCTCCGGCTCCGCTCAGCCGGCCAGAGATGCAGGGTCGTAGCTCAGAAATTGCGTCCAGCAGCCCGCTGGCACCTGGCACCACGGTACCCAAGCGCCATGGGCGAGACTAAAGCTTTTGCTGTTTCCTTGTGAAAAGTAGGAAGTTCATGTTCCTCCTCAATTTAAACTGCTTTCTCAAGGTATGTAGATCAGCCTTGGTGGTTTTACCAGGAGAAAAATTATTGAACTGTCACTACTCTCTACTTTATTGATTTACAACCAAAAGCAATAATAACATCAGGAGACTCTGATGAAAAGCAGATGGCTGTCAAGCACACAAACCCTGTTCAGCTTGGAGAAGCTCTGAACTTGGGAGGCTGCTCTGGATTCGCCGGAGGCGTTTCCCTCCTCGCTTGCCCTCTCCCTACCTCCGCTCCTCTTCCTGTGGCCCACCAACCACTTAGCTCACCCTCGTCCCCTCCACTGCCCCCGTCTCCCCTTCTCCTTCGGTTCCTTCGCCTTCCCGCAGTCCGGGCTTTGATGTTCGCTGCAAGAGCAGAGCACTGAGGCTCTTCCCTTAATGTGCTGTGGTTAAAATAAACTACTGAAGTCTTCTTCTCTCTGGGGACAACCACACTGAAATGAATTGCTTTCTTTTGCATACACTCAGACGTATTTTCTGTCTCTTTCTGTTACACGTAGACAAAGATATATACACTCATCCAACCTCAGCTAATTCCCAATTATGCTTGAAATAGCAGTGAGCTCAGTATAGCTGATCAAGAGAAATCCCCAAATGGAGTTTTTTAATGTTTTTTTCCCATACATACATTTCCACCCATTGGAACTTTTCCCATATATGTAGATATATGCATATATTTTTATGTCTTTTTGTATCTATAACATGAAATACATATTTTCCCTTAATGCAGATAGAGAAAAAACAAGTTAGTGAAAAAATGAACAAATTCTCTGAGATGAAAACATTCTGACTCGCTAACGCTCTGTATCTGGACTAAAAGTGGGAGTTAAAAAGAGTATTGTGAAACAGGTAGGCAAGTTTTTACAGATACGCACGTCGGTGGTAGAGCTTTGAATCCCCCAAGCAAAGGAAGAGGAAGCCCCGTGTGAGGCTGCAGGGAGCTCAGAGAACAGCGAGGCGGTGGAAGGACCAGGCACATTAATCCCCATTTTGATCATTAGAAATTACGGTTTATTACTTTTCAGATTCAGCCTGAATTTCAAGAGAGTTTTCATGTTGCTGAAGGTCTCATAGAGTGATGCTCTAAGCACCTTGAATTCTGCCTAAGAGGACAAGTTAGGCTTCCTTCTTGAAAGACTGAGGCTTTTATACCTGCGTTACGCTTTGACTGGTTTCCATATTTAGGTTTCGCAGTATTGTTTCAGCGTACGCATTTCTCAACCCCGAGGGGGGAGATGAGCTAGTAATCAGAGTATGAACCTCACACTTCAGACCGCTGGATACGGTGTCAGAGGCGCCCCGTGCCACACAGGACACGTCACTCCGCCTTCCCAATGCGCCTCTCTCCTCTCCGCAAAGTGGGAGCAATAACACTGCCACCCTTGCCCGGCTCGCCACAAGCAGAAATGCGTTAAACCCAGGGGCTGTTTCGGTAGTGCGACCCCAGGGCCGTGCAAGTAGGTATGACTTTATAAACGAAGGGTGCAGAGCGACTTGCCACCATTGCGCTTCCCTGCCACAGAGAAACTCTACAGATCCGCTCGGCAAAATAAAATAAAATTCTCATAGCAAGGCAACAAAAACCTCTTCTCTAATGCATCCTCTGGGGACTCGAATGTTTTTCAAATAAGATAACTACTGCCAAAAAAAAGTAAAAGGTATTCCTCTTCCAGTTCAACTGCAATTTTTGCTCCACCAAAAGACAAGGAACGTCAGCGTCTGCGAGCAGCTAGTCACTCCTGACAGCGCCGGGCTTCTGCCGTGCGCGGCGCAGTATTTATAACGTTTCGGCAAGTGTCTCTCTGATTGCATTATTCCTTTTTCTGACCTATACTTTCAGATAAAAGTATTTTGCTTAGAAACTATGCAATAAATCACCTGTAGGAAACAGACACGTTCTTTTTTCTGTCAGGGACTAAATGTGAAAAATGGTTTAAAAGAAGCTAAGTGTAAATGATGGAGTTCTGTTACCAGTTTTGGCTTTGCTGAAACAAAGTAAAGGCACAGGAGGCATATCTCAGGGTCACTGCAGTCATATGTCAAATGCTGGAATAATACTTTATTTGGCATAAAGATCAAAGAAAATCTTTTTATTATTATTCTTCTGTATGTTGAGGAAAGGACTAGGTTTTCTCCCTTTTTATATTTAATATAACTATGCTATAGTTTCACTGATCCTAGAGATGAGATCACCCACTCTAGAATGTGATTAGATTTCAGCAGTTAAAAAAAAATTACATAAGTGCTAAGCATGATTTGACCTACCTTTCCTGTGTCAGACTGCTGAAATTATTTTACATTTATATAAATCCTAGCTGCTTTGCACTTTTTTGTAGCGAAAATAAATGCTGTCTTGGGAGCCAAGGGTCTCATGGTGGGCAACTTATTGCATGTTAAATGTGTCACAGTAAATCTGCAAGAGGTTTTAAGCGGAAAAGAGAGAAAAACTTTCTTCTCTTAGAAAGCTAGATTTAAGTAAGTAAATTCATGTTCAAAGTAGAGCAGCCAAAAAATTCCTTTTCATATTCTTTTCTCTTTTCCTGCAGCCATCATGCTAAAATAGAAAAAATAAAACAAGTTTTAAGTGAAATAACCAGCTATTGAAATCCTTGTAGAGAAAAATCCAGAAATTATAGAGGCTGCAGTGATTTTATTTTACAAGCCATGCTTTAGAAGAAGGTGTCATGATATATTACAGTTGCCTTTAATGGTGCAGTTATCATAAATAAATGCTAGTGTCTTCTTCCTCGTCATGTCCATGTTAGAGACTCATTTTCCTGGTGGGGCTGAGGTTCAGCTCCCGTCAGGAGCCCAACACGAGCAGATTAATTTCCTGGGAAGGATCCTGATTAAAGGGAAAAGTGTGTTTTGCTGCAGAGAAATGAGGCTGTGAAGTTCCTCAATACCCAGTAAATCCTTTGGGAAAGAAAACCTTATGCCCTTCACAAGGCAGGGCCTTGAATCCTTTCGGATGAGTACATTAGTTGCTGTTTGTGATTTTACTTACCATGACTTAGACTAAGAAAAGGAGTACCCCATAAGAATTATTTGCAACAGAACATATAGCTCCTATCTTACATCTTTTTTAAAAATACTGATGGAATTAATGAGAAATGGCAAAAGAAAAGGAACTGAACTAACGATGTGGCTGAGGTCAAACTTGAGGAATGAGCACAGTGGGTTAAAACATCAACACAGTAATGTAGGTGTGAGCAAATGAACCGTCTAATAAATAATTAACAATTAATTTTCTTCTGTCTTTTATCTTTACCTCTTTTTTTCCCCCTCTACTTTTCTACCCGGTGTTTCTGTTTTGCATTTTCCATGTTCCTGCAATTAATCAGAAAACAAAATCAAAGCGCAGGGTGACGAAGTTCCCATCCTGAAATCCTGCCGGAATGAGAAGTTCTGCTTCTCCGATCCCATTAGTTTGCGCTCCCGTCGAGGGCTGGCTCTGCATATTTGATAGGCCGGGCGCGCGGTTCGGAGCCGGCTGCTCCTCCTAGGCGAGCGAGTCGCAGCGCGGGCCGGGGCTGCCGAGCAGAGGCGGCTTTGTTTTATAAGTCTCCAATGCAATGTACGTGCAGCTTTGTGTCATGTTATATTGTCATATGACAAGACGTGAACCAATGTAAGCCATCGTCATGCAGCACAATGCATTGTATGAGTTACACCTTGTCAGGTTTTTTGGCTTCAGAAAGGAGCTTTTTTCCCCAAGGTAGTAAGCGATGCTAGAAACAAAATCCCCGCGTTACCTGGAAACTGACAGGTGCCCCTATCTTCTGACTCTCCCAATTAAATTTAATCTGAACGCGTCTCCACACGGCAAACCTAAGTGTTGCTTTACTTTGCTCCACTTATCAATTTTAACGTCTGCTAATGTGGTTGGCTGTTTGTCTCGGCTGAAGCTGCGCTTTGCCCAGCCGGACAGCCGAGGAGCGCAGCCAACGCGGAGGCGCCCGGCGGAGCCGAGCGGAGCCTCTGCAGCCTGAGCACCGGCCGGGGGGAGGCTCTCGCCGGGCGGTCGAAACTTCGTTACGCTGTCATTAAGGCCAAGGGGATGTGCATACACCCCAACTGCTGCTAGCTTGTCATATACTGTTTTATTACAAATGCGATAGCACGTTCGTTACCTGCATTGTGTACAGGTAAGCTTTATGCGGCAGAGACTGCTGATGGGGTATTGAATATTAAATTTTTATGGGTAACTAGTGTGGGGGGTGAATGCTGTGTGTATTAAAAAAAAAGTATTTACTTTCTCTATCTGATGCAATTCTGGATGGTTGTCTTGTGCCAGCTCACTGTTCTCCTTTATTGTCCAGCACCTGAGACAGTAGTTAAAATCTCGACAATGAATATTTTATTGCACTGAATGCGAAATGACTAAGACACCATATGCATCCCATTTCAGGAAACTCTCCATGTAGCATTAACATTCCTGTTTTGTGTGTGTGTGTGGGGGGGGTGTTAAGTATCAGAAAACACATGACATTTGTTTTCTGGAGCAATAGCAAAGTAAAATATTACCCTCCAGTTCAAAAGTTACCTCCAATTGTGATATTCAGCTTTCAGCATTATTTCACACTCAGGGTAACTTTTCTAACCCTTAAGAAATATTGTACCATTATTGCCTTCAAAACCAATCACTATTTTTTATACTGTATATATAGTGCTGTCCAAGTACCGTAGCAAGATCTAGCAAGAAAGATTACATGGAAGAACTTCAAGGTTTCCCAATCATTTTTAAAGGGAAAATACTTGGAGAACTCAGGGATCCTGCACATGCATTTTCTTCAGATTCTCAGTGTGCTTTAATAGGTAGCAGTAGTATTAGAGGTGTATTTGTATACCAAGTAACTTCTTTACTGGGTGAATTTTGCCCCTGTGCAGCATGGGTTACATGCTACGTGTTACCACTTAAACTCTCTATTCCTTCCCAGGTCAAGGTCTTAAATGGGGTGAAAGCAGAGCAGATAACTTAGTGTGTTTTACACTGAATATTATCAGCAATTATATCGTTATTTTCACAGAACACTTTTCGTCTAACTGGAATTACAGCAATACCATTTAGTGAACTGAAAAATTCAGAACTTCTTTTTTTCCAGTTGGTACCACATAAATGAATTGTTTTTCCACATCAGAGTTAATCTAAAGCTAATCTACCCAAGCACTGTATTTATCAAAATTTGCCATAAGAGCTTAGAGACGGAGCCATATTTTGTATCTGGGTTAGGCGAAAGAAGAAATTGCCCTTTATGATTAAAAGTAAATGGCAAAAGGAAGCATCCGTGCAGAAAATTTCTACCGTGGTCTGGATCCCTTTCTCCACCGGCTTCTAAACTTTTCTCTCCTTTTCGGTCTGCGTGCTGCATGGGTTTTGTCACCCGCTCCTCACCTCTAGGATCTCGGCCCCTACGAGTAAGTCATTTGGCAATGAGATTAATTAGCAGTGATTTGTGAAAGTCTCATTCTCGACTCAGGGTCCTGAGTCCCAGCAGTGCGGGAGAAGCTCAGGCGATGGACGTGGCGGTGGTTCGCCCTCGCCAAGGGCCGGCCTTGCAGAGCAGCAGCTCAGAGCAGCTCTGGGGCCAAGGCCACCCCCAGGAGATGCTGCGTCCTGGCTTGCCGTACGGCGTCCCCAGCGCGTAGTCTGGACTCCTTGGCCATTTCCCCCATGAGGAGAGATCGTTATTCTTGTTGGGTGCCTCTCATTTCTTCTCTTCTGCTGAGATACAGTGGAAGTTTGTGAAAAATGAAGAATTAGCAGCACTAAGGGCTAAAACCTCCAGTATTTATCAAAAGGCAGTAGCGCAGCACCAAGGGAAGCCAGAACGTCGATATGCTGATGAGCGTCCCCCGGCCGGAGCGGTGACCGCGCTGGAGGTAGAGCAGATTCGTATCTGTCTGGTAAATGCCTATTTATCAGCGACTTATTCTGCTCATTACCTAGCCTGGAAATGCAGTGCCTCTCAAACTCTCCCTTGGCAAATGCAATTTTAAAACAATGCGGAACAAAGAAAAATGTGTTCCCGATATAATTATGCCTTCTGCAACTTAAATTTTAGACACTCAGTTTCATCTCTTACTTAAATGTATCTGTGTATTTTAATAGGAACATTCAGCTATGCTTTTATTAATGCAAAAACATTAAAGCACTACCCCTGAATACTAAAGCCTTAAAGGGCCATTTCAAACAGAACCTGTCATAAAATGTGCTCTCAAGCGTGTCCCCTTTAAGAGATTCAAGAATTAAATGTTCCCGTATGTGAATTTTATTTTGTACAGCACATTTGCTTTATGGCTACAATTAAGTTAGATGTGCCGATAACAATGTCTGCTTTCCATTTTAAATCGCACATTTCAGACAGTGTGCATTGTTTTATTATCTAATCCACATGCTTTTAATTGCAATTATGGTCCCTTATGAGTCCCCTGGGAGGGCATGATTGCAATTAAAAATGTAATTTAAATGTTAATTAATTACATTCATTTTCTAAACTGGGAAAATTTCATTTATTATTTTCATGTGTTGTGCACTTATCCTAAATGCATTACCTTCTAAATGTTTTTTTTCCAAATTAAGTGTTATGTTTATAAAACAGGGTGTTTAATACCCTTTAAAATTTTGTTAGAATGTTTATACAAATTATTACTTTAAATTAATTGATTTCAAGCTCTATGCAGAATTTATGTCATGCAAACCAGAATAGAGTTGTTTTTCACATTCTGCTGAAATTACATTGAGAACCAAAAAGTCGATCAGAAGTATCTGCTGTTACTGTATGCACTCTTAGACACTTTTCACTGGACAGGGAAAAAAAGTTATTGCAGGTGGCTTCTCGGTGCCTCTGTTGATTTTTTTACTGATGGTTCGCTTAGGCTCTAACCTGCTTGGGACCAGGAATGCTCTAGTTGGCATGAGCAGATTAAGGTCTAACAGAAGATGTTGCAACAAGTGTAACAACGAGCAGGCAGGAGGAGGAAGAGGTAGAAGTTGCTGAAAATAGGAAGCAAGGAATCATGAACCTAATTCTTCAAAAGCGATAAAATTAAAAATATGCCAATCAAAAAAAAGGGAGCTATTTCTATTGCTTTCTGTTTTTAATATTTACCTGTGGGTATGTTTCCTAGCCACCACGGTGGATAGAAAAATATCTATAAAACATGAAAGCTGAGATTTGTATGTAATCCTATGAGTCCAAGAGCTGAGGGTTGACGAAAAATAGCAGATACCTTCACAGCAGGGCGATTTGACAGCATCGCTGTGTTAATAAGCTTGCGGAGCCATGTGCATTAGGATGGAAACATATCCAGAACCACTGATATCGCAGGTGGACTCTCTACTGGCTTTTGTGCGCAATATCTAAAGTTTAGTATTCAGAGTAAGAAAATTCCTTGAAGTCTTGGCTGTGCTGGCGGGCTCCGTCCACGCCGGCTCCGCGGCAGCCGGGAGGGGCGAGCTGCAGAGCAGGGTGAGAGCGGGCCCGACGGCAGGTACGGACGGTTTTGAGTCACTGGGCTCCATAATTAAAAACTGATTAAAGATATCCGGATGCATGCCATTATCTTTACAAAAGATATTCTCATTACAAATTTGTGGTCAGTTCATTATAAGAAAAAATGAAACCATAATTTATTTTCTCAGAGACGATCACAAAACAAACCAATTAAGGCAGGAGAATTCAGAATTATGAAGTTCGAATAGATAACAGCTCCTCAGCAGAGCGAGCTGAATCTGGAGGATACAGCTGAAAGACTTTTATTTTAAGCCAGTGCTGCCGGTTGCAGTTGCACGGACAGTCTTTTGGAGGGCTTGAAGCATGAAAAAAAATCAAGTTAGCTAAACTCAAGTATATTTATTTTTAAGCGAGATAAGAGTACCCACACTGCCTTTCTGATTAAGTTAACCATTTGCTTAAAAAGTAAAAATGAAAACCAGCTTTGGTTAAACCTGTGCTGGGGGTTGCACAGTTTTGTTACGGAGAAAGACGTGGGAGCTGGGTAAACGCGTGGGCCGTGGCAGCGCAGGGCGGGGGGCGCGCGGCCCCGGCCAGCTGAGTTCGGCAGGATTCCCGGGCCGGCAGGACCGTCACCCGGAGCCAGGGCGCTCCTGATTCCTGGCGCCTGCAGCGCGTCCACCCGACGCTTCCCTCCTCTCTCCCTGCTTGGGCTGCACGTGCCCCTCAGATTTCCTCTGCTTTCGTTTGCTCCTCACATGGAGAAAGATTGTGCGAAATTACTGGAGGGAGCTCCACAGTCTAGATTTTATATTCTCAGCCACGTAGCTTTAAAAACGAGACCAGGAAAATGGACGAAATGGCCAAGAGCCTTGCTGTTACAGTCATTATGTCAGCTACTAGGGATAAGAAATCCTTTCTTGCTCCTACCATTAGAAATTAGGAGAAGATTCACTGGTTCTTAACTGCTAAGGCAAGTCTAAGACAGTTTTGGAAGAATTAGCCTGGCTGTAGAGAATTTCTTTTTTTCCCATTTTGTTCCACTCCTACCCCAAATCACATGTAGTTCTGAAGCAATAAAATCTTCTAAACTTTTTCTTTTCAAGCCCCCGGAACTGCCTCCCGGTACTCCCAGGGGCATCCCCACTGCCGTAAAATGCAGCAGGAAATCACACCTCCATCGCGCCCGGCTTGCAGGCTGCGGCCACAGTTCAGCCAAATCCCTACCTGTGATCTGGGAGGCCCCACTATAAGCTAACAACTCGGGAAGCTCCTCCGTCCGTTCAGGATGCGGCGGTTCATTTTGTGATGAAGAGATCAAAAACAATTACACGACTCCTGATAACCCTCATTGACTATCTATTGAGAAAATCAGATTCTAAATAAATTACTATTGTACTTTTAAAGCTGTGCATGGCATGTCCTACTTACTGGGTGACCTAGATAATTTCCATAAATTAACCTCTTCTACCTCCCGTTTCCTCTGCCATCCCGCTGTTCCCAACCACTCCATCGCTCCGTAACCCGTCCGCTGCATGGAGAAGACAGTGATGCTGTGCTGAGTCTTAACGTGACATTAGGAACTTACCTGCCTAAGTGTTCATTTGCATCCTGTTCACCAGACTTGTCATATAGCTGGTGAGAAAATATATTATGAGATGTGTACTGAATTAGCTGTCAATTGTAGTGAAGCTCTCCCTTAACTATGTGAGGAGAAAGCTGTTGAATGAGCCTCAATCTTGCTTTTTCTTTTTCAGCTGAGATGTTTCATTTTAGTCACCCAACCCCAACCAATTTTATTAAGCCTGCTGTCAGCCGTGACCCCTGCTGAGGACTGGCAGGGCTGAAATAGTTATGCTGCCTGGTGTCATTCGTGCCAGCTACAGTTCACGCACCGGCTTCGACGCTGGGGGCTCTGTCCTTGCAGCGGCAGCCGCCACAGACCCAGTATCAGGAAAGCTTAGACAGCTCGGGGCGAAAAGCCCCTTGCCTTCTCCATCGCGCCGTGCTAGCCGAACGGCCGAGAAAGGCTGCCTGCGGGTGGGCACGGGAAGGAAAGCACGCGGAGAAGTCCTCAAGGCGGGGAAGGCGGGCTGGCGTTGCAGCGCGTGTGCCAGGCGTGCAGTGAGAGCTTCTCCCGCGCCCCGGCAATACCACCCGGAGGAGGCGTTTCCAGCGACTGCCTCTGCTGCGCGCGACCAGCGAGGAGGGCAAGCCTCGCCGCCTGCCTTGGGCAGGAGCTGTGCCGGCGGGCAGCGTCCGGTCTGGGACGGGAACAGCGGAGCCACTGCCCCGCTCGGAGAGGGAGGGAGCATGCATTTTGCCTGCGCTGTGGCAAATTGCTTTGTAGGGTGACTATAGAGCCGGTTTAGGCCACCATTTTAATGCATTCCTTTAAGTCTAGCTAATCCGATATGGAACTGATTCCCACGAGTCTGTGGTCAAAGCTAAGATTAAGGACTCACGAGAGCACGCTGTCCGTTTAAACACCAACGTTGGTAGTCTAGCCATCTCCGTTTCTCTGCCTGTAAAAGGAAAGCAATACTTTCAAAATTTAGTTCACATTAATGACTGCAAGGTCATAAAAGTGCTACTTAGCTACTATTATTCTAATTAATAAAGATATAATCCAGGTCGATGAGGGGACAGCTGCTCCATCCTCTTCATGATTTAATGCCCATACACGCAAGACGCTGCCTCGTAGAGGAGCCTGCCGGCTGACACGGAGAGGTGCACAATTTCGTGCAGCGTGTGCCTTAGCTCGATGGGATGCCTTCACACCCTGCGAGGAAGAGTAACACTAAAAGAGAGAAGATTGGCCCAAAACCTGAGATGATCCAATTGTAGCTGCCTGATATCACAACATATTATATTCTTTACGTGCCAAAGAAAGTTTAAATCCTGGAAGAGTGATACTTTATCGTCAAGGTAACCAGAATAGCTTCACCAACAATTTACGTGGCTCTTAAGTCTATTTACATGCTTGTTTACTTGGCTTTTCTCTAAAAGAAAAAAAGTAGTTACCTTAGCAACTGCCTCATCACATGGCGCTGAGGCTCACTTTGCTATCAAGTGTCTCCTGCAAGGAGCCCGCAGAGCCGTTTCGCAGGCACATCTGCTCGAGCCTGTGGAGTTTGGGGAGAGTTTATGCCTTAGTCTGTGGTGTGTTTGTTTTAACAGACTGAGGGCTAAACTGTGCTTCCGCAGACGAGCAGCGGGATGCTGGCGTGCCTCCTCGGCTGCGGAGGAACCGCGCGAGGACAACACCAAGGCGGAGACGGGGGTAGCAGTGACCGGGACGTGCTCCCTGTGGGGGACACAGACGTGGTCATGCTGTCCTGGAAGGGTGGAGAGGTTGGCTATGCCGTACCAGAGCACTGGTGTTGGCCCATTTTATTTACTAGACATAGCCATCAAGAATCTTTTTTATAATAGGAAACCTGTATCCCTTGAGATCTTGCTCTCATTTGCAGATAAAGCTTAAAAAAAAAAAAAGAATCCTAGGGTGGCAGGATGTAGATACATATTGGAGGAGGATTCATTAGGCTGTGCATGTAAATTATGAGTGCAAGAGTTTTCTTCTTGTGTACCTTAATCTATTTTTGGAGTTTTGTACTTAATCAGCTTCTGTTCTCATCAGCAGCACACGCAGAAAAGCAGGGGCAAATGAGATGCCGGCCACCCTTTGCCCTTCCTGGGCTTTTTTCCTGCAGAAATTTTTGACCCGAGTGAGCATACCGCCATCTGGGCAAACTCCCCGAAGTTCAGCAAACCAGTCACCGATCGTGGCTGCATTCGTGTCTTTGTTTTAACGGTGTTTATGAAAGAGCTGCTTTATCAAATATCCTCATTTTATTTGCTTTCCTTGCTCATTTTCTTTTAATATGAGAACTGCATAGAGACTTCAGACTGAATGCAAGGTAACTCTAATCCTCGAATACCATTCAGTTTCCATGAATGATTAGGGCTAATTTTTTTAAGGTATTTACACATCTTGAGATGAAATCCTGGTGGGATTTTCAAAAGAATCTCAGCAGATTAAAGCCTTGGTTCCTTTTTAACCTGCTTAAACACTTGTAAAAATGCTGTTAAGCCCCTACCTGCATCTCAACCCACCTAAATACCTTTGAACACTTAGCACTTTTTTGTATCTACATTCCCCCAGTGACCTTTGTTTTCCTTTTTTCAATTCCATTTCCATCCCTTCTTCCAAAACCCTGATATGGTATTCGCCTCCGCTCTTGCTCTGCTCTTTAGAGGTTTTTTTATAATGTGATTTGCATTATTTTCCTCTCTTTTAACCTTATATTCACTACATTACTGCGCTATATTAATCTAATTTAGCTTGTATTTTCTTTGGGGCACAAACCTAACTCACTGTTACATGTCAAGCTACTAGAAACAGGTCTATCGCAGTAGGCGTATTGCAGTACTGCAGTAATTGTACTAGTTAATAGTAATGATAATAATACCTTTCTACAGCTTTTAGCACAAAGATATTTTCCTCCCCTCGGTCCTCAGCCCGAGGCAGCCTAATGGCCTGATTTCTATAGCAAAAGACTCACAAACCAGGAGTTTCCCAGCCATTTTTCAGCCTCCCTCTGGGGAGTGACAGGTATCCTTTACCGCTGGGGAAAGCATCCCCCAGCCTGGCGTGATCAAGATCCAGCCACGTCACTCTGCTCGGCTGCTTCATCAATCCAACGGCTACGGACGGGCTGTGGCCCGGCCGAGCTGCCGCGGCGGGGGGACCGCAGCCGAGCGGTGCCACCAGCGCACCGAGCCAAGGGGCAGCGTCCCCCCGCAGCCCCGGACTGATGGGAGCGGAGCGGCCGCGTGTCCTGCATAGCGAATCCCGGCAGATTTGCTGACTCCTCCGCAGGCGGGGGTTAACGCTCTTGTCTGTCTTGCCCTAATCTGTCCGGCAGTTCTAAAATCAATATTAAACTTGGCCTGTCGCTAGGCCTCCCTCCTGCTGCGAACACACTGCCCAGGCCACACCAGCCCCCGGCGCGAGCGGTCACGGGCTGCTCCCCAGCGCGGAGCCGGCTCGGCCGCGCAGCTCTCCCCTCGGATCCGGCGGGGCGTCTGGTGCCTTTCCCCGAGGAAACACCCGCAGCTCCGGGTGACATGTGCGGAGCATCCGGCCGCCTCCTACCCCTTCCTTGCGCTGGTCTCTATCCAAGGCAACTCATTCAGCGAAGCAGAGACCGGCCTGATCCCAGCACAGACTAAAATCTTTCTGACACAATCCCTGCAAAATAGAGCAGTCACTAGCACTACATGAAAGGGTAAAACGCTGGAGCCATCAGCACTTTTTTTTCCTGAGAAACATGTAGGAGGTTCTTTCCTGTTTTGTGCTGCCTCCAAAATGGGAGTGGGCATATTTACTTATTTACACACTAATGACAACTAATAATAAATACCATTTCCCCCAAGAACTTCAAAGGCCTAAGCAAAGAGGACCGGCTATTTAAAAACTTGCTCCCATTGTTTCGAATCGCAGAGGTGAAGTGACTGGCTGCAGGCTAAGCCCACGGACTTGCTCCGGAGCTCTAAGGCCTGTACTGCGGAGCCCCAGAACCCCACTCTCTTCCCTTTTCATTTCTTTTAACATCTTATTATACAAAGAATTTTGCCTATTCGCTCAATAACGCACAGCACGTTTTAGGGTATCCTTCAAGGACACGTGTTTAAGGCAGACTGATCAGCTGCTCAGTTGTCTCTGCTGCTTTAGTCACATTCTCTCTTCTGCGAGTCATTTTTCTTTGAAGTTTCTAAAGCATCGATGAGCACAATATAGCCACTTTGCCAAATTTTTCCCTTTTTAAGGTATGGTTTTCAGTTTGGCAAAAAATGAGTTGGCAAGAAGCAGATAGACTAGTGAAACAAGAGTGAGATTCAGCCAGCAGAGTGTCTTGACAATTAGGTTGGTCTTCCATCATGCCAATGCCATAGATGTGACGTCCTACAGCTGCCTTGGTGCTGGAGGGAAAGATGAGCTTGCCAGTGGTGTTAGATAAGACCTGGACTCTGTTTCAGGGTTAGTTTGCTACGCATCTCTTTTGTGACCGTGGGCAAGTTACTTTTGTGCCTCAATTTCTCCTGTACTAACAGGCTCTGTCAGCCTTTTTCCTCTTTATTATCATTCTCCAGCAAAGAGACTATTTCTTATCCTATTTTTGCAATGAATGTCGTGGGCCTATTATAGTGTTACAGAAAAAAAAACCTTCCACTGGAGCTATGCGGAGCTGTTAAATCCACTTTCTCTAAGTTACGAAGGTTCGAAACTTTCTTCATCCTTGCTTGCATCTTGGTTCGATGCCACGAAGGCCAGCGTGTCAGGCAGCCCTGCCCTGCACACCCTGCCCTCCCCACTTTGGGAGCCAGCCCCTCGGCGCCGCCAGCCCTGGCATTTCTGCCACTGCCTTCGTTTGTGCGAGCTCCCGTCAGCCACAAGGTTCTCCCACCTTTGTGCCGACTAGCAATATGGTTGAGATAAAACATGGCCTTGCATTTAGTGCACAATATGTTCCCTCTTCCCTGCTGTCTTCAAGCAGCCATAACAATTGTAAGTATCCTGTTTTCCCCAGGCCATCGTCACTCCATCAGTCTTTGCATGGTTGCAGACCCAAGGGGTCATACCCGCACAGGCTGCCTCTCTTACGCAGAACAGGGCGATACCATTTAACACAGATGCTTGCTTTAAGTGCTGTCCTTCAGCCATGGCCTTTTATATTACCCTGATGATCTCAAGCCAGTTAGTGAATGTAAAACCTCTCTCTTTCAACCATATTTCCTTATGTGCTTTCTCTTCACCTAGGCTATAAAGAAATGACTAGTTATATCTCTAGAAAAAGCTGAAAAGTCATTATCTTCTCTCTAATGCTGCTGAGGACTCTGCTGGACAGTTCTGTGCTTCCTTGGAACCAAGACCACAGTCCCTGCTTTTATGCTTTCTGTATTGTACACTGCTGGTCTGGAGACAATTTTCTTGTGTGAGTAACTCCCTTCACAAGTCACCTTCATCTCATCACTCCTTGCTTTTTTCCTGCCAAATGGAGTAGCAGAGAAGAGTGAATTTGCGCTTCAAGCAATGACTCTGGAGACTTGGTTTCTATTGCCAGCTGTTTCAACGCCCTGCGTGACCTTCACCAAGCCATTCAACTTGGCTCTGTCTCAGTTTCCCCATCTGTAAGGGGATATGAACATTTGCAGAGCACTTTGAATTGTTATTAATTCCTCATAGAATATCTGAAATGTGGTGAACACTTTAAGATGCTATAAAAGTACAAAGTATTATTATTAAACTCAGGAGGAGGAAGTAGCTGGCCTATAAGGTGCTTCCTTCATCAATCCTTCAGAGGAAGGTCCTTATCTTTATGACCTAAACACAGACTTTTTATTCTCCTCTTGTAGAGGGTTAATGGGTATAGTTCAAATAAAGCTCTTCTGACCCAAGCTGGATGAGCACAATCAAAATGAACATAGCTGATGATATCTTAAGCTTTTCTTATGCATCTCAGTTTAAAACAGAAAGCAGGATTGCTCTGCAGACAGTACGACCATTTCTAATCTGCCGTGGAGGGCTCTGGTGAAGTTGCACTTGCAATTGGCCCTTTCCTCTTACCCGACAATAAACGGCAGACACAGGGCAACTATAATGGCTTGAAAATAGTTGCACAACCTGGGGTTTTGCTGCTCTCACAGAAAAAAAAAAAAAAAAAAAAGACTGTCATGGACAAATGAATGTTGACAGTGGCCATACCAAACAATTCAAGAAAAAATTGCAGTTTTATACGTATTCCGGCTCCCTTTGTCAATACTTTGAAGATGGTTCTTATTTCAGAGCAGGTATTGATTGTGTATAGGTTAGGCCCCTGGTTCCATTTGTCATTTCTGATATTATAGCGTGTTATCGTTTAAAGCTGTAATGGGAGAGGTGGCTGAGCTTAAAGCAAGCTGGTTGTCTGAAGCTTTGATAAATAGCTAGATGGTCTTTGTTTCTGCAGCAGTGAGCAGTTGGCTGCTATTTGCTTTACCTTTTATCCAAGAATAACTGTGTGATGGGTTCTGGAAGTGAACAGTATCATTTTGTCAGATGTGGTTCAGAACTAGCCGGGTGGTCCTAGCAAAGCAGCTGAGGGATTTTTAACACCCGACAGGATGTGAGCAAAAGGCCCTGTATAAAACTGAAACAATTCTGGCTCCACATGGCTGCTTTGGTCGAAAAGTTCTCAGAGTTGTTTTTTAAGGTGAGAGGACGGGAAATGCTGGGGCGGGGCGGGGGGGGGGGAGAGGGATGATGCTTTTAAAAGCAATTCTATTCATATGGAAGGATCTTAGGAGAAAGATCAGAGGACAATAGATGGATTACATTTCTTTGATGAACTAACAAACTTTTAAATTTTTTGCAGATCTAAACAAAAGGTCTGCTTTTCAGATGCAGTGAGCAGCCCCACCCTGGCCTCTGAAAATCAGGCCAGAACAATGTTTGTGCCTTGGAGTCCACAGGATTGCAGAGAGGGAGGCAGCACACACTTCACATTCCTTCCCTCTGCATCACTTACATTTCTCAAGGTTTTGGTATTGCTTTCATGAAATCACATCTGTTTATCAAACTCAAAACTCAGGGTTGTTTTTTACCTTGGTTCCACTTCATTTGAACCACCAGGAGTCTGGAAATGGGAAGTGCTCCTTTTCCCTCTAACAGACAAATGTGACCTCTTGTTCTTTGCAGAACTTCTTCTGTCAACTTTTGGTTTCAGAAAACTAAAATCACACCTGTGGATGGTTCAAATCCAGATTCCATCAAGTCAGGCAAGTTAGGTTTAAAATCTGAGTTTAGCCCTTGGTATCAGTGTGATACCAAAGTCTGTCTCAAACTGCATTGAAGCCCGTCCCAAGCCAGTGTTTACAAGCAAAGGTAGATGGAGGAATCTGTAACACACTGAAGTTCTCTCTCGCTGGTTTGACATCTCAGCCTTAATAACGACATGCTCATTCACAGCTGGATTGTACAGGGGCCGTCTTCAGTATGGCTCTGGGGCACTTCTTTGTGTTGCTTCTGATTTAGCAGGAAGAAGTCCTAATCCTTTGGCCCTTGAGTCTTAGGGTGCCCTTCGTTAACGTGATAACCTATAACTGAGAGTTCAGACTACCACTGCCTGCCTCTAGCCGATTGAAATGGTAGCTCTTAATCCTATCACTGGAGCGGAATGGCCTGGACAAGCAGCAGCTCATTGCACCCACTGGTTCTTTTTCAGACATCACAAAAGACTGCTCAACAGTCGAAATAGCTTCAAGGCTCACAGTGTGATGGCAGGGGAGATCTTCTTTTGTGTCTGTAGGAGTAAAGAAGAAGCCAGCTTTCCTGGCATGAAAATAGAAACCAACAGAAAGGTTAGAAGTCAGTTCTGTGATTCCTAGCCCTATCAGTAACACTAAGTTACAGCAAGTCCTTGTGGGGGTTGTGAGACTGCTGTTAATTCTTAGCTTATGGTAAGCTATACATACTGCGGAGAAAGTTTGTGGAATGCAAACATGTGAGTTTATAGGACTGACCAGATAACAGGGATAACAAGCAAATAGGGAAAAAAGAAAAAAAAAAAGCAATGATAGGTCAAAGGTATGCAGAAGTTACTGGGTCTGCATAAAGCAAGAATCACACTGACTCCCCCATCCTTCACCTCATGGTGATTCAAGCCAAATCCAGGCTTCTGTGACTGTTTGAGAAGGTTTAGTCAGCTCCTTGTATGTCTCTTTGATCATGCCTTCCTGCTGTTCCTGGCTGTGCCTGGAACTATATATGCAAGAATACTGTGAGAGGGATACTTCTGCTGGAAGAAGGCAGCCCAGCACAAAGAGGCCCTACCTACAGGCATAACGTGATCTCAGAGACTTTGCCACCCACTTCCTAGCTCAGATTGAGGTTCACGTAATAGATGGCGATCGTCTTTTGGATGACACCTCGCAGCCCCAGCTGGTTTGCGTGCACGTTAGAAGGTCACTTTGCACTCTTCAAAAAGCCAGACATTTCCTACTGTGTCCACAGCCACAATGTCCCTGTTCACCAAAGTTGTTCCTCTCTCAGTCCCAGAGATGACTGAATTTCAATGAGGCTTTATTCTTCAAAGTGAAAGGTGCTGTCTTACAGTAAAATATTGTTCTATTAAACTCAGCCCATGGCAGATCCACTACTGAGGGCTATTGAGGCAAATAAGAGTAAGGTGATGGCAGTGTGTGGTCATAAAGTTGCAGTATTCAAAAATGTAGAAAAAGCAGGTTGTCAGATTTCAATAAAGCAGTGGAAATGAATAGATACATCTCAGAGCTGGTTGCTTCCTAGTGGGATGGAATTTGAATAATAATATCACACTTGAACCAACATCGGGCTGGATTAATGGCTAGCACAGGCAGAGTACTCGTGTGGAGAACTTGAGCAGCACCAGCAGCCCTGTTGTAGGTGTTGCTAATGATACAGAGCAATGCTTCTGCTTGTTTGCACACAGAATGAAAAAAATAAGGGAGGAGGAATCTGGGAATTATTGCTTTAAGCTGCAATTTTCAACAAAGAAATCTTGCCATTCCAAACTGTCTAGACCTTTAAAAATAAAAGATGTGCCGTATTTACAATGCTCTTCAGTATTCATGAGGCTTTGCTGCTTGTTGTAAGGCGAGATGAAAACAATACTCAGTAGATTTTCATAAGTGACACGCAACTGTAAGATTGATAGATGATGTGGATTTAATGTATGTGGAGTTCAGCGCCAACATAAAAGCTGTGATGTACCCAAACACAGGGTTTATTAAATCCCTGTTTCCTTAAATGATCATCCAAAGCCTTTCACCACTTTCTTCTACCAGAAAATAAAGAAAAGAACATAGGAAAAAAAGAGAAGAGGGAGCAGGAAAAAAAAAAAGAAAAAAAAAACAAGGGATTCCCCTTAGTTTTGGTAGAGAATTACAATATCGGAACTGAAAGAGACAAATATTTAGACACTTTCTCTGCATAGAGATTAATGTGAGAGTCAGAAATACATGGAATCCACTTAAATTGATGTGATTTAGTTATGAATGGTTAAACATAAGTATTCTCTGTCAAATGCCCAAACCTAGCGTGTTAACTCTTTCTTCACCGCCGTGCTTCTGTATACCCTCCCAAATTAACTGAATTCTTCTTAGGGACCAGGGGTCCTCCCCCACCTCTCTGTGCGGCAGGGACAGCATGCTCCAGCTCTCCTCTAGGAGAGGACTTGACTAATAGATCTTCTGGGCTGCAGGACACCTCCTGCCCCCGACCACCAAGGATAGACCTGCCGAAAGCCACAGGAGCTGAGGCAGAGGAGCAAGGGGTGGAGGAAGGAGGCACACCACCCTCCTCGAAGCATCAGCCTGGGGGACCTGGGGGCTGAGCTGCTTGGCTTGCCCCGAGCTGGCCATCGCTGATCACACCCTCGAGCCTTGTTGGGACCTGCAAGGCGGCTGCCGTAAGCGTCCTCACGAGGCCTCTCCCAGGCACCTCTGCAGTTTTCAGCCGGCATTTCACCCTTAATCTGACATCACGTGGATTATTTTCTCTCATTCCAATTTCACCCTTCAGCCAGCATCCTTATGAATTAGGATTGACTTATGCACCGCTCCAAATCCTCTTGAAAACAGCTTCGGAGTTGCTTCCTTCCTCATGTCTCCAGGCGTACAACACGCACACACACTCCTCGACAACAGCTGTGAGTCACATTTTCTGCTGTGCATTCACAGAGCTTTTTAACAAAGGTGTATGTGCTTCTTAGTGGAAGGTTTCACTTAGTTTCAGGGTCATTTCCTGTGACAGCTGAATGTCTGTCTTCTTTATCACCTCAAGATTTAGCGAAATGATATAATTAGTACAGTTGTGCTCCCTAACCCAGCCAGCTGCACTGGAAATCGGGCCATTTGAGCTCAGCTGAAGGAAGCAAGTAGCTTGCAAACTGAGATCAGTCCTTCTGCTCTAGACCAAATTTGACTTTTTTAAAAACCAGTAGTGTTGCTATTATATTTATCCCTTGGTGTGAGTCACTGCCCGTGGACTGGTGACCACCGGTTAGATACTACACTGTCAGTCAGACAAGATTTCCCGTGATGCCTAGTGATATTGCAAAGGCAGGCAGATTATGATACGTCCTGGGAGATATGACCAGGAGGGGCTGAAGTTGGAAACAGCTGAATTCAGTTCCTGTCAGCTATTCTTCTGGGACTTCTGAATTAATTATTTTGGGGGAACTTTTCTATTTCCAAACAAAAAATTAAATTTCAGTTCTTCTCTTCCCTGCCTTCTCATTCGCTTAGAAAAAGGCTAACTTCCCCAACGCAGTTTTGATTTTTTTTTACTGCAAAAAATTTTCTACTAATAAGAAAATGCTTTCTCCTGAGCTGCACTGGAAATCTTTTTGATAATACAGAGAAAGAGTTTAAACTTAAAATTGAAGGACATGAGACAGAAATGAAAGGAAAGGAGGTACATACATATTTGCTCAAATTTGTAAACAAGATAAAATAAGTGACTGTGTTCACTCCCCTTTGGTTGCTGGTAAATATTTTAGGAAATTGTTTGCAATAGGACTGCTTATTGGAAAAACAAACTTCAGCAAATACTCATGGAAAACAAATAGCAAGTCCAACATATTTGCACTAGAAATTCAAAGCTACGATATATATTCATGCAATCAGGGAAAAAGAAACTCCTGTGTACCTAGTTTGAGTTTCCAGAATTGAGAATTTGCCAAAAAATCCTTGTGACAAAGTGTTATATTAAGAATTATTTGCAGAAAACATTTTGAGCAATGAATAATACAACCAAGGAAACTTGTAAATGGCAGGTAAGGAGCTGAAAATCATAATTTTTACAATGTACCTCCTTGCTTTTGCTGCTTATGCAAAAGTGAGTGCCCACACTTTGTAGAATCCTTAGATTTTCTACACAGATTAGACAGCATTTGCTCATCTACATAATCACCTAAAGAAAGTGAAAAAGGAGTAAAGAAAATGGATAGCTAAAATCCAGCAAAGAGAAATGGGGAAGAATAGGAAAAAATATATGCAAATAAATAAATAAATATAGCAAATGCTATTACTATTGTTGTGCCTTCTGAAACGTGTCTAGTTGTGCCTTCTCAGATGTTTTCTGGAGTTCCCTCTGCTCTGCAGGGGCTTCCCTTTACCTAGAAAAGCCTGCTTAGTGTCGCTTGTCCTGTTTTGTTTTGTTTTGTTTGGGTTTTATAATTGACTTTTTCCATGTGGGAAGTCCTAATATTTTGTTTAAATATTTGAGAGACTCAAAGAACTTTGACAAATCAAAAAGATTCAGTGAAAGCACAATTCTTGGAAAAGTTGGGAGTTCATCTACTCCTGCTTTCAGCTAACATGAGCACGTGAACTTCTCAAATCTGTGGCTTTCTTTTTAAAGAATTAAGTGCTGTGGAAAAGAATTAATATGTATATTTAGACCTTCTTTTTTTTTCTTCTTTTTTCTCCCTTTTCTCTCCTGACCTGTTATTTATGGGTTTACCTTTTTCGTTTAGGTGAGGCCTTTTTCAAATACCCAAGTTGCTCCCCGGCTGTTTGTATTTTTTCACCACTCATGCTTATTTGCACACTTTCAGATGGGTATTTGAGGTGCTTGTGTGCCTCAGCACCGGTTCATTCAGGGAGTCACCCCTTTCGGGTATTCATTTGTTGCAGTGATGGACACAAAATGGATGCTCTCCAAAACTACTTCAGATTGATTTCTTTGGGAGTCTACCATTCTTCCTTATATAGAAAGATGGGACTACTGAGCACTATCATAGATGTTACCATCTGTTCTCCCAAACAGGTCTTAACCTGGCCTTTAACTTCTTCAGTATCCTGCTGGTCCTCCATTTAGTCTGTTGGAAGCTGTGATATTTGGCTTTTCCTCACATTTCTCATGCAATATTAAATGTGTCACACTCTACCACTTTTGAAAGGTTAAAGTGAAACCTTAACTTTTGGGATGCAAATATTAAAAGTATGACTGTGTTTCGAGATGCTAGGTCATACATCTCCACGGCTACTAGCCTGCACGTGAGCCTGCAAGAGTGGCACCTGAGATTAAGTAATGATTTCCTTTTCCTGGCCTGGGACTTAGGCAACTGGAGTTTGCTTCCTACCTCTACCATAAATTTAGAAACACTGAATAGAGGGAACTTCCTTATCAGTTCCAGCACCTTTCTATCCCAGGCATATCATGAACATACAAACATAACCCCCCTTTCATAAGCTCATCAAGCCCACACAGTCCCTGAACAAGTCCCCGGATTTCTCCATGCCTCGGTTCTCCTGTAAGGCAGAGACGATAGTGTGTTCTTTGTCTTGCCTATGAAGATTGGCACCTCTGCATAATATATCCAGTGTCTAAAACAGCAGGGCTCTCATCTTGCCTGGGCCTCCAGCTCTAACGATAATAAGGTGAAATTAAGAACAGGCACAATAAAAGAAAGCTGGGCTCTAAATAACGAGGAGGTTAAAACCAGGGTTTATCTGCTTTACTTTTCCAGTGCAGGGCTATGGCAAGGGCACATCTGAGTGCTTTTCCCAGGGAGGTAACCTATCATGGCTGTGGCTTGAACTTTTATTTGTAATTTTCGTGAGCCTTCCAGAGCGATGCAGTCCCTACACTGAGGTGACTACTTTGAGTTCGCTTTTTTAATTAAGGTTCTGTATTGTAACTAGTCAATGTACATTATTGGGAGAATGAATGTCAATGCCAGTGCTTTTTCTTTCTCTCCTTTATCTTTGTCAATGATTCAAAGACATGATTTATGGTTAGTCTCCGTCTTTCAGGATCATCCATCAAGCGCTGGTTTCACTACAGGGCTCGAAGTTGTAAATCATGCAGAAAGGCTGTCACTCATCTCATTTAACCCTTTAAACACAGGGATGGAATAGGAGGGCTGTGCTTAGCAGCTTTGTGCAAAATAGCCATAAAATGGCCCATAAAATTGATGAAGTTAGACTAATCTATACAATTAATTGTTCCTTGTAATGCAATAATTATTACGAGGGACAATAAAAAAACCAGGGTATCGCTCCACCCTCCAAGTTCCTTCTGAGAACCTGGAGGACTTCAGGGCTCCATAAAATATGTCACTTTTTTTTGTGTTCTTGTCCCAGCTCTTTCAGATTTGTTAATGCCCATTGCAGACGCGAAGTGCTGTGTTTCATGTTAGCATCAGTCGCCAGCTAGCTCTGATTGTGACCTTGCAGTGACTAAAGGAGGAGTGCAAAAGCCCATTAGCAGCTGCTATTTTAGGCTTTGTAAATTAACAGTTCTTTTTCTTCTCTTTTCTCTTCTCCTCCCCTCCCTTTCTTTTTTTTTCTTCCTTTCTTCCTTTTTTTGGACAGGAAGACAGCGAAAAATGAAATGTGTAAGTGGCATGGGAGCTTCCACACTTAGCCTTGTCTCGCAGGCGTGAGGGCTGGTGACAGCTTTGGCCAACTGGCTCATTGCCTCGCTGCGTGCTCCCCGCCAGCCCCAGCCAGCGTTCCCAGGTCGCGTTAAGCACTAACTTTTAAGACAATGCCTCTACCTGCTCCAGACACAAAGCCAGGGAGACTGGCATTAAATAATGAGGTGTCTTTCTTTTTTGTCTTGTTATTTTATTTATTTTTTTTTTGGTTCAAAGTGTCAGAAATTAGTAATGGAGGGCTATTAATGAAAAATATATGTTTGGGGTCTATTTGTTTAGATTCGCAGTAACTTGATGACAATTTTATCCCTGAATTATGTATGGCTCTGTTTTGCCTAGGCAAGCTGATACAAACAACAAATATATTTAGAAAAAGATATATCAGTAAATAAACTGAAAGGTTGTAAAATATGAATGTTTATCATCCAGACGGTACTGCTACTCTTCTTTTTCACACGAACTCTACTTGAGATGGTATTTAGGAGCTTGGGACTTCTTCTGTTCCAGCAATCTCTGCAGCTTGTCACAGAAACAAATGACACCAGAGGGAACCTTGTCTTACACTGTATTCCTTTGCATGAACCTCAGTCTTCTTAAGGTGCTCATAATATAAATTTATATCTTGATTTATTGGAAGACAAGAGCCTACCCTCCTCCCGTACAGACCCGCACTCCTTTCAACGCGGGCTTCCTTCCGTCTCCATCGCAGTGTTTAGCTCCCGGTCACCTAACTCCAGGTGAAAGAGAAATAGAGAGCGGCAGATTAACGCCAGCATTCGGGGCGGCGCGTTCTGTTTTACCGTGCCGAGGGCAGAGCGAGACCCGCTGGCGGGGCCTCACAGCCAGGCAGCCTTCCCTGCTCTCCGCTTTAGCCCTCTGTACACGCAGCTAATTCTGGCGAGAAAGAGTAACAGCTGCCACTTCTCTGTGAGCCTTGTCAATAACCAGAGCTCGTACGCAGCAGGTCTGTCTCTGTATCTCATACACCGTCCGGGTGGGGAGCAGGCGGCAACTTGGGGGGAACAAAGGATAAAATGTTTAATCACCCGATGGGATTAAGAGAAACTTTTAATCAGCCATCTAGAAGAGAAATTCTATTTTTTTAAATATTGTCCATTGCAAATATCATGATAAATTAGTGCTTGTTTTATTCTGGCCTAAAGTCTCATCCCACAGGGACCTCGGAGAATCTCTGCTGCTAAAATATACTGTAGATGAAATTACAGTTTTAGCATCTCTCCACAGTCTTAATTAAGACTGTTCTTCTGATATAAAGCTGTAGTGTCTAATTACCAGTAAGCTGTCAGAAAGTAACTTTCTAAAAACCTGTGTCAAACAAGAGTTGTGAAGACAAGAACTACATATTTAATTACAAATTTATGGTGCTAGTAGATTTTTTTAAGTCTAGCAGCCAACATTACTACTAATTTGTCTCTCAATATCCCACCTCGCAAGAGGAATTCTACTTCCAGCTGCCCTTCACCAAACAGAATTGCTGCTGGTCCAGGCAACATGTGGTAGGTTTGTTTTGGCAAATAATGAAATGTTTTCTACCACTTTTTATCTAGCACATCTTGTGAAATACTTCAAGTCTTAGACTTCAAAGTATTCTAAATCTCAAAGTGAAATTCTGGCACAACTGTCCTCCCACTTTACCTTCAAAACAATGCAGAAAAATTGCAGTGCAGAGCTATTAGTTAGCCTGGAGCAGAGTTGGGAATCCATTTTGGGACACAGTCTTAGTTCCTGCTTTTTCCTACTGAGTGGGCCTCTTTGCCTCTAAAATACTCCTGTTTAATACAAAATCTGGTGTCTTGTTTTCCAAGAAGTCAATGCAGCCTGTGTTTACTCATTACAGGTCTTACTATTTGCTTGAAAAGCTCACGAACCTCAGCAAGGTTTTGATGACCATCTTCCTAGTATTGAGGCCATGATTGAGCCCAGTGTTTCGATTTTGTTACAAGTGTATTTTATAACTCTACCTGCTGAAAGTCGCTTTTCTGAGATTTGCATAAAGTAAAAGCTGAATGTTTAAAAAAAAAAAAAAGGAAAAATAATACGATGAATGCTGACAGGTACATTTGCTACAATTGATTAAACACTTTTGCCATTCTTCTGATTTTCTTTCACCCGCCTCATGTCTTGCCAGAAAGAGAGGTGTGAGTGACTTTGTCATTGACATTAAACAGTTGTATATACTTCTAGCTGCAAAATGCTATCCCCAGAGTTTGTTTACTCGATCTGTATTTCCAATCAGTGCAGAAGGTTTACTAAAGCAGTTCATTACTGATTTATTTATGATGTATTTAGATAGCAAATATGGTTCTGTCAGCAGTTGCTGGCTAAACAGTGTTGACAGACATTAATAGCATATGGTATAGGAATGGAATTATGATCTTTAAGAGTCTTTGTTTCTCAACATACATTTACAGTTTGCATTTTTCCTAGGTAGAGAGACAGAACTTCCAAACAAGAAAACTGTGTTTCTTTTTCTTTTTGTAACCTTTGGGGTTTGTTGGTGGTGACATTAAAATCTTCTGTGCCTGTTTAGCTGTTCAATTTAATGGAAGACAAATTCTCCCAAAGGCTTAATTTACTCTCACAAACTGAAATCACTGCATTCTCACCAGGGGAAATGGCCTTAATTTTCCCAGCCTTCAGTATACATCAAGCATATAATTCATTTCTCCCCCCTCAATACTTCCCTCATTAGAAAACAAAGTTTTTGATATTTAAATGTTACATAGTTTAAGTTGAGAAACAGATCTTCTCAGCCCCGTAAAGTGCATTTGCAGGCATGATTGCTTCTCTTTGACAGCATTAGATTTATACAGGGTGGAACAGAAAAACACTTGAATTTTTGACCTTTAATTCTGCTTCCTCTAACACAAGCATTTTTACTGGTGTCAAGGAACAAAAGCTAAAAGTGTGGTTGCTCATAGAGGTAGAGAGAACAGGTAGCAGCGAAACCACTTTTTGGCAAGAAATACTGGTTGGGGAACCTAAATTTTGGTGGGAAAGTACTAAGCAGGAGGATGAATTTCATATGAGACATTGCCTCTCAATCACGCAGGGACAAACAGATTGGGAACTAATATGGGAAATCATCTGATCCCTCTTTTTAGATTAACAATAACAAAGGAGGAAAAGTGGAAATACATTTTAATTTTCAAACTAATGGGTGACAGTTTGCTTTCTGTGAAACGGAGTAAGTACTAAAGCATTCTTTGCTGGAATTAGATTTCTTTTCCATAGTGTGTAACTCACCTCAGAAGTTTGGTTCAGAGGCTCCACTAAGAAGTATCCAAAGTTATCAAGTAAAACAAAAGGAATCAGATGTCTTCTGAGGAAATGCTGGGGGCATACAGAGTCTGAATGTGCTACTTGCCAGAAATATGAAGGCTTTGGCATAATAGCTACATGAATTAATTAAAAAAAAATTGCCACTATTTTTAACATGCTGTTAGAGAGTTTAGGATGTAGGCACTTCCTATTTCCACTGCTACTGGCAGCAAAACTGAATATATACACACATACATACATATTTTTTTTATATATTCACACACACACACACACACAAAAATATATATATATATCCACTGGACAAAAAGAAACAACACTAGCAACTAGCAGACTTTCTTTATAGAGAGCCAGAAAAAATAAAACACTGAGCCAATTTTTCTTCTGCCTAATTCTATTTGCTTCAAAAGAATTTCAGCAGTAAGAAATTTAGCACATATTTCTAAATTTCTAAATTTAGCATATTATTTTTCCTATTGAACATGAAAAAGTTCCTATGCGATTGACACCTGAAAAATTATTAGCAGTGAAACCAAAGTATGGGCAAAGTACACTCCAGGTTAGAGTCAGCCTTATCTCATTAACTGTAGAAGCTCAGTAGATCCCAACAGCTGGTTCCAATGGAGGTGACCACTTCCAGGAGAAGTCCAGCCTGCCTTTCTGCATCATTTCAGTTTGCTGCTACTCCGGTGTCACAACTCTACTAGAAAGTGGCAGGTGATGTCTGTTAACTCGTGGCTATCGATAGCTCCAGTACAGGCTAGCTGGTGTTTCTCAGTGTAGATTGTTGGAAGACTTTTCTGTTTGAGCAAAGCCCTTTGAGGAGGCCTGCTGATGTCAGGCGCTGCTGAGTTGTCTGGGAACATTAATGGTGCCTCTGGGCTATGCTCATGGAGCAGAGACAATAGCAAGTAGTACAGTAAGTGAGTTGCCAAAAGATCTAGCTTGTTTAAGCTAAATTTCTTTGAGAGAACAGCAAAGATGGCTGGTTTGGCTGGTTCTTCTCCCAGAGAATGTTTTAAGACTTGTTTCTAAGGGGCAGCATATGAAAAGGTAGTGAATTCTAAAATAAGTTAAAAGCAGTTTCAGTCCTTCTGAATCTTCCTGTTTTAAAAATGTTTTCCTCTGTTTGTTTGTGTGAAAGATTCCCACCAGTATAAGGGAACTAACTGCGCAGAAGCAGCGATGAACAAGCAGTACGGCACATACCGAAAAATTCCCCCCACATCTTTCCACACAGACTAGTCAAATTCCAGCTGTGCTTTGGTAGATTTATACAGTAATTACCCCATGTAGACATGGCAAATTGGTAGTTGTTCAAGACAAACATTGTGCAGGTACTAGCTTGCTCTAGGATGTGCTTTGCCTTCATTTGAATTTTAGCATAGATTGATAAACATATTCAAAATATATGTATTTTTTAGATGTTGCTTCTGGTAGGGAGACAGAAAAACAGCCAGAAATGCTTTAAAAGGGAGTTATTGTTTGTATTTGAATCTAGTGGATAAACGGAAAGTGTTTAGACAGTCTGTAATGAAGTGCTGTTGGCCTCTGGTCTGTAATAAGTGTTTCAATTTTATAGCTCCAAATCAACTTTACCCATAAAATCTCAAAGGACCTTCTCTGTTTCGCAAATCAACTAGGACATAGTGTCCGTACCCAGTATCTCATTGTGTATGAAAAAGCTGGGCAGATTTATATTTATATAACTCCCACTGATATCAGAAATATATTTAGAAGTTTTAATTTCACATTATCGGCACTTAGTCCAAAATCTGTGTTAGATAAGGTACACAGGATTTTTTGTCATGAATAATTTGATTATTGATAGCAAACAGATTTTACTGGTGTGAAGTTCAATTTTGGATAAAAATTGTTTTGTGTGCTTCTGTTCAAGAAGTAGTCAAGTTAATGGGTGAGAGGAGTTGCTCTTTTTATTAAAAGTTAGAGCTCCATTGTTCAACGTTTCTCCATTTCTACTGCCTTTGGAATTGCGTGCGTACCGTTGTTTATTTCTGTATGATTTCAGTCACTGCTTCAGGGGGTCTCACACTAAACATAAACACAGACCCTGCAACATACTGTCACAACATAAACACAGTTTGAAAGTGCATGTAAATGTAATGTGCAAAAGCTGTCGTAATACTTCATTTTCTGAATGCTCTCTGCATCCATTTCCACCAGGACTTCATGAAGTTAGACTGTTTTTTTCTTACAGATTCTTTCTGAATCCCCAGAAAATAACCCTGTTCAGTTTATCCTGAGAAGGATTTGGGGGAAAAACACTATACTTGTTGGCTGAAGGTTGAAGCCCTGTTCACATGTTCACATGTAAATGTTCACATTTACAGAAACCCTCTTGATTTCTGCTCTGCACTTGCTTCATTTGATTTATCTTCTGTTGTTCGTAGTTTCACTGATCACTTTCTTATTACTTTTACACTTCCATCCATTTCAGTTTTGTTCTCCTTTTCAAGTGATTTCTTATACCGCCCTTGCCACCTGCTCCCACCTGATGAATTGTCTGTTCAAACTGTTGATCTTGACCTGGCATGGTCTCTTCCACAGAAAATAAATGATGCCACACAGACATATAATGATGCCTTAATAAACATCCCAGGTACATTTGCTCCTCTCCAGAAGTGTAAAGCTTGAAATGTGGCATCACCGTTGCATGTTGGTGCCTGGAAGGCAAAGAAATGGAAGAGCTGGAAATTAAATCAAAAAATGGAGAAGTTTTGCTCTTTGTGTGTATTTAACCATGACTGAAAATTCTCTGGACCTTTTTTTTTCCAATCTCTTGTCTGCATTTATGCTTGTGATCACTAGAAACAGCAACACATATCTTTTAATACTTTAAAAAATTTTGTATTTTGGCTTGCCTGCTGCAGCAATAGCCAGATTCATTTTTCAGAAACTCAGTATTATGAGTAATTTGGTAGAGGTCAGATGCCCTCTATTGCTTCTCTTTCCAAGTCTGAGTGAGACTCCAGAAAAAAAGCAAAGAATGCAGAGAAGTATATAAAGTTTTTTTTATTCTGTTATAGGACTGGATAGTAGAGACAGTTAATCCACTCTTTCAGCTCTTTGGGGATTTTAGAATCTGGATTTTTGATCTACCAAACTGCTTTGTGGATTCCTGAAGGCCTTAAACCCAGTTATGATGGATATAATATATAGCTTTTTTGTACCCAGCGAGGTCCCCCATCTCAGCAGTCATTACACCGTGATACCTGTGCTGAAGAAGTTGTTTCTGTCATTAAACGACCTTTCTGATTATTGGATTTTTTTTACCATAACTCATACTTGTTATTTCTTGCTGAGATTCAGGGAAAACTGATCCTGTGCAGCTGCAGCCTCTTGTTGTTGCTGCTTTTTTTTTTGTTACACGTTGTCCCACATGATAAATTTCAGTTATCACTCAGGACAGGGCAGGAATGCAACACTGAGATTGTGATTATGATCTGTAAATGATCTATGTACTGGCCCTGGATCTGAGTCCTCCCTTGGAGCATTTGAGACATCATTTAAAAGAACATAGCTTAATATTTGTATTTCAATAATTTTTCATTTTTGACATTTAAAATTCTATTAATTTAATTCTCTTAATACTTGGAAAATATTTTAATTTTCCATACCAGTTGGAAGCTTTTCCTTCTGGCATGGATTGATTTGTTTTGCCCAAGTTTCTTGCAGGGTGGAAGCGACAGTAAAGCTTACTACTGCCGATTATTAGCATTTTCACTATTAACAGGCCTTCATGTCTGCAAGAAGACTGTAGGGGAGCATCCCAAAGTGAGTGGAAAGAGAAAGGACAGCACTGAAGGGTATCAAAACTGGAAGCTTTTGGGGAAGGAAGAATTTTCATTCTGTGTTTGTAAAAGATTTTAGTATTAGTGTCGTGGCTAGCACATTAACACATTAGTAATAATAATAATAATGCAGTATATTGACCCAGTCTATTCAGGGAGTAATATGGCCTGATTCGCCCAGAACTTCAGATGAAAATGGTTGCAAGTTCGTGCTACCACAGTCAGCACCAGCATGGCTGTGATCATGCCTCTCCCAGAGAAGGAGAGACAGTCTCAGGCTGGACCTTACAAAAGGTAACTGCAGCATTAAAATGGATTTCAGTGGGACACAGTTTGGTGCTTATTGCGGTTGCTGCCTCCATCTCCCTGTTGACTGCAGTGAGACACGAAAGGCAGGATCAGGCTCTCTGTGTGCCACCTTCCTCTGACAGAGCTGTCTCAACATTATGTATGTGGATGCATACATACTGTGACTTGTAAATATTCTTTTGGAAACTTGTTTAGGTATCCCTCCTTCTGACACAAGGGTAAGGGATAAAAAAGAAACATGGACTAAAATGAGTAGGTGTTCCCTGTTTAACCTGGTCGTGTCAATGCCAGAAGGAGGAAAGCCATCCCTCTGACGAACCTTGTTACCTATGGACTCTGCTCTTTTCCCCAACACGGGCTGAATTCTGGCTGCTGTATGTGACTGGAAATGGCACTGTGCATGAGTAGACGGCATGTCTGAAGGAGATGTTTTGACCTTTCTCATCTCTGACTGGTGTTGCAAAGATGGAGTGATGTAGAACAGAGATTTTGTGACAGAGTAATAATAAGAAAGAATCTGACTGCCAGTTGCTCATTATTGGATCTCTTTTAAATGCCAGAACCTTCTATGTTTGCCTTCAAACAACACTGAGTACCTAAATCACCATAGTAAACAGATATAGAAAGAGACAGAAAGGTTAAAAGTGTACTCATAATCTCTTGCTTTTCCTCCTAAACATGTTTGATAGCAATATTGTTTCTTAAAAACAATATGACCTCATTTGTAAAGCAATATTCATGCTAAACTAGTCAGCTGTTAAATACACCCAGCACTGTGCATTATGATGAAGCTAAACCAGAATTTCAATTATTTTCTGGACACATTTAAAATTATAATACTTTACTGGGTTAGTGTTATAGTTCATCCAAATTACTCACAAAGTATCATATCAATCTCTTGCAACTGCTTATTGCTTACATATCTGAGAAGTTAGTCAAAGTAAGATGCTGGCTGGGGTAATGACCTTCATGCTGGCTTAGTGCTTTGATGGTTATATGGCTATAAGTGCAGGGATGTCTAATGGTCAAAAGTCAGCGTTTGTTGGCCATAATATTTGTCACAAAAGAAACAGACTATTCATTTGGACCAGCATTTGCAACAGTGTGTTCCTAAAAGGAGAATAAAGAGGGAAATAAAACACTTGATGATCTGTGTATTGTTCACTAGTATCCCTTTTACCCTGAAATCCCAGCAAGTAAAAATCCACACTTGAAAATCATTCACAGTTTTTTATTGCCTGGAATGCAACACCAAAACAAAACAAAAAGGCAAGGAAGCTATATTTCGTTATACCTCCCTTTCTACTTATGTGCCTTATCTAAAGAGATATTAAGAGACAAATGATGTTGCAAGCATGGTTTAACCAGCTATGAGTAACCAGCACAGATTTATGAATATTACTGGCAAGTGTGGCTTAAAGCAGATTTCACTGGAGCTGCAGTATAGCTGTGTATCCAAAGGGAAAATCAAAGGGCCCACTGCTCTTTAGACAAATGTTATAATAATAGTGTACTTTTAAAGCCATATTAATATTTTTTAAAATAGGCTGTAATATTAGGTTCTAGTCAACAAGTTATTGTAAGGAGATTACATTTTATTCAGCATCCTCAGCTGTGCATGAATTCTATGCGCTAATAAATACATGTAAGAAACTGTTAACTTCGCCTCTATCTACCACTGAATCATAAAGCTTAGTACTCAGTAGCTCTTCAGATTTTCAGCTCACTGTACAAGCATTGTGGACTTCCCAGTGTGCTCTTGCAAAACACATACAGTAAGTAGCATTTTGCAGTTCAACAGGTAGGGAAGCTAGGCTTTTGAAATGAAAAGGGCTGTTCATTATCAGTAAAAACATCTGAGCTTTGAACCGACCCTCAGTGACTTGCCAAAGGCCACCTCAGAAATCAGTGGTGGATTCTGGAGCTGTAACATTTGAGCCTATCTGTTAGCCCCTTTCTCTTGTCAGATTTTCTAGCAAGGCTGGCTCATTTAACATCTAGTTATATTACTGAAATCAGGCTACAATTGTTTACATATTAATAACAACTATTAATTAATTATGTTAATGAAGCAACATTGTTTCATAACCTCTCTTTATGGCAGGAAGCCTATCAACTCCTACCCTGTTGGGACAAACTTAACACATGTTTAAGAGCTTTCTTGAATTGCAGCCTAAATTCTTCTGCATTAAACTGAGTTGTCCATCACACCTAGCCAAGCTGGTCTGTTTTGAATTGAAGAGGCCAAGAAATAAACAGCTTTTAAAAATAATAACCTAATAATCAAATAATTTGCCTCTCACATAATGCCGTTCAGTGCACTGGACAATCATTATTTATTAACAGAAATAATAATTTCCCACAGTAGCAGATGATACCTAACCACTCAAAACCAACTGTGTGAAGGGTCAGTACTTAAAGATTTTTACATGTTGAATATAGTAATGAAAAGGAATATGATTATATGGAACTATTTTTAGAATAAATATTGTGCTTTCATATGCAGAATTCTTCACTCTGATCAAGAGTCTTTCAGGAGAAGTGCTGATCTTACATAAGTTTATTACATCTAATTTGTCCATCCTTGAGTTTACCCCTGTATATATGCAAAGCCAGGGCGCAACTAATTTCAACAGGAATATGTTGTAAAGAAATGCTGTCCAAGAGATAAGCCATGGCATCAATAGAAATGATTCAACATTCTCTCTTATTTTTTAGGATAAAAAGCAAGTGTCCATAAACATAATCTTGAGCTTCTTTCTATTTATAATTGTATTTAATATAAATGTATTTCATTACTGGAGAGCAGTCTTCACGGCCATACAATAGCAAACAAATTCTTCAGAAGCATCTTTAATTATTCATTTGGCTGTACTATATTTTATGCTACTTTTCATAAATGTTAATCTTTATTATTGCCCTACCAGGAAAAAAAAAGAGAAAGAAAGAAAGAAAGAAGGAAAGAAAGAAATACCTGTTATTAAATGACCTATCAGGCTGACATGGATAAATGTTGGTAGCTATTTAATTGTTTCCCATCTGCAGTTTTATACAGTTTCTATCAAACTGAAGGGTAATTTTTTTAGTAGCTGCTTATTTTAAATGTACAAAACCCTTGTGTGTAATTCCATTAGCTGCCCTACAGCATTGCAATCTACAGTTTCCCTGAGGCTGTTGTGAAATATTGATGAAATCCTTGCTTTTGTGGCTTCCTCTGATACACTAAACATTTGTCTGATGTTAGTTGAACTTGAATGGATCTGTTCAGAGTTATATCAGTAGTGACTTCAAAGGCTGTAAAGGCTGTTACAGTTTTTTTTTACAAACTGAAGTTTCAAAGCCTTACCATGTGGTACTTTAAAAAAACAAAGTTCATATCAAATGAACCAAAGTGCTAGTGATACACTGGTAAGACTCATTACAATTTCAATTTATATATTTTTTTGTGATTCTGATTGGTAGCTCCTATCATTTAAAGAAATTTAGATGGGTATTTAGGGGAACCTCAGATAATGAAAGAAGGAAAACACAATTTGAAACTTGGACGTAGAAGGTAGTAATCTTCTAAAGAGAGAACACTGCAGAAAGGCAAAGAGAGACAAAAGTTCCGGGCTTGTTTTCTTAATTAAAGCAGTTCACACTCATGCAATTAAAATGGCTAAATGGGAAACCATATTTGCTACTACTGTGTTCCTTTAATCGCTTAGGCACCCAGTGCCTTTTGACAAGCCGCCGTTGCGCCCGCACCAGCCGTTACAGGCGACGCCTGCTGCTGTGGGGGGGCGGTAATGGCGGCCCGGCGGGGCCCCAGTCGCCCCGCGGAGGTAAGGGCCGCACCAGGGGCCAAACTAGGCCAGGCAGCGGGGCGGGGCAGGGCGCGCGCTCACAAAATGGCTGTGTGAGCGGGTAGTATCTGCGCTGGTTGTGCCACCTGCCATAACTTTCCTAAGAAGCATACTAGACAAAAATACTGCCTGGAGAATATCAAGCTGGTTGAAACAATAAAATGGTGAGTTCCAGGGCTTTGTAGAAAATAACAGACATCACTGTTTTTACCCGAAGACAGATTATTCACTTAGGCGGTTAGGCCTCCTGTGAGGAACCCAAAGCGCTGGCCCTCAACGCGGTGAAATCCACATCTGCAACGGCTAGCGCCTGGCTAGAGTTGCTCTTTTCTATTAGTGTAATAACTGACTGCATAAACAAGCCTGTCCTTAAGGAAAATTATCCAAGAAAAAACTCCATGTTAATTCCGTCTATGGTTTGGACTCCCAGTCCAGTGGCATGCATCAGCTTGCCTCTCTTTTTTCAGTCCTCCTTTTGTTTGTTTGTGGTTTTTTTTCTGTTTTATTACAGGATTTGCTTAGAGTTTATGAGTTGCTCACAACCCAGTTCACTGCATGTATCATCTTCATTCGACTTGTAGCTGTGGAGGACGCCATATACAAGAGACATCTTTTCTCTTTCTGCTGCTAAAAGTCCCACTGAAGCTAGTGGGTGTTTTGCCTTCCTAACCAGTAGGAAATTGGACATTTACTAGAAAACTTTATAATACAACTCTAATTGGAGTACAGCAAAATGAGAGCCCAAAATTGCTTCTTTTCAGCTTCATATATAAATAAATGATTATGGCTCATGGAATTGCCTGTGTGTGTGAAAACTCAGATGTGGCAGAAGCCAGTTCAGGGGGGGGCTGTAGCTTGTAGCTGCCTTTCCTTGCTCCTGATCAGCAGCGGTTTGCAAGCTGGTCACCACAGAGGTTGTGTCTGTCCTTGTGGGTCTCTCTTTTCCTAGTCTGCAGAAACAGAAATTTGTGCTATTGTATCACCTGCTATAACTATTTAAGAAGCAAATGTTTTTTAAAAAAAGCAAAGGAATATTAGGAAGAATCTTCTTTTTGAGATTATAGGTTCTGTTGGATACAAAATTACATCACTAGGATGGTGACTGAAACTTCCCCACTGAACTGCAAAATGAATTGGGATGCAGTGGTTAATAGTGATAGAGTCAAAAAGTGCAAATAATTTCCCATTATCCAAAATAATTAGCTGGCCTGTCCAAAAAGAGGTAGTGCAGCATAGTCAAGTTTTTCTGAGGTTTTGAGGATATCTAAACCCTTCCTCAGTATGCTGAAGCACATGACTTTAGGACTAAAATCTTACACTATCAAGACATTCAGACTAGATGACATAGATGCTCTTTCATTTCGTATGCCTGTGATTCAGAAATTCTCTATTCCCTTAATGCTGAGAATGGTAAACTTTCTCTGGGTTTTCTTTCCATGTTGTAGAACTTAACAGAAAGTTATTTCCCTGGTATAGAAATTTTTACTATATTCTAAAAAGCTCTGAAATGATATAATTCACTCTTATATTACAAATTTCATTTGTTTTGAGGGTTCTTTACATAAAACTCCATTGCATTTCCAGAGTGCTCCATTGGGTTTAATCCTGTTGAATTCCAAAGTGTCTTTGATATAAGAGTTATGCAGTAGAGTAGGGATTTGGGTTTTTTTCTCAATTGACAATTTATCTCTTCCGTTGATTTTCAAACTGGGATGAATCTACAGCCATGAACTTTCTACGAAGAGCCAGGTTAAGATTTGTCTTGGGATAGCTAATGTAGTTAGACATTTTTGAGAAAAAGGAATGAGGAGTGGTCATTATCCATTATCTGCATGAAATAGTTCAGAGAAAGAAACAGCTTTTGCCAAACACAAAAAGATGTTTGAGTTGAAGCCAGACAAGAAGGAAACAAGATCACCTTATAGCACTGTGAGAGGGCTCTGCTAATGATGTTATTTCAAGTAAAATTGGAATATATGTATGAAAAAGTGCAGATGGTGCATGGGTTTTACACGGATTAGCAGTGTTGTTCTGGACAATGATTCACTGTCCCTTTTTTTGGCAGAAAATAAATTTTCCAGTCTTGGAAAGAAGCATGTATATATATTTTAAGAAGCGTTTCTTTATGTGGAAAAAGAGAGCAAATTTGAGTGAAAATAGCATCCACTGGTGGAAAAGTTAACAGTAAAAGTGCACACTTCAAAAAAACAAATGTATTCACACCCTACAGCCCAAGTTCAGAAGTGATGTATAATGTGGTGTAAGTTAGAGCTTAGTCTGGGGGGATGAGGGACTGAAAGTTGATACTGTGTTCAACATCACCAGGAGCCTGGCTCAGCGTTGCCTGTGCAGTAGGATCAACGTTTCAAAATAAATGTGGATGGAGTTTTAGACCCATAATTTCAAAAAAGAGTTTTTGCAGGTGCATGGACTGGACCTTTTTTTCTTTTAATTACTCTGCAGAAATATACTAGAAGGATCTAAGGAAATCTTATACTTTGAAGAGTAAATATCAGCTGTTTACTGCATCCCTTGTCCTAGAGAAGCAGATTGCTTAAGTTATCACGAATCTGACCACAAAGCTACAGAGGGAAATAAAAAAAAAATAAGTTAAAACATTTTAGAACTTTATCTAATGATTATTATCCATATGATAATATTATCCACAATGATGTCGTGATTTTGAAATATACTATATTGGGGTCAATCAGAATTAAAACCAAATACTGTATTTCCATTTAGGAAGCCAGAAATTGCTTCCATTCAATGCTCTTGAGTTCCTGGGCTTTGTCTGTTCTTCAAGAGAGTAAAGTTTCAGTCTGTCACTTCTTCAGGACTGCAAACTTACATCTCTGTTTGGGTCTTTTTAATTTTGGTGGGAAAAATTCTCAGCTGAGGAAAGGAGGAAGCATTCACCTGGTTACTGAGTTTAGATTTTTTTTAATTCTTTTTCTATTAGACAGCTATATATGAGCAGCTCAGAGGTTTGGAATGTCAGAATAAGCCTGAGGGAGAACTGGTGAGAAGAGAGCAGGTCACTCAACAATTTATTATACGGACATCACTGTGATGTGCAAAATTCATACTACTTATTACAGACACGGCATTTAAAACATGCAAGTGTATGGGCTTAAGACATACTTTACATGAAGCTTATAAAATACATAATGCAAAGTCCACTCAAATTAATGTTATTTCTGTTAAATAACTACATCAGTTCATCTCAAGCTTTACGTACAGTGAAATCTTACTAAATAGCACTGTTGGAGGGACACATGCATTTCCTGTACCCCTAGGTTGTCTACACAGAAGTCTTCACTGTCCTTAAAATGCCCACAGCAGTTTAAATCATTTAAATAAACAGAAATGGTTTTCCACATATGATATTGTGTTGCATTTTCAAAGCTGCCCAGAACCCTTGACCGTTATTAATATGGACCTGACTGATGGTTTTGTGAAATTTTGATGGCACTTTCTAATAAGTTACTTTACCAATTTCATTAGATTGCATCTGTATGTAATGCAGACCAAAAAAAAAGAGGATTTCTCAGCACGAGTTACTCTTCTGTAAAGGTTATAGTAAACATGTCAATGCCTAATTAAGCAGAAAATTTTATCTGTATTGTGGGGGATGTGCAGCTGTCTGGTACTTCGCTTATTCTAGTAAATCCTTTTAGAAGGACAAAGAATATTGTGAGGAAGAAACTACAGTAAGTAGCTTCCAGAGGAAAAAAAATGACCTCCTTGTGAAAAATGGGTTAATAGCATTCAAAGAGTTCATGCAGAAATAGAGAATCAAATTTGCACCGATCCAAAACTGTGTGAATGCTATTTGTCGTCTGTTTTGTCTGCTTCCTTCACTGGATTCCCTCCTTATTTTTGTTTTGCTCAGTGTAATCTGCTTGGCACTGTCATACATCTTGGCAAGGGGCCAGCGTTGCTACCTACGCTATACAGTATCTCTAACACCGCGAGAATAATGTCAGTCCTGCTCATCAGTTCGTGCTGGTTGTTTAACAAGGTTACTATTCATGACGTGTAGGAGCTTTTGCCGCCTTCTTTCTCATTCTCCACATCCCCCTTAAATATTATGAGCTCAGAAGGGGGGCACATGAACACCATTATCTGGTTGTTAGGGAAGAAGGTTAGGGAGGTGAAATACATATGGTTTATTCTCAGTGTTGTCTTTGCTGCCTGCCTCAGTCTGATCATCTGTAAATGGGGCTACTATATTTGCTGTACCCCAACACACTGTTAAAAGACTCATTTGTTCAATATTTAACAAGCACTTTGTCCTTCTTTGCTGAAAGCTTCTGCTGAAGTGCATAATGTTCCCAGAACTACATAGTTATTATTTTCTCCTGTTAAAATAGTGCCGGGCCATTCACTCAACACTGCTCTTATCTTTACCTCTGGTTGTGAAGCCAGGTATCATCCCTGCAGTAAATCAAGCACATCTCTGAGGCCAACACAGTCCACACTCGTCCCAGAGCTGTGCGAATGGCGACAGGAGAGATGGCTCGCGTGCATTTTGCAGCACAGTCGCAGAGAGTCCTCATTTTCCTGTGCTTACGCTTCAGGTTCATTCAAGGAAACTGTTTCTCAAGTTCTGGTTCATTTCTTTGGCCTGACAGTAAATAGTTGTTGTGAGGGGTGAGGTACTCTCCCCTGATCATTTCTCCTTAAATGCAAATGGATTGAAATGGATTGAAAAATTGAAACATGTATCTGCAAGAATCAGGGAAGGCTTTGTTCATATGTTAATCAAAATGCTTCTACCTTTCTCTCCATTTCTTTTCATTAGTTAAAAGGGTATCATTTGTGCAGGAATACCAAAATCAAGACGGCGAAATAAGCCAGGTCCTCAGAAAAATGAGCATTTCTCAGAAGATGGGAAGGAACTGGATTTTAAATAAATAACACTTTTAGGCTCATTTGCCTTGTGCTTTCCAAGCTTTTATGGTTGTGTTTTCAAGCTCTACTTCACAGTCACGAGTAGAAGAATTCTATTTTATTTTTACTTGGTTACTTTTAGTGACAGCTTTGATTTTGAGGTGGGGTTTTTTTGTTTAACATCATTACCTGATACAAGAAGCCGGGCCTTAGAAAACACAGCAAAGTATTCCTGCGACTGCTGTGCAATCACAAGGGTTAGCAGTACTCGATTTGCTCCTAACTGACAGGGCATGTAAACATATCTCGTATGAAGACCTGCACTTCTGAAATCAACATTTAGTTTCGATGAGTGGCTGTCAATAAAAGTGAATTGTTTCAGTGTCTGCTTGCATTGTACATAATAGCTTTGCAATGGCTGTTAAAAAATTACACTGGGGTTTTGTGAAAACATATCTGAACTACTTGTTCTGCTCTGTCACTTCTTGTGGGAGTCTCAGAGTGAATTCTTGACTCTGGTGAATCAATGGGAATTTAGCCACTGACTGCAGCGGTGCCAGTTCACCCTTAAGAATCCTTTTCTCCCACCCTTCAATCTGTTTTTAACCAGATTATCTCCCATAACTTGAGTAGAATTACTGCTGATCTAGAGCCAGAAGAAAAAATAACTGAATTCCTTAATTAATTTTAAAATTTACAACTCTTCCAGTATCGAGTTCATCTTATTAATTAAATAGTTCATTTGTCAAAGAAAATTATTCTAGACTTGTTCTACTTTTTCAGTTTTATAGTTAACTTTGGTCTCTCTGCTACATCCCAGTACTCTTTTGCAATTTCCAAGGTTCTTGCCATGAAATATATGTTTTTTTTTTTTTTATCAAAGCACAATTTGCTTTATGGTATACAGTATATTACTTTTACAAACAAAAGAGTTCCACTTAAGCCTATTAGCTCTTTCAGATGTTGTATTTTGACATTTAAATTATTTGTGTAGATTCTAAAGTGCTTTTTTAGGTGATCAAATGGCAAAAGATTACTGTACCTAGATGATTCTATGAACCAGAAAGATTATGGCAGTTATTTTTCTTCTGTTCCTTGCCAATTCTACCCTTTCTTTCACTGAGGCTCAAAACAATTTGATAGAATTGAAGCTTTTAGTATAAACTTAAAATTCTTATGTACAAATTTTCCAACTGTCCCATTACAGGACAGTTAGAATTATACTCCTATGACAGGAAAATTATTAACTCAGAATCTCTGGCAGTTATAAAGAATTATGATCATCTGCCAATAAAATGCAGCAACCTTCACAGAAAGAGACATCATTTGGCTTTTTTCACTTCCAGTACTAACAGACAATAAAGTTGTAGATTAAAGTGAAGTCCAGTAAGGAAAGCACATAGTGAAATTAGAAACCTCAAACTGTAGTATTCTCCCTTAACCTGTTATTTCATATATTGACATTGCATTTCAGGTTATGTCCAAGAGGAAGATTTAAAAGAAGAGGAAGATATAAAGGAGGAGGAAGAAGATGACGATGACAACAATTCAACTGCTCAGCTTCAGGGCAGCAATGACACTGGTACAGATGAGGAACATGAAGTGGGACCTGAGCAGAAAGGGAACTTTAGTTACCAGAATTCTCCGGTCAGTCATATATCTAATCAGGATGTAGAAAATGAATCACTACTGAGTGATGGTAGTGACCACGTGACAGATATTAAAAGCATTTGCTCTAGAGAGCCACAGGATCCAAAAACCAGCGCCCATCCCAAAGGCCAGAATGAAGCACATGATTGCATGGATAAAATGACAGCAGTCTATGCCAACATACTGTCAGACTCTTATTGGACAGGCTTAGGGCTGGGTTTCAAGTTGTCTAACTCGGAAAAGAGGAGTTGTGACAACAGAAATGGAGGTAACAAAGCTGATTTTGATTGGCACCAAGATGCATTGTCAAAAAGCTTACAACAGAATTTACCTTCCAGACCTGTCTCGAAACCTAACCTGTTCAGTTCAGTCCAGCTCTACAGGCAGAGCAGCAAAATGTGTGGAGCTGTATTCACAGGTGCTAGCAGGTTTAGGTGCAGGCAGTGCAGTGCTGCCTACGACACTTTGGTAGAACTAACGGTTCATATGAATGAAACAGGTCATTACCAAGATGACAACCATAAAAAAGACAAGCACAGACCTACCAGCTACTCAAAGCCCCGAAAAAGGGCTTTCCAGGACATGGACAAAGAAGATGCACAAAAAGTTCTGAAATGTATGTTCTGTGGTGACTCTTTTGATTCCCTTCAAGATCTGAGTGTTCATATGATAAAAACAAAACATTACCAAAAAGTGCCTTTGAAGGAGCCGGTACCAACCATTTCCTCAAAAATGGTCACTCCAGCAAAGAAACGTGTGTTTGATGTTAACAGGCCTTGTTCCCCCGATTCCACAACGGGGTCTTTCTCAGATACTTTTTCTCCTCAGAAGAATGCAAACCTGCAGTTATCATCTAACAACCGGTATGGCTATCAAAATGGCGCTAGCTATACATGGCAGTTTGAGGCCTGCAAATCCCAGATTTTGAAGTGTATGGAATGTGGAAGCTCACATGACACCTTGCAGCAGCTTACTACTCATATGATGGTCACTGGCCATTTCTTGAAAGTCACAAGTTCAGCTTCAAAAAAAGGAAAGCAGCTCGTTCTGGATCCTTTAGCTGTGGAAAAGATGCAATCACTGTCTGAAGCACCAGCCAATGACAGCCCAGTTTCAAAAATAACCAGTAAATCATCTTCAGAATGCATAGCTCCCACCTCTGAACTAAAAAAAGAAACTAAAAAAGATAAGACTGATGATACAAACAAAGATGAGAAAGTGGTAAAAACTGAAGAGTATGAAGACACACTTCAGAAACCACTGGATCCTACAATGAAATACCAGTACCTCAGAGAAGAAGATTTAGAAGATGGTTCAAAGGGTGGTGGGGACATTTTAAAGTCATTGGAGAACACTGTCACAACAGCCATCAATAAAGCTCAAAATGGAGCTCCTAGCTGGAGTGCATATCCTAGTATCCATGCAGCTTATCAGCTTTCAGAAGGAGCTAAGCCGTCTTTGCCTGTGGGTTCCCAAGTATTGCAAATCAGGCCAACAATCACCAATAAATTGAGGCCCATTGCTCCGAAGTGGAAGGTCATGCCTCTGGTCCCTATCTCAGCAAATGTGGCCCAGTGCACTCAAGTGAAGAAGGAAACTGATGACAAGGAAGATGTACAAAAGGACTATGCTAAAGAGGGCATCCAAGCTGAACCTGCCCCGCTCTGTCAGAACGAAAGAGAACCTCTCCTCAAATGTGAAGCTTCTGTGGAGCCAAAAAAGACAGAACCATGTCCCTTGAAAGAAGAAGACAAGATAAAAGAGGACAGTGGAAAAGAAAAAACAGTCCTCAAGGAACCAACAGCAGCTTCTCTTAGTAATGGTTGCACTGCTGCCAGCCATTCTTCTGAACTGCCTTGTGTCAACCCACTTAGTGCCCTCCAGTCAGTGCTGAATAATCACTTGGGCAAAGCCACTGAACCTTTACGGCCCCAATCCAACTCCAGCCCCAGCTCTAGCACAATTTCTGTGTTCCACAAATCTAATTTAAATATGATGGAGAAGCCAGTTTTATCTCCTGCTCCAACCCCACCAAAGCCTGCAAGTGTATCCAGGCACTATTTGTTTGAAAACAATGATCAGCCTATTGACCTGACCAAATCTAAAGGCAAGAAAGCTGAGTCAGCTCAAGCACAATCTTGTACTTCTCCACCTCAAAAACATGCTCTTTCTGACATTGCTGACATGGTCAAAGTTCTTCCCAAAGCTACTACGCCAAAACCTGCTGCATCTTCGAGGATCCCATCTATGAAATTGGAAATAGATGTCCGACGCTTTGAGGATGTCTCTACAGAAGTCTCTACTCTGCATAAAAGGAAGGGCAGACAGTCAAACTGGAACCCTCAGCATCTTCTCATTTTGCAAGCTCAGTTTGCTTCCAGTCTCTTCCAGACTTCTGAAGGTAAATATTTATTATCAGATCTAGGCCCACAAGAGCGCATGCAGATTTCAAAATTTACTGGACTGTCGATGACCACCATCAGCCATTGGTTGGCAAATGTCAAGTACCAACTTAGGAAAACTGGAGGAACAAAGTTTTTGAAAAACATGGACAAAGGGCATCCAATCTTTTATTGCAGCGACTGTGCGTCTCAGTTTCGAACCCCCTCTACTTACATTAGCCACTTAGAATCTCACCTAGGTTTCCAAATGAAAGACATGAACAGGCTGGCTGTGGAGCAGCAAACCAAGGTAGAGCAAGAAATCTCCAGAGTTTCAGTTCAAAGATCTCCTGAAACAATAGCTGGAGAAGAGGACACAGACTCTAAGTTCAAATGTAAGTTGTGCTGTCGGACATTTGCGAGCAAACACGCAGTAAAACTTCATCTAAGCAAAACACACAGCAAGTCACCAGAACACCATTCACAATTTGTAGCAGAAGTGGATGAAGAATAACTCTTAAGGTATGCATGCTCCATAGTGAGTTTTAATTTCATCATTTTAAGGAGGACTCTTAAGAGATTTGTACTTTCTTAAATGTAGGAAAACGCTATAAAATGTATAATGTACTGCTGCTTCATTAACCTAATTACATGTACATATCCATTTTATAATGTTTTCAAGAAGAGAACTTGATAAATGCTTAGCTACATTGCCCTATATAGAAAAGTTGCTTCTTATTACTCATTTCAGCATAGCTGTTTTCCCAGTTCTCACTCTCTTTTCTGTTTCTAAGAGCTAACTGCTTCACATCCTATGCAGTTCAATGTGGAGTGCGACTAAATGCTATTTTTTGCAATGAGAATAGAAAAAGCAGGAAAAAGCACCGAACACCAAAGGACTGCTTACCTCTCTCCCAGTGAATCTGGTTTTGGTGGGGAAAAAAGATGATTCAAATAGCAGATTAGCAAAATCTTAATTAATCCATAATCTAAAACCTAGTCTGAAGAATCTACTAATAACTCTGAAAAGCTTTCGCCTAGCAGTTCCGTTATTCTTTCAGTTGCTGTTTGGATACTCAATTTTGTGGCATATTTTAGTAGCTCCCCGTAGTTCTGATGCGAGTGGCCTTTTTGGTTGCATCACTTTAGAATAAACTCTCTGTCACGTCTCTGCTCAATACTTTTTTATTCTTGGAGATGTTGTATTATATTTTGTTTGATGTTGATGGGAGTGCCGGTCAATCTATAAACATCACTAACTTCAGTGCAAGTTTCATTATAACCTGGGGTTTTTAGGCTTAATTAAGGGAGCAGCTAGATTTTTTACAATCTTAATATTTCAAAGACCCGGTAATAGGATACTTCTGCATTAGTGTTGCTATGTTTTTCCTGAAAGAGACACCAAACGAAGTACTGCCACAACCACTGTTTATGACATGTAATGTACTCTTCAGATGACGCACAGTTTTTGCATTTTTAATTTTATTTAACTCACAAACTTGAATTGTCTTGATTTAAATAAATATGCAGAACATCAACCAAAAGTCCAAAAAGAAATTTCCTATTCTAACATGTTTATTACCACCAAGGCTCTGTTAATCATCCCCAACAATTTCTGCAGCCAATTCTGGCTGTTTTTGCTCACAGAATAACCATGGGCAGTTTCAGCTTTTCTCCAGTGTTTCGCTACTTGAATAACATTTGGAAAATGAATTTGTCAGACACAGTCAAAATTAAAGATGTGTTGTGAGTTGTCAGTTACGCCACCTGCTATTGCGGCTATTCTCTGGCTAATTGAGGGTGCAAGCACTTTGAGCTGAATACCCGTTTGTGCGAAGATTTCACATTTGTTTGCTGCAAATATTCATGAAGCTTTAAGAAACACTTTCTGTGTACAGAGGCAGCACAAGGACTATGCGTCACTTAAGCTCCATTAAAAAGGCTACTTTTGAATAATTTAAACCACTAATCAAAGGGTTACTTTGGGATGGGCAATAGAAGCTGTTACTATAGAGTATAATATCAGTATTCAAGCGCAGTAAGATTTAAGTTTTGCATACGTCTTGTACAGGTTGTCTGTATTTGACTGGATTTACCCTTTCTGTAAATTTTAGGCAGCAAAATTCAGTATAACTCAAAGGGAGTTTATTTTTTAAATAGTGCTAATACCCTTAAGTTTTATTTTGCCATTTTTAACCCAATTTTAGAACCCATTATAAAAAGGATGAATAAATGTTCTTTGTTTTATCTGATAATAACTGATTTGCCACCTAACTATTTTATAACCATTCAGAATCAATATACCTGCCAACATGTCAGAAAATTACAAGTGATTGGTTGTGAAAAAATATACCATACTTCCTTTCCTTCCCCAGCAGCTAATGATTATTAAAACTCTGACATTCATAGTTTTCACACAAGAGATATGAGAGCAAACCAATAATTTGGGTAGTATCAAACAAAAGCCATCTGCCAAATGTATTAATATAACAGTTATTTTGGCATATTCATGGCTTAATACCTGACAAATGTTTCAGATTTGGTGTTAAAAGCACTGTGTTATTATTAAGATGCAAACCAAACACCCACCTTTATAAACATGATACGGTTCTTTGGGCTTTGGGGAACAAATACGAAGAAAAAAATCCCCAAGGATAAGAGTGGTTTCTGCATTATAATAACCTACACAGACACATCGCTGATATTATTCAGGTGATATGTAACTACATAAATAAGGTACTGTCCTACCTGCCTTTGGGTACCCAGAAATTGCTCTTCTCTTAATACTCATCCATTTCTAATTTATATCAGGATGCAGGTTGTGTCTTACCTTTGAAAAATATATTTAAATTGCGATGACAGAGTGATAGCACTGTTATCTGGAACTATAATTTTAGTTGGTATGCATGATAGCACAAATTGTATGAAATGATGGGGTATTTTGGATAGCATTGTAAAGATTTTATTACAGTTTTGGAGCTGTAAGCTTACCTAAGTTCTGACTGTTAGAAGTGTGGAGGCCAGAGTTTATTCATATGGGTTTCTTCCTGAGATCTGGAAGGAGACTAAATCAAATAACAGGGATTTTCAGAGTTTACTTATTCTTACCATGTTATTTTTAAGATTCAGTGTACATTTGAATAATAACATAGAGGAGAGCAAAGTATTTAGAAACAGGAAATATAAAGTATACTGAGATTCTTAAAGCACACAAATAGATCTGCATTTACTTATTTTATGCAATATTTTAGCAAAACAAAAATAAAAATAGAAAAATATATGGAAATAAATGGAAATAGCATCGTGGAAAGAGTATTCGAAGTATAGACATACATAAAATACATTCTATATTGCAATGAAAGCTACTGTTAAAAGTCATATTTGAAAAATGGTAAATATCACTAACAATATAAATGAATGATCTGGATTAGTACTATAGGAAAAAAGTGCTATGTATATGGATTTTTTAAGACCTTTGTGAGGCTGTTTATAAGAAATTTGCTATCAATTCTTGTTAAATGTAAAGACATACATATGTGTTTTATATTCATCTTTGCTGTTTTCTTGAATTCTTCTAACTGATATGGGCTTGGTAATATAATGTAAAATTATGTGTAATGTACAATGATCACATGTCTCTATTCTCTTTCATTTAACCCACTTCAAATTTGTTTTTATTGCTATTCTTCAAAGAAAACCCATGAACATTAGGGAACATGGCTTTAATTAGAGCTAATTTGTATGTCAACTTATACCTTTGAAAACCATTCATTCCGTTTTTCAACTAAATTAGAAAAATTTTGTTTTCCTAAAAAGAGACAATGCAGAATTATATTTCTACTCTAAAGACAGGTGATAAGATTGGCTGTAAGCTGGTCAGTCACTGAGGCTCTTTATGGTCTTATCTACAACTTTTTAATAAAATAAGTCTTTATAGAGTTAAATTTACCAACTTGGTTGGGGAGATTTCTTTTTCAAAAGACCCTGATAAGTAAACAAGCAACTACCTGAAATGCACTAATTTGAAAGTAAGGCTGCTGCAAAACAAAAAAAATGAGTCATAATGATAAACAGTTTTTCTCTCTGTTTCCTCCTTTGTCTTTTTTTAACCATCAAGTTTAAAGCTTCTACAGTGCTTTTTTTCTACTTTATAGGAGACAACTGACATTCTGTGGTAAATGGAAGAAAGAGCAGAGCAGAACTGAAAATCCTCTAATGCACTGACACTAACTTGCCCTCTATTGTTGAAAATGAGCAGGCAATCATGATTGTTCATCAAATGGCTCCTAATGCAGTTAAAGCATTCAGCTATAATTTCTCCTTGCATTTATAATTACTGTCATAGACTGCACACCTCAGTGAGCAGATTAAAGCTATAAACTATTTAGCCGTAGCTTTAAGATGAGGAACTTGATTTGTCTGGCAGCAGTTATTTGTTAGAGAGCTTGACACTTCACATAAAAATGACTCAACTTGATGAAGAACAATGCAGTTTAAGCAATGCAGTGATTTTAAATCAGTCATTATACCACGCCCTGTAAGAATTGCAAAGCAATTTGTTAAATGATATATAGGACACGTAAATAACTGTATGTGTTAAGTATACCAAAATAGAAGATTTTTTCTTCTGTGGATTTTATTTTTTCATCCCCTCCGAAACAGTAGGAGCTACTCTGAACATCATGTTGAGCTATTAGCCAATATTGATGTTACATGGGCAAGGCCAATTGCATGAACTACTTGTCCAAAACCATAGTTTAAAGACTTTAGCTTGTTCTTCATCTTTCACTTCTTCTTAGCAACAACGTGAGAGACTAAGAGACCCTTTCAGGAGAATCAGATGTGATTTTGTAAGTGGATTTTACCAACAAAACTGTTAGAGGGTTCTGCTTACCAAGTCATCAGCCAGAAAGAGAGTTCATAGCAATGAAGACCTTGATTATGAGTTTAAATAGGAGTTTTCTGGCAACATCTTGCTGGAAACTGCTGGCTTGTCAATGATAAAAAAAATTCTGTGGGGATGTCCCATTTTCAAACTGACTTTTGTTGGAATAAACTGGGTAAAACTGCTGAGCACCAAAAAGGAGAGAAGATGAAACAGAGGAACAGGAACAGCAATTAGCTTGGCCACTCAGCTGTGCTGGAGGAGGAGACAGAGTCCACACTCAGCCAGAGACTACCTCTAACCCTGAAAAGTTTCCCTTCTGTTCTGATGAAGTCTCAGTTGCTTAATCATGTGAAATTTCTCACTGTTTCTCCAAAGCAGTAGATCAGGAATTTTTTTTTTAATTTTGGCATTTTTAAATCTTCAAATTTTTCCTAGGGAAAGTGTTTTCAATCCAGCTCTTGTTCTTGTAAAACCAGTAAGTAGTGTGTTCTTGGCTTCCCTGAGAGTAGGATCAGATCAGATGATACATCAGTGTGTGTCAGCATAGATATATCAGTACAGATTTACTTGCTTCTTATGGTTCTACAGGTTGCTATTAAGATCGGTATTATTTTACATTGCATTAGCGCATCCAGCCTACCAGGTCAACCCACATTGTTCCTAGGCTGTGTATAACCATACTGTAAATGACAGTTCTTGCCCCCCAAAGGCAAGAACTCTTATGCTCACAAAGAAACAGCAACTTTTAAGTGACCAGATTTTAACTGACCTTGAATAGCACCTACCTCCGCAAGCATTCAGTATTCATAAGGGTATCAAAATCTTGCCTTCTCTTTACTATGTCTGATATTATTAAATGTTACAGCCTTCTTAATCTATAGCAGAACATTTTTTTCCAGTGAAATTTCAAAGGAAGGGTACTTGAGTCTCATTTATTTATTTTATACCTTAGCAATTAAATAGCAAAGATCAATAACAAAAGGAAAAGACATGAGCGGCGTCCAGCCCTCAAAAGCACCTTTCAGTAAAAATAATTTAGCAAGGTGATCACTCTGTGAAACTATGATGGAGCACAGATGGAAAATGAGGAAAATTATAGATATGGCTTTATGGGAGGAGGAAAGGAGAAAGAGATTTTTCACTATTTATTGAGATAATGAACAGATAATTCATGATTATTAAGCTGTAGCCTTCAGACTACATCCTGCCCTCTCTCCCCATCTTCTCAGTTCAGAACTGGACCTGTTTGTGCATCTAGGCACAGTTCATTGGCTGGAGAAGGATCAGGCCTTTATGCTAGTTTTCACACATCAGTGGAGTCACACATGTCTTACACCAGCACACATCTGACTCAGGACCCTGTAGGAAGAAGAGGAATGAAGCAGAACAAGCAACATGCAGCACAGAGTCTATTCTGTAGAGACAGACTAATAAATGTGATGGTGTTTCTTTTCTAAGTCCATGTCATGTTCAGGAAAGGGGCAGACTGTGAATAAGGACAATAACATTAAAACACAGCACCAGGTAGCAAAGCCACAGATCCTTGAGAGAGCCGAGCAGGTTCATCCTCCATCCCTCCACCTTCCTGTGCCTGGAGATTCTTGTTTTCTGAAAGCATCAGTTGACCAAGCCCTTGAAGGCATGAGGTAGGAGGAAAGGCTTCCTGTATTTGATTTTGCAATAGGGACCCTACTCTGGGGTGCAGAATTGGCTCTGTCAGCTCTCTTCCCCTGACAGCCCCAGCAGCTGGACACATGGGACCCAAAGCCGGGAGCGCAGAGGAGCCAGGGCAACCAAGAGGAAGGGCACGTCTGGGAGACGGGCCCTCTGCCAGGGTCCACCAAGAGGCAGAGGGAAAGGCAGACGCTCGCTAGAGCAGAGGAAGGGGGGAAGAGGTGGGGACAGGAGGGCGCTTGTTCATCCTAGGAAATTTGCACATTCCCTTTATTAAAACAAAACAATTCCTCCTCCCCTCCAAAATCCCTCCCTTGTAGCACTCAACACTAGCTCTTCATCCAGGGGTCAGTACGTGCAGAAGTGGGGGAGGGAAGGATGGGGGAGTGTAGGAGGTTGTCATGTCTAATGAATACCCTGAATGTATCAAGATATATATTTTTTTCATTTCAGAAAAGGTTCCATTAAGAGGGAGACAGCCCTAACATGTGCTTTGGCCCCTCATCAGATTTATGAGTATTTGCTCTGCTCTTTAATAGGAAACTCTGCAGCAACTGCCACCTTGCCTGCTCTCCCTGAGATACACAGTGGCTTCTCGGGGAAATGCACTTCATTATTAATGTGAATTTGTACGTTTTTATGACACTGCTTGGGGGAAGGGGCAGGCAGAGATTTCCTGGTGATGTATGCTCATTTCTAACCATTTATTGTCCCAGACAATCGAAGAACAGTGATAAACATTGTTACAGAAAGTAGAGGGTGCCGCAGTGACATTTTTGAAGGGAAAGGAGAGGTGGCTGGAGTGGTTTTGATGTGGTTGTTCCTTTCCACTCCACCCTCCCCTAGCAGCTGTGTCAGATCAAGCAACAGAGCAGCCTGTACGGTGGCAACTGCTACTTCTCCTTGCCCCCTCTTTTCTCAGGCAAGCAAAGACTGCTTGCTTGGTGCTTTGCTACAGTGGTGGGAGTACAGAGGAAGGAAATTTGGGTAACCTGTACTGCAGAAGATCACAAGTCTCAGAGTGACTGAGATGTTCAGAATCTCCATGCCTCTTTACCCTAGCAGTTTCTTTTTGATTTATTACTGAGTAACCGGGCCCAGAAACCCTATGCACACAGCAGCAGCTGCAAGGCATCAAAGCCAGGAAGAGGAAGGCGAGGGGATGGGGATATGGTTTACCAGGGTGTTCTCAGCATCCTCCAGTTTCCCCTTCTACTGCCAGACTCATCTGTGATTATCACAACCTCTCAAGAGCTCTGGGAGGGGATAAAAACAGTGGGTTCAAACCGCACTGGAGAACCAAAGAAAGTCAGCTTTCAAGCTCACCCAAAATAGAAAAATCAGTAAGGCCGTGACCTGCATATGATCTTTTGCTCCTCTCTTCTGCCTTTGCCCAGTAATGCTGTGCACCTTCTGATCAAGGTCAAGGTCAAGGTCAAGGTCACATTATAGTGCTCCTCTGCCTTGCAGCCCCTTGAGCTGCAAAAGACTTCTGTGCTTGAGGGAGATTCCTTGGTTTCCTGTTGGGTTATTCTCTCTCTGCATCACTGCCAGCACAGGGCTGAGCTTTCTCTGTGCTGTTAAGCCCGTAGCCTCCAGCTATAAGTGAACGATTGCCATGTTTTGTGTTCGTATTCTATTCCCTAGCCCTAAGTATGCAGAATCCTTTGTAGCAGGAGATGTGCCCGACAGCTGTACACTGCTAAGACTTACTTTGTGACATTTTTCTGCTCTTCTCTTAAAGCTGAGTAGTAGTGAGGTAAGAACATAGGACTAGCCATACAGGGTTTAGTCAAAGGTCCATCTGTGTCCATCTTATCTCTGACCATGACCACAGTAAAAGGATAAGAACAGGGCAGGCCTGTAGTAATATTCCCAGAGCATTCTCTTAGCTTCCACATTTACAGTTCAGGGGCTTCTTCAGCCAAAGGAGATTATGTTCCTGTGGTCACAGAGTTGCAGAGAACGTGCAATAGGCCTCGCTCATAGCTGCAGCAGCTCAGGCACATCTGTGATGCCAGTTGGGGTGAGCTCTGGAGACACACCTTACTAAGGCAGTAAGCAGAGGACATACAAACCAGCTATCAGTAGTCGGAATGGCACTGAGCCTTCATACTTGTTCTTTGCACCTGGCTAAGCCCAGACCATGAAGGAATCACACCATAGTTTAGTTTTAGAATTAGCAAGGTGGGATTTAGATTTCTCTCTCAACTATATGCAGAGCAGGACTTGCCCCCTACTGCAGAGCATATATTAGCACTGACCAGCAATTCAGAAGAGGCAAAACTACTTACTCTGTTGCACAGGAATATAACAATTTGATCACTTCTGGGTTTGCTTTCAGCTTTTCTAAACCGCTAAAACGCTCTGTGTACAGACAAAAGCTTTCTTCCCCTCTCCTGTTGGAGAACTGTTAAAATCTCAATGTGAAATTGCTGTTCTTACAAAGTCATTTAAAGAAAACTCCGAAACACTTTATATTTGGAATACCCCCCAAGTTTATACCATGAGTCACAGACTACCTGAAATTATCTATCCCGATATGTGTAACCAATATCCTGATAGAGCGCCCAGATACCAGTAGCTATCTCTATTACACAGATCCACCACTGCACTTCTCTTTCTTATTTCAAGCCAATGTTTAAAAGCAACTTTCTGCCCAGCAGTCCTGTCTCTGCCCTCTGCATTTCTTCATGTGATCCTTGTGCAGTCAGCCCATAGCCACATGCTATACCAGTACTCCAAGCACAACAGCGGCTCTGCAACAGTGACTGTATTTCCAGGGGCAAGTCAAGACACTGGCACCGATCCTTAAATGGACTGAGTCCTTGTGGCTGCCAGCTTTCTTTATAGGGCCATTAAAAAGACAGACATTGCCTTTGGTGGATATTGAATTACATCCCAAAGGATATCACAGGAGAAGAATCCATTTGAGACATGACAATATTGTTGCCTGTTTCTCCCCTACCTACATTCACAAGAAGTGCACATACTTAATACCTCCTTTGTACTCACTTAGCTCAGAGGCAAATGGCTGCATATGATTGAGGCTTCAGTGTCGCTAGCCACAAGACTAGAATAGACATCCACAGACAGATAGGCTGTGGGTGGGCTTCCAGTTCAGTAATTCACCTCCCTCTGTAATTCTACGGAGTCCTAATCTATTGGCCTTGGTTTTCTATGGTGCAAGACCCAGGTTTGTCTTCTAGGGAGAAGATGATGGGGGAGGTAATTCTGTTTATTTGATTAGCGTTATTTTAAAACATTGTCTGTGCTCCCAGGAATTATGTGGTGGCCTTCCTTTATAAATCACAAATGTGCAAAAAAATAGCTCTCGATATTTTCCAAAGAGATTAGGGCGAAAGTGGCTACATTTGTATTTCATGTCTGGTGGAAAAAAACATCAACAAGAGTGATAAGTATAGCCAAAATGCGTGTAAAAGTACACCCTGTCATTTGTTTTCCATGTGCCATATGTTTTCTGAATCCTGCACCTCCCACATACAAATTGCATGGAATAATGTGGGGTGCACACATTACTCAGGATTATTCAGTTAAGCCCTGCCTATATGGAAGGAATTAACTTAGATAAAGTCAAGCGACTGTGCTTTGTTTTGCTTTGTTTTTTGCTTATTCTGGACTCATAGAGTAGAAAATTAAAGATCCCACTGTGCCAGGCTTCATATCATTTGATTTTAATTTAATTCATCTCTTCGATTCTCCGTGTTTCTCCTTCTCTTTGAGTATCATCAGTAGGTGGTCCAAGCATCAACCAGAAGATTTACTGGCAAGACTAAATGTATGAACTGTATGAACACATTGTTTTTCCAATATGATTTAATGACCTTTTTGGCATTCCCATGGCTGTTGAAATCTTCCATAATAATTCCCTTGGACAGCCAAAGCTTCTGTTGATCAGGTGAAAGCTGATGCAAATGTCAAATGTCAATAAATTTGTAATCCATAAATGTAATACTTGGTGCCAGAGAGAGACAAGGTTAAACAGAGTGCAGCAATAGCCACCTTAGATATGAGCTAGATCCGATTATTGTGAACAGAAAATAGACAGGAAAAAAATGCCACCTCCAAAAATTCTCCCTAGACAAGCTCTTTTTCTACTCCTTACTCCCTATTCTCCCTGAATGTTTTCTGAATTGGTGGGTTTTCATCAAAGAGAGCATTTATGGCTAGCATTTAGCGGAAGCAGTTTGGTGATGTGGCTTCTGTTCCTTGTTCTGTTATTGACTCATGGTGTGAGGTTGAGGTTTAACTTCTCTGTGTTTCAAAAGGAGCTCTTGAACAATTCCAAGATTTAGGAGGCTCCAGAGTTTGATCCTACAAATGATTAGTTATGCAAGATATTCCAGTAAACTAACAGGACCACTTTTATAACTTAGGTGTTGCAGGAATGAGCCAAGACTCCTTTATAGTTTTAAGATGCTTGAAAAGGGTGAGCCATGTATGAAGCATGATTTTATATACAATAAAGACATAAGAACACTCACATAATTTCCCAAGAGATTTTCTTAAGGGCCCTCCACTTTGACCTTTGGCTCTGAAAGCTCTAGTTTGTTTGACATTGAAAAAAAGCAAATGTGTGAATACAGTGCCATGAGCGTTTGCACTTTGAACATGCTGGGGCTGAACGCGGCTGAACTGGAAAAGACTGCAACAGCTAATGTACTGGGAAAATATAACAGAGGCATTTACTTAATAAGTCAACTAATTCCTTTAGCTCACCTTGTAGGGATTTAACCTTTGAATGAGAGAGTCCCTAGTTCAAAATCCCGTGTCTCCTCTGTCCTCATGTTAATTTTTAAATTATATATCATTGTTGAGAGGCCCTTGTGTTGAGCATTACAGGCTATTTTTCATGTCTAAAATGGGGAATTATAACTGAACATTAGCTACTGCCTATAAATCACATGGAGCAGAGTAGTATCTGCATCTACTCAGTAACAGGAGTGGAAGAATTGTAACTTACTTAAAATGAGGCAGAAAAGAGGACACAAACACAGTCACAGGGATAACTGAGACCTGGGAAAAGTAATGATTATTCCAACGGCGTGATGCTTTGGACTCCTGTTTTCCGGAGTTCTCTACCATCAGTTTTACAAGTACACAGTCGCAGTAGGAGCTCAGCCCATCTGGATGGGAAACGGCGAGCTGGAAGCTATTTCACACACCCCTGCAATGCCACCTAGTGCGCTGCTGGTTGTGCTGGACCATGCTTGGGGTGGCAGTGAGCTTTTTCAGAAACTGGAAATAGCACACATTTCTTGCTCTCCCCATCTCTATTCTCCATCAGCAGGCGCGACTGAGTAGTGACCACAATTCCCTAACCTGGGGTATGTTTTTATTTCTAATTGTAGCTAAAGTCAGGGTAAGGAGGAGACAGCACTAGGCTGTTAAGAGAACGATCATCAAGGCTGCTGGAGGTGGACTGACCAGATACTTCTCTGGCTGTTCTGCTCACAGAGTGAGAAATGCAGCTGCTTGATAATATTGTGTTACCTTAAAAGACAACAAAATAAGCCTAAACTTCTAGCTGAATCTAGCCTGCTTCATGCATTTGTCTCTGCTGGCCTTTCTCCTCCCTTATTTTCTTTTTTAGTTCCCTTATTTTTGAGAAAGCTTCAAGATCTCTTGTGTCCTGATTGGGGTTAACAAGATCTATGTGCTACCGTGTGTCACTAGAAATTATTCAGTCCCTTTTGAAGGGAGGGACCATCTTTTACTCTGTACGGCACCTTGCACAGTGCAGTCCTGTGTCTGCCAGGAGTTTTGGATCCTAGTACATCAATAGCTTAAAAAAAAAAGCCAAATGCTCACATATTTCAGTCTAAGATCCCAGGAGTCTCCCAGCATGTTTGCTGCTGCCTGTCTGTTCGGAGATTCCTCATTTTGTGGGTCAGATACCTTCAGCTGCCCAGGGCCAGCCACTGGAGATGCTTAGTAACATACCTGAAACGAATGTAGCCACAGTGAGTCTGTGACTGATTAGTTCTCCCCACAATGTAGGTCTCTTAAAAAGAGCATACGGCTTCTCAAAGAGATTTTACTGAGTTTAAAGCTTTAGGATTCTTACATAACAAACAATAATGAAAGCTTTCTTTATAGCTAGGCAAGGAAAGCATCCTGCAGGAGGTATTTTACTCAAGAGTTCCTGCCGAGAGCAAGGCAGCAGGAATCCGAAGCCCTGGCCCTTCCTGGGATGGGCTGAAGATCACTCGCTGATGCAACGTCCTTTTCTGCTCTGTTACTCAGTTTACCATTCTGATGAGCGGGTGCAGCCTTTACAAGATTCAACTCAGGAGCAGCTGATAATTTATGTGTTTTGCAGTCCTCCTCTTAAGGGAGTTACTAGTTTATTCTGTTGAACAGTTCCTCGACAGAGACGTGAATCTCTCTCTCTGCTCCTTTGTCCCACACAGCTTCCCTACAAACTCTGGCCTCATTTCAGCAGCCCATCCCCAAGTAGCAGGAGTGTAAGCAGTAGTCCCTGAGCACTAGCTTTTTGTTCTGTTTGTGCAGTGCCAAGCACAATGGGTTTCTGATCCAGGACTAGTCTCTGAATAATAGTAATTGTAATAGGTGCTTTGCCGATTAAAGGCAAACTTAAGAACATTCTTAAAAGCTTTGCTGAAGGGAGGCCTATGTGCTATATATTTATTGGAGTGTTCAGCAGTAATTCAGACAGCTGAGAATTGTTGAGGACCTGGTCTATCTAATTGTGTGTCTAAATCATGTTTGCACCGTGATTCAAAGGTACTAACATTATAGTCTACACAGAATGGCTTAGGTTATATGGTCAGATTCCTGCAGATGGTCAGTTTGTATCATAAAATTTAGAATTACAACTTGCACCATAAAGCTACTGCCTCAAATTTATTATGTATTGCAGCACAACAAGCAAATTAATACTAGATGCAGTATATGCTCAGACATTAATGTGAAGAGAGGATGAAATATTCTCCTCCCAGCTCATTGGTACATGTTCCGTTCAAAGCAGAATTGAATTGCCCAGAAACACCAAAATAGAAAAAGTCACTAGGAGTGCAATCCTGCGTGGTGCTGGGCTCCCAGACTCCGAGGACACAGGAAGGACACCACACCACTTGCAGCATTAGGTCCCAGGGTTTCTGAACTTGCAGTACTGCTCTGTGCATCAAGCATGCAAGAGCTGAGCTCTCAGCAAAATCTTTTTATTATTCGTCATAAAGAATCACAGCTGTGAAAAGCAAACTAGGGAGGGAGAGTGGGAACAGGCAGGCACTCTCTCTTGTACCGATGTAAATCAGGAGCAACTCCAGTGCAAGGCAGCTGAATTACACTGTTGTCGCTCTGACATGAGACCAGAATCAGCCCCTTTACCTGCAATAGATGAGTGAAATATCTTACAACTGTGTGTCCAGGAGCCTGCTAAGCTTCTTGTAGAGTTGCTGTCAGTATGCCCAGGGCAGAAGCATATTTTTTTTCTTACTGTTGTACATAAGGGCTCTGCTGCAGCCGACAACATGAAATGTGTTAGTTCGGTTTGTTCAAAATGGAGTGTGTTTGTTAAGTGTTGCCTCTTTGATGTTGCGCTGCCATCTCCATCTTTGTCATCATTGCCCATCTTTTTCAATCTAATGAACTCAAACCATCAGTGCAACTTAAGTTCGGCTGTCTGTTCTTGCATAGTTAATATTAAAAATGTACTAACAGTGTGGCTGCGAAATCAAATTATGCACATAAATATGCTGGCATAGCAGAGGAGGCGGCAGAAGCTGAAGTTAGCAACATTGATGCCAGTTCACATTTGCAAATCAACCGTCAATCTGTCATTAAACATGTTATCAAATGATGATAAGTGTATGCTTCTTGCTTGCATTGGCGCGCTTATTCCCGATGTTGATGTGCATTAATGGGATAATGTGCATTAACATAGTCTTGCTTGGATGAACACAAAACATTTTTTATCCGTCTCAGTTTGTTTCCCCCTGTGGCCCCCAAGTAAGTGTTTTGTGTTATCAAATTGCCAAAAAATGGGAAAACACATTACTTTTAATTAGCAAAAATTTTGAGTCATTATTTTTTTTTAATTTTTATCCAGACTATCTCCTGTGTGTTGTCAGTTCGGGGGGTGGGGGGAGGTGGAAACAGAAAAACATACCACTGCCTTCTTTAAGTAAAACGATTAATGTCAGAAACTCAGAGACTGACAATTATGTGCTGTCTTAATGCACTGGCCTTTCATCTGCAGTCCTTGCTTTTGACACAAGTGATGGTTTCAGTTCAGTGATATGAAAGGCAGGGAAGGAAATGATCTCAGGCATTCCCAGCCCATTGTGCGGTGCTGCACTCAGACATGGCAAGCACTCCTTGAGCTGGCTTCATTTAGCAGTTTTGCATACGAGTCGGCAAAGGCTATATCTAGAGATTAAACAAATAAACGCAGAAGACTGTTGCTGTTCTGGGAGAGAACCGAATTTCTGAAGAACTTCCCAGGTGATTGTGTGACGGTGTTACCCCTCCTGAGTGGCTCTGTGTAGTCAGGGTACCATTTACAGCACATGCTGCCAGGGAGCTTCCAAGACAATAAAAAAAAAATCCTCACTGGAAAGAACAAGAAGTGACTGAAGGCATAAAATCATAGAAAGAGTCTGGTGGTAACCCACTATAAACCAACGGCCTGCTTTCCTCACATCTTCTGCCTCAGCAGCACCCACCTTGCAGTGACAGCTCGGTGTCTCTGGTGCAGCCCACCAGCTGCCTAGAGAAGGCTTCCTTTGCCCCAAAACAAATAATAAACATTTTAAAAACTGCTTTTATTTAGAACTGAGCTTTTTATCTAGACCTAATTAAATGACTTTGGAAAAGCTTAACTGGAATTCAACAGGAGCTTGAGGCCTCACCTGTGGAGCCAGGGTGCTCTTGCTTGGGTAAAGGCAGTGAGAGTGCGGGCACAAAGGACCTCACAGGACTGGGCTCCTTCGAAGCTGACATGTTTTATGTACTTGATTTAGATGGGAGCAGGAAAAGAATCTACTGATCTTCTGCATTCAAGGGCTTTAAATCTAAGATTTTCAAACTCTTTTGAAAAAGTGAATGAAGCAAGGTTCTTCTCCCCTCTTGGAGAACAGCAGTTATTTTAAACCCATTCATATTTATGCAGTTGGGGCATAACTGTGATGATCTACCCAGGTTTTTACAATAAAACAGGAATAGAATGAAAAACAATGCAGATAAAATCTGGTCCCATTCAAATCACTATGAATTCCTCCAGGAGGTTTACTAGGACTTTACTAGTAGTATCATCAAATCAGGCTCATGACTTTCCTTAAAGAAAAGTCAGTCACTTAAAGTGTTTTATTTTTAGTTTATGAGCTGGAAGATAAAAACTTCTCCTAAAACTTTTATAAATATATCATACTCTTTAAGTGTTTCTAAAATAGCAGCTTTCTCTCATACAATAGAAATGTTTATAAATTACTCTTAGTCTCTGTTTGTGACTACAGCTTATGCATTCACACTCACTTATGTAATTATTTAGCTGTAACTATATTTGGGTGTCAGTCCAATTTTATTTTGCATTCAGCAAAATTTCTACTATGCCTTACATGGGATTAGACCAGTGAAAAGCTTATAAAAGTTAATGTTCCTCCAGTTTTAATTATATGGATTGAGATTTATCTTGAATTTTAAAACATTAGAAATAATAGAATAGTGGGCTTCTACGATCTATGAACTTTTTTAGTAAATAGGTCAGACTTTTGATCACTCTTTCTTTTTCTCAATCTAATAATACCATTAGGCCTCCTATCCAGGACTCTGATTTCCACTATCTAGATGATTTAAAGGAAAAAATAATAGGGAATAATTACTGAGTTTCTACAAAATTTTCTTGATTTCTAAAAGTAATCCATTGCATTTCCACTTAGTTCAAAATTGTGGATACATCAGCACAAGTTTCATATTTATAAAACTTGAATCACACTAACTGCATTACTATTAACCCTAGCTTCAGATAGTTCTTGTGTTTTCTACTTCTAAACCAGAGAGCCTGTCTTCTAATATGAAAAGCTTGAATTTTAGGTATATTTTCTATTAGACATCCATTACATATATAATTTATCTAGCAACTTTTTTTTGTGAGTGTGTGTGTAGCTTTACATTGCTTCTGCTCCATAAGGTAACTTGAAATTAGCTTGTCAAACATTCATCCCAGTGCTTAGGGAAGGTTCCTAATCGGATGAGCGGACCAATTTGTCATGACTTGGAGGAGGTGTTGGAAATCAGATGTCATTAAAAAGGCTAGCTGAGAAGGCTGTGTGCAAAGGACTCCTGTAAGGCAGCTTGGGCTTGAGTCTTAAAGTCACCTATTCATATCAAAAATGGCATTTGGAAAACCAAAGCAAGAACTATGTCTCATTGATAGTCTCATTTTCCACATTTACTCTTATTGCTTTAATATATCTCCCTGGAAGTACTTCATTATCAGAAGCTAATTCTCTCTCTTTTTTGACACTTGGAAAATGACAAAACAATGTGCAAAGATGTAGAAAATGAGCATCCCAAAGCTGAACCCAGATCCAAAATGTTGGCTAAACCACGGTACTGTTTGGCAGAGGTCTGGATCTGGATTTTATCCTTGCTACTTCAGCCAGTCTCTACTTTGAACAAATGTATTTATCAGGTGGGTTAATTTGCTAATTTTCATTAAGTGGTTTGAAACAGTGAGAGGCTATCTTATTCCTAAGTATCCATATATCAAAGGAAATGTTGAATGAGGGATTAGCAGTAACAGAGTTATGCTATTCTTCCTGTCTGTTCTCCCAGTCTTTATTCTTCTTACTCTATCTTGTTCTATTATCTTAGGCCTACTTTTGGAGTGTTTTCAGTTTTTGAAAATGGCAAGTAATTAGTCAATATGTTTTCACCATATGTATCAAGCTCAGTAAAGAGGCAACCATTGGCCTTTGTCATGGCACAGTAAGTGTTCGTTTTCTCAGCACTTCAAGTTATGCTGATTGGGTGGTGAACGCCAAAGAATTTAATGAGGAATTTTACAATGAAACATTTGACATAATAATTCACAGTTCAGCAAGTTCACAAATTTGGGGTGAGTCCCCGTTTTAGATTTCCAACGTTTGTGCTGTTCACTCTTGAGGTCCCACAAGAGCTGCTTCTCCACTGCTGGGTACCTTGTGTGAGCAAAGATGCTGTGCAAAGTGTGGATAAATTGTTACTGATTCAGAATGGTCCTGTTTAACAACTTATTGGCACAGATGCCATGTACAACAGGGGAGAAGTCTTGAAAACCTTTTTCCCTCCCAAACTCATTTTTTATCTATCCCAAGCTATGCAATGCATTCTTTTCTGATAGAAATTTTTTCTTTAAGGCTTCTACTGTTGCTGACTGCTAACCATCTTAAAAAAAGATCAGAATCTGATCTTAACACTTCTGTAAAAAGTGGCATTTGCCTGAATTTTGCTCTTTCCTGAGCAAAATGTATGTCTAGTGTTTTCTGGAGGGAGATGCGGTAGACAGCAAACTTGCCTGCTTTCTTTTCCCCTCTTGGAAATACTATAGTCCTGGTATCTGTGGAGAGGGTTTTTGCACTATCCGCTAGATTTCTTTAGATTTGCAGATAAAACATTCCAGCTGAGATTCAATTCAGTGAGTTACAGGTTTTGGGGTATGCATAATAAATAATCATGAAGAAGAATGATAACATATTCTTTTACTGCAGTCATGATTTAAATTTATGTGGCATTGCTATTGAAGTCAATAGGACTTTTTCCTGAGTTTGTTTTGCAGGGTATGGTATCATTAAAATATGACAGTTAATAGTCTTGTTTATGTGATTATATTTAATGAATAAATATATCAGTCTGTACATCAAACTCAGTTTTGTTTATACTCTTTAATTTAATTGTAGTCTTATCTCCTCTAGAAGCATGTTATATCTTTTAATTTTATAATTATCCACTTTATTCATGTGTGACACTACAGAAACTGCTGCTTATATCCTATGAGACATACAAATACAAACAGATGGAAGACAGGCAACTGCCGAGAAATTTAGATCTGGCTCTAAATCCAGCTCCATGTTTTCAAGAAGTTCTGAGTTTTCACATCCAGGGTTTTGGTTTGGGCTGTTGTATAAAGGAGTGAGAGTTGCAGAAAGTGAGGCTAATTTATGTAGTATCTGCAAACACAAACCATCAGTAAGGATTTGACCTGATCCTGCAACAACAAAATGTCATTCCCTATTCTCTTGAAAGAGACCTGTATTTTAAAGGGCAAAAAGGGAGCGCTTTTCGCATTGCCTTTTCTGAAGTTTTTCAAAAAAGGAATTCAAGATTTATTGGGCCAGAGAGCGGTGGGGAAAAAAATATAAGCGTAACTTTTTGGCCTAGTGGTTACAACACTCAGCTGGAAAGGGTAGATGTCAGTCCATGCTCCAAGGACTGTTTTGTTTGGATGAAAGTCATGAGGCAAAAATGCAGTAACAGTCCCTGGGAGTAAAACCTCAGGATCTACCTCTCCCAGGTAAGTGACTCCCACTAGGCAGCAGAATCAAACTTATTTCCTCTCTCTCAATTTGAAATTCCCTTCTGCAAAGCTTTCAAAGGCCAAATAGAAGTTGGAAAGCATAGATTTGAATCTCTTACACCCTGGCCAAGTCCTCTAAGCCCTAAGAAATCCCATAAGTCAAAGCGGTGAGTTTTAGAAGAGCAACTTCTAATAGGATTTTGAAGGAAAGCCTAGAGATCCACGTTCTTAGAAAACTCCTAGACTATGAATGCTGAAAGAAATAACTGCTTTCCTTAAGTCCCAAATACATCCCCAAATCCCCAGAAATACCCTCCAACAAGGCATCAGTATGCTGTCAGCACATTCCTGTTTTCTAGCTCTGGCCCTAGCCAAGCCCCCTCAGAGCCTGCTGAATTTGACAGGTTTCCTTCTGAGGCAGTGAACTTCTCCAAGCCTAGAAGTAAACTATGTGCCCGAAGCATGCAGCTTCCCAAAACTTAGCAAGGCAACACCTCCATCCTTCCTCGGAGTTGAGGGAGAACAATTCTGTGCTTTTTATCAGCAGAAAATCCCTGGGCTGGGACTAATTACAAACTGATGGGCAGTTTGGCATATGGGTCTCCTCTGGGCTTGAGTTAGGTGGGTGAATCCATCAGCTGTGGGCAGCTGGGGAGTGCTAACCTCAGTGCTATCTCAGCATAGAGGAAGGCTAATAGAGGAGAAGAGCACCTCTTTGCTCATAAAGCGAAGTCGAAGCCAAGCTTTCTTGTTTCAGACCTTTCCCCAAAATAGAGTTCCAGGAAAAAAGCCAGAAGGAAAAGTTTAAAGGCATGACACTTATACTGTAATTGTTATGATATCTAATTAGTTGTAGTAATGGAAAAGCTTAGCAAAGAATCCTGTGTGTTACACATGCATGTAGTAAGACAGTATTTCCATGGTCTCTGCATGGTCTCCTTTCAATTTTTCTTTTTGTCTATTGATGTGATACAACAAATATTTACTGCATGATGTTGTTTCAGCAACAAGTGCCTTCTTTTGGATCTAGTAGCCAAACCATGTGCAAGAACAGCCTGGGAAAGGGGAACACCCACGGACATAACCGTAGCACAGAGAGACAAATCTCTGAGATTACGTGAGAGCAGCTGGCCAGAGGAGATATGTGCAACCAGATAATAACCATTAAAAAAAAAAAATCTAAGTTTCCCCAGGTACATAAGTGGTTTCTGAAAGCAACATCTTTATTTAGTATATTTTTTCTCCTTGTTAATTGTTTTATTTAGTTGTCAGGCAACATTTTAACCTCCTAGATTTTGGAAACCTCTGTCACCTATTTCCTGTTTGAATAGGACTTACTCTTAAGTGGCCCCCACAAAAGTCACCTCTAAGGCAGACATCTAAGGATGGAAAAATCTGCTTAAGCAAGTGGCACAGCCAAAGTGAATACTTTTCCCAGTCAGCACTTGAAGAAGAAAATATCACAATATTTAAACCAGTTTTGAAAACTTTCCATTAAAAAAAGGGGAAGGGGAAAAAACATAAAACACTACTTGAATACAGAGAGAGGCCAAAGAGAGTTCAGTTGCCATAGAGATTATTACTGGCAATTGGTACTCAACAGCAGATTGGGATCTGTTACAATATTTTTATTAATACTTTTTCTTAATTGGTTATTTATGCATTTTGGATCCATCTCTGTGCCAGGTCCAGATTTTACTCTTTACCTGTCACTCTTTTTGACACGAAGCAGTAATAACTGTGCCAGATATCAGGCATTTCCTCAATTTGTAAACATTAACAAGGGTCATGAGTACATAAAATAACACGTGGACAAGTCACTGTGCTTGGCTTCGGCTGGCGAAGGAGGAGGGAGAATCATCACGAACACACGCTCAGTCGCTCCTCAGCTTCATCACGAGCACTCTTCCGTGCAAACCCTTATTGCCATTATAATTATGACTATTTTTTGTAGGTACAGCAGAGAGGAGGCAGAATGCCTTTTCCCCTTTCAATTTTCCCCCGTGTATATGCAAACCCAGTCATTTAATACATGCGTGTTCCAGTGCATAAACTGGTAATTTAGTAAATATCATATTGTAAAGCCCTTCCCTCTCCTCCCTGTGTGTGTTGTCGTGACTGTGAACATCAGGCCTTTTTATAGCCACTTCACTGGAAATATGTTTAAGGGTCATAGTTAAGTTAAGGAGTTTTTTAATTAGCCAGCTTCTACAAATTAAATTTTTAGGGTTTTTGAGACAGTGTCCCATCCTGTACATCCCCAATGTTCATGCATTCTAAAATGTTGCTGGGATTTTTCTGCCACACCATTTGCCTTTAGGGAGGTATTTTTGCAGTATGCCTGAGATCAGCCAGACACAACTGGATTTTCATCTCCTTTCTCGCATCCCAGCCTGTTACTTCTGCCCACCTCTCTTCCCTTTCAGGTCCAGGAGGACATTGGAGCTCAGGCACTTCCAGGCATGGGGAAGTGCCATCAGCCGAGCCGGGAAGTTGGCTATAGAGAGTGCCATCAACTGTGCAGTGTGAACAAACTATAAGATAAAAAGAGAGGGAGGAACATGTTTTTTCGCCTCTAATCTCCTTTAGTTATCATGATCTCAAGGGTTATTTGTAATGATAGTAGGCACTGCATTTCAGATGGAAATGTGATTTTCCAAGCTGACGGTGTCACTTTAAGTAAACAAAGTTAATTCTGCTTCCTGCTATGCAAGGCCTAATCTCATTACCCAAACCACAAGTAGCATAACAGAAAATATTCCCATCTGTCAAAAGAACTTAAAATAAAGGTGGAAATTGTTTTTATGTTGCGTTCCCCCCTCCTCCCCAAATCCCTCAACGGACATTAATTATCACATCAGATCTATTTAAACCTGTTCAGATCCCCCAGACTCTGCCTGTGGTTCCTTTCTCATTTGATGTGCCTATAGAATAAATAATGCTTACTGCTGCATCTTAGAGCTGATGCTCGGTCTTGATGAGCTCTAACTAAAAGCCGAGAGCTGGATCCCTGATCCCCTCATCTTGCTGCATACTGCTCTAAGCAGACAGAAATCAGGCAACATCGGGCCAGCCGGGGCTCTCCCAGAGCTGACCTGGCTTACGCTTAGCCCCTTTCCCACCTCCAGCAAGGAGGGGAAACCTCTGAGAAAGAGACTGCGACAGGGAGTGCCAGGTTTAAGATTAGATGTGCTGAACATGTGCCTATAGCTGTGCATGACTTATTGACACCTACATCACTGATGCATTAATCAGGGCCAGGCCAGGGGCACAGGCAGTGTCCTGAGTTTGTCCGGGCTCACAGCATGCTCCTGGTCTTCTCCCAGGCAGTGCTGGGGACTGTTCTCAGGCGGCAGAACAGGGGTGAGGCCATGTTTGTGGTGGAGAGAGTTTGGCCCTTGGGATGCCCCATGTGTTAAGCAGCAGACCAGCGTTAACCAGCCACCCCAGACCAGCGTTAAATAGCTCTGTGGGTGCGCAGCACTGGCGATGGCAGGAAATCTCACGCCAGGCACAAACCCTGGGATGCCGATGCACGGTACTCCCAGTGCTTGGGGAGTCGTGTACCTGCCCTCGTTCCCTGGTCATTTCCACTGGTGTAAATCCAAAACAGCCTCAATGAGAGCTAGATTTAGCATAGTTTAAGTTCATTATAATTTACATGGGGAAGAGAATCAAAGATTCAACATTACTGACTCCGGTGGGAGCTCTGCTTGCGCAGGGAATAGGCCCTAAGATTCGCAGATCTGACTTTAAGCAGAAGAAAAGCCAAACATACTATCTAGTAATTCTCAGCTCATTTCAAACCAGCAGCCACCAGTCATAAGAGGATCATTCATAAAACACTCCAACAGCAGTGTTTTTCATCCCCTCTTCATTTAAAATGACCTTTATATGATGATAATGTCTGCCTTGCTGAGTCTTAATTGCTTAATTAGAGAAGCAGGTTTTATATTAGACAAACATTTTTTAAAAAACTGGGGGTTTTATTGTAAGTATGTTGTTTTCTTTCATTTTAAGCTCATCAGCAACATTTTAAGAGCTTTAAAAGGACACTTCCAAGTGCTTTTAGTTTGTTAGTTTATTTATTTATTTATTTATTGTTTGAACATTTTGCTTTTCTCTCTCTTCCTGAGTGGCATTTACAGCAGGCATCTCTCCCTTTAGGAATTTCTCTGCCTTTCACTACCAACTCGCACAGCACTTTGCAAAAAATGGTTTTCACTGAACAGCTGGTTATTGGTTCTGGATGTGCTTATGAGTTTGTTTATCATGGGCTAGTTCTTGGGGGCTCAGTAATGCTAGGCTGGCACATACTGCTTGAGCTGGCGTTTTGCAGCAGGTTCAATTTTGCTTTCTTTTTTATATGGGACTTCTGAGCAGTATTAGTTTATTTGTGTAGAGTTTTCTTTAAGGTCTGGCAAATCAATTTATTACTGCAGAGTTGCTTTTGACTGCATGCTTGTTGATAGTTGTAAAGAAAGTCAATTGACTCATTTGTTCTGAAAAAACATATAGGCTTTGCTTTGGGTTGGATTTTTTTGGATAGTGTTATTATACTAATGCACTGAACTGAAAGCAGAAGGTTGCAATAGTGGTTTGTACTGATGCTGATTACGGAGGTAAGTTACACCAAAACATCATTTCTAAAGTGAGGCTTGGGGTTGGAGCAGCTGCGTTCATGCAAAAGACTCCACTGTAGCCAAGACAGCAAGAGAAACCTCATGAGTGTTGCAAGCAGCCGTGTGAAAAACACAATAAGAAGCATTTGAGACCCCACCCCAGCCTTGAGAAGCAGCCACAGGTACTTCTCTGAGAAACAGATGTCCCCTTGCTGAGCTCTTTTTAAAATAATACCTTGCTGAAAATGGAGAGTAGCACCATAAAAAGTAAAAAGGAGATTGAATGATAAATGACTAAGATGGGGAAAAAGGACTAGAAGCCATTGCTGGCAAAATTAGCAGTTAAATCACTTGCACCACTTCTCTTGGTAAAGTGAGAAAGTTTGGGCTCTGTTCATAAAAGGACCTTGAATTCGGTTTCAGTGTTTTGCATTGTAGAAGGAATTTCAAAGGCAACTTGGCTGCCCCTTCCCTTTTCGTTACTGTTTGCGTAGCATGATGCCTCGAGGTTGTGTCTCCATTGCTTTTAGCACAGCACAGGCAAGCAATAGGAACCATTCCTGCACACTAAAACCTTGCAGCCCATATAGATGTGTGGAAGAGAGAAAGGAAGCGCTGTTATGCTCACCCAAAGTGTGCAAAGGGAAAGAAAAGCTAGTGCCCATATTGAGTAGTCAAAGCTGATGAGCAAAAGGAAGCCCATAACCATTTGGTGAAATATGGTATGCGGGAGGTGCATGTGCTAAGCAGTGTCCTTCTCCGATACCAAAGAGCACAAGAGGAACTAAATAGATGCTGTTTTCAGGACTGAAGGTATTTAGGAACTTTGCTTACATTCATTTTGACCTGGCTGCTTTTCAGTATCTCAGTCATTCTCCCTAGATTTCAGAAGATTTTTTCTTCTGCTTGCTAATATGACTCAGATCCTGGCAGGAGGTAATTGAAAAAGGTGATATGGCTTCTCCTTGGATACTTCTGCATGGTATTTTGAGCAGGCTTTCTCCGCCCAAGCTCCAAGCCAACAAAAAGCCAGGTGGGTGCATTTGGCATGGTGCTGAGCCCTACATAATAAATCTGATGGGAAGCAGGGTTTATTAGCTTGGCACTGCACTCCCAGAACTTCAAGAGTTTTGGATAAGACCTGGCTGGCATCCCATTGGGTCAGACATACCCCTTGTTATACGTGCCTAAGGTAATAGGGGAATATATGCAATCCCAGTCTTGCTGAGTTGCAAAATTCACATGACCTAATACCTGTGTAACTTAAAATTTTCCCTTTTTTTATTTCCAAAGCTTGTGTCACTTCTTAAATATGGGGTAAGAACTCAAGAGTACATTTATTTGGTGGAGGGGGTTGTATGTGGTCAGAAAAACTACTTGCAAATAGCAAAAATTGATGTTGTACCAGTGAAAGGCCAAAAACACTTAGAAATGATCTATGTCTAATATATTTGTAGTAGCCTGAGGTCATAAAGGGATGTGACTTTTAGAAAGAAAAAAGGATAAAACTTGCAGTTTTCAAAATATATATTTTACTTTAGGGCATTTTCAAAGGCTTTTTTATTGCATCAACATCCACTATTTCACTTATACATTTCACTTCACATATATTATTCATGATGTTTATTTTAATGTTTTGGGTCAAGCCATTGTTCTCTGTTAATAGTTTGTTACCAATAATATTGCTTGGATGCAGTTTCAGAGCCTCTTTGAAACTATGCCCTGCAATTATTAAGGTACAAACCAAGTAACAGGCAGATTGAAGTCCTTCATGAGGTTCAGATTTATTCCTCTGTTTCAGAGTTTCTCATTTTCACCTAAATCCTACTCAAAGCCACAGTAAGAATTAGGTCATGGACAAGACCTAGGATCCTGCAGCTGTTCATCATGGTTCCTTGCAAGGAAGGTTCAAAATCAAGATAAAAGCGTTGAGAAGCAGAGTTAAAGATGCCAAAATATCTAGATGAGTTTCTACTTGCTCTATCAGGGCAAATAAATAAAAAGTGGGGAAAGGTGCTTCTGCACACACACAAAGAAACTGCAAACTCCATGTGTGGGGAGGAAAAGAAATTAATGCTCACATTGCCAAATGGATGCATTATCTACAACAGGTTTCCATACGAGCATGTTTTATAGAAAACTAGGGCCCTGCCTAACCTTCAACATATGGCTAAGGTCTATCAAGTTCATAGAAAATGTTCATTTACTTGAAGTTAAGCACATTCCTAATTACTTTGCTGAATCCTTGCCTTTCTTCTGCCTTTTCTGTATCAAAAATCACTTGCTTTTTTTAAATACAAGAGGAACTTCTGGTTACCTAACTGAAGTGGCATAACTTACTGTGTAATCCTTGTTGTGTGATCAAAATGCATTTGCAAAAGGAATAGCAAAGGCTACTGTGCTGCTGAGTAAGTCCAGTCTCCTAATAGAGATAAAGTGACGGTCCGTGTTTACGACCGCGGAGTGAACTAGTACCAGGGCTGGGAGAAGCACCAGGCAGCTTCGTTAAGCCCGTGTTTCTGGCTTTATTCTCTTCCTTTCTCTCCCCATCTCTTTTTTTTTTAGACTCTGAAACAAATGTAAAAGTTCAAATTCAATTGAGGCTATCTTTCTGAGAAAAATCTGACCAAACTGCATTACAAAGAAATTTGGTCTGTGCAGCCTGTGAGCATTATCGGGTTACGTAGCTACGATCAACAATCATTTTGGTATTTAAACAAAAGACGAAACATTTTTCTATGTCATAAGGAATGTTTCTGAGACCATAACATCCTATTAGGGAAAAATAAGGTTGGCGACAAAGTCTGTTTGATTGGAGCTGTGATCTGCCAGTTTCTAATGAATGGAAAGAGAAAGGCATGAGCATTAGAGTTAAGAATCAGCTAGAATTTCTCTTTCTTTTAATACTTGTATAAGATTGCTCTCTGTAGCTTCAGCAGTGGAATTCATTACTGGGGATAAGAACAGGGACTATGTTAAAAGAGCTTTTCACCAACAGGACCTTATTCACTATGGACTGCTTTCACTCACTCCTTTCATGTTTTCTGACTCTGTATACAGTGAATAATATATTATTATAATAGCTTGTATTTCAGTAGTGGTCAAAAGCAACAGAAAACATCCATGGATTCTTTACATATGCACATTAAAAGATAATCTCTGCACAAAATGCCCTTAGGATTTTATTGGTCTCTCTCTCTCTCTCTTTTTAATGGAGTATCTGTTTTATGGTTGCAGTTTTGAAAACTGTTAGCTAGTCGAGCATTTTAGACGAAGCATGAGTCAAAGACAGCCTCTTTTTTATAACTCAATCTTTCAAAGCCTGCTGTAAATGCAAATAGTGAGAAGAGATGCCCCAATGTTAAGATGCTGTTACTTGCATAATATAGAAAGTGTCAGTGTAATATGTGTGAAATAACTTTATCACAGGCCATTTTGTAAGCTCTTCACAAAAAAGAAAGTTTCCCCAAGTGAAAATGTATAAACTGTAAGCAAAATTGAGACATGTAAAAGAAAAAAAAAGCAAAATTAATCACAATTATAGGTACTATACTTTCGTTTCTTCAATGCTTTTTTGCTAGAGTTTTTTTAGTTGAACAAAGGAATCAAACTAAAGTGCTTCTATATTGACTCTGCATTCTGCAAATGAAAACAGGTAAGCCCCTGTCAAGATTTTTCTGGGCTCTGGCAGCTAGCCCTTTTGGCAAATATTAAACTTAGTTTTAAGCTCTGATTAAATATTTGCTGGGGACGAAGGGCCTGATTCTTTTCTTATGTTGTTTTCCCATTAAGTAACTTCTCTGAACTCAGACAATTTACTCCTGACTATAAGTGAGAGCAGAATCAGGACATATGGCACTATATCAAAAGATCTAGTAGATCTCTCAATAAAGCAAACACATCTTTTGAAGTTGTTTAGCTATTTCTAGAGCAAAGCAAAAAACTTCAGAGAGAACAGTTTGACTACTGGGCAGAAAAGAATTCCTTTTTCACTCTTCTCCCTGCCTTTCCACCCTCTTCCTCTTCCTCTTTTCCCCATTTGACTTTTCTTCTGTTAAAATTTTGCCTAAGGAACCTTTAAAGTCAGGTCTACAGTAAAACCTTTTGCCAGCATAGTAATTTTGGTTAGAGGTGTCGTTCTTTTTTTACAACATTTCTATATAGGCATAACCTTCAGCATAGATTCTGCTGTACTGAAAAAAAAAAAAGTGATTTTGCTGATACAGCTTCTTTCATTCAGGGAGCTAGTAAAACCTTAACTGCTAAAAACACTCTTTTGGCATGACAAGTTGCATCTGTATTAGTGGGGTTTGCTGGTGTAGCTGCAGCTGTAAAATGTAGGGTTGGCCAACAATTTCACCCTCAAAAGTAGCCCTGTTGAAATGCACTCACTTTGAACTTATTTGGCCTCCATATGCTGAAGAAAGGATGGTTGTAGCACACTAAATTCACAAGACTAAAACAAGCCTTATAATGATTAAATTCAACTCCCTAAACATAACTTAGGCAACTCCCCAGCTTGAGTTGTGTAACTTGAATCTCATCTGTTAAAAATATAGCTATACTAAATGGAAAACCCAGGGCTCTGGCTCTGGCTCTGCTACCATCTCTTTCATGATATTTTCATGAAGTGATTATTTTAATATGCCTCAATTACCCCATATGTGAAATAAGTATCATACTTTGTGTCTCAGTACTACAGAGGTCCAGGAGCTTGAGTAAAGGCTATTTTAACATCTTGCTACATGAAAGGTATGAACAATATTGTTAATATCAGATTAAAAGGCCTCTCTGGCCATTTCGTACTTGTGAAACTGTAGCACCACTTACTGGTTTCGCTGGAGAAATTCCATCCAGCAAACCCAAGCAATGTCGTCTAACTTCTGTTATCACAATAACTATTTCTAGAGACCTGGAAAGATGTACTCCATCCTTCCACTGTTTTCTGTAGCCCAAAGGATCAAAGATAAGGATTATAATGGTTACGTTTGAGCAGAGGATTTGTTGATTGGGATTTATCCTTTTAAATATGTGTAAGTCATAGAAAGCATTGCAGTCAGAAATATTGACTTCATTGATCTCTGCCAAGAGCAGAAGAAACCCATGTGGGTTGAAGTGGAAAGGCTGTGTGAGATGCTTATAATAAAGATGTTATCTAATAAACAAGATATTGCTTTATTCCTAACCAAGGAAAATTAGAAATACAAATTGTAAGTACACTGGTCAGTTCTTGCCAAGTTAACTGTGGCAGCATTGGTCTTCCATGATCAATATTCAGGATTAGGGTCTCGCATTCCCATTTCTGGTCAAATGAGGTAGGTGCACAGTTCCTAGTTCTGTATTGTTATAGGTTTTACAGGGAGAACATCTGAATGAATCAACTTTGGGAGCATAATGAACTATAAATGCAGAGAACATCACCTTCATCACTCAAGATAAAGTGAATGGTGTGTAGGTCAAGATATTGCCTTTGGAAACAGCTAAAATCCCCTGTCTGATTAGCTGAGATTGCAGAGGCTGATGAGGGAAGCAAGTGGGGTTAAAGGTGTTCAACGTAAGTGGAGAGTGAATTGTCACAAGTGGGGCCATCCCTTAAGATCTGTTGGGGAGTCTGAATATATCAGTTTACTTGAACAAACAAATAAACAAAAAATCCTAAAGGAATAACAGAATTGCTGCTGCAGACACAATAGCCGCTTCTTAACTTCCCAACAGACAGGGTAGCATGTGGGCTGCAAGGACGTTATTTCAGAGTGGGATATTACATTGTTGGATCTGGGTCTTTCCCCCCACCTGGAGCAATATCAGCTTATGAGACTACAGATGTAAAGTAGAGGAAGGAGGGAACTATCCCACAATATCTCTCCTGCTATTACAGAGACTATCAGAGAACAGGAAAGCGGCTCATCTGATGACCCCCCCCAGCCAATATCCATTTTCTCCTTTACTAGGGATAAAGCTAATCTGACCAGCGTGTGTAAGAAAGTGCCCACCGCATACCTACAAATGGTTCTCTCCTTTAAAAACAGCAACTTCAGTGTTTTAGGCAGTACATCCTCAGTCATTCCCCTGCCTTAAACTCTTGAACCCTGCTAGCGAAAGCACAGTGGGCAGAGTAAGGGGGGGTCCTTACCCCCAAGGAAAAAAACCCGATCTGAAGAATTCTCGAGGGGACAATTGAGCACTATCAAACACAACTGCAGTAATACTTTACTGTCTGCTGCAGATATTGAGCCCTCATTGCAGTAATTGTCACGGTGACAGAGCTGGGAACACTTGCTGTAATTAGGACAGTTGTTTTGTCATGTGTAACGATCTGAAGAGAAGCAAGGAAAAGAGGCGAATGAGCACTAATCTGCGATAGTGTAGTGAAGGAGAACCATGCACGCACACACAAAATACAGCACGGCTGCTAATATATTGTAAATTCAGATGAGCAGGCATTTTGAGAAGGTGAAGAAATAAATGTTAAAACAATACATCTATTCAGGGGAATTTATGCTCTCTTAGCTATCTGACTGTATCTGGAATAGTGAGGGCAGATGTTTTTCTGCAGAGATTTTCTGAAGGTGAACCTAGTGATATCTCACCAAAATCTTCAACAAAAAAAATATAGATATGTATATTAGTATACATATATCTATATATTAGTATACATATGTATGTAGAGAAGTATATATATGAAATTACATTTTAAGTGACTCTCTGTGGGTTGCGGATATGTTCCTTCAGTATGCTGTGGTTGCAATTTAAAAACATGCAGCATGACATTAAGAAAGCCGGATGCTCAAGCTCATTGGATGTTTAAAACTATCACTCCAACTATTTTCATTTCTCTCAAGTAATCATTTCAGCCTCCTGCATTTTTTCCTTTTCTCTTATGCAGCCTAGGGTTAGAAATAAGCACTACCTTTCTGTACTGTGCTTCAAAATACCTTCCATTCTGAGCGTCTAGCAGCTGTTATGCCTGTGTTTTAACGGATGGTGAACACTCCCCGTCTGTCGCCCAGCTCTCAGGGAACCTGGTCTCACCATGGGACCATAAGCTGCAGAGCCGCGAGGCATCGTGGGCTTCTGCGCAAGGGCAGCCTCCACGACCTCCTTGCGGTTCAGAGTTTGAGGGCTGACTGGGGACGCTATGCTTTTTGCCCTTAAAAAGGTGTGCGTGCATGCTACGTATATTTATGAAGAAGCTGGTTGAGGACCCCAAGCATTAAGCATCCAAAATAGGATGGTACTGTGGATTTCTACAAAATTAAGAACATTTTGAAGCGAGTCACCTCCGAGTCAGGCAAACTGCCTCCCCCTGCACTCCTAATCAGGCAACATTCCTGTATCAATCACATAATTTGCCTACCTCAAAGATTGCCAAAATGCTGTTGGGAAGTTAAAGGAGGAATTGATTCATTTGGTAATCTTGACCCTTATCTGCTGAAAACCTTGCCTCTGCAGATTGCTGGTGCTGTGTGGGGTGCATTTAGATAACTGCAGGACTCTTCAAATAAGAATCACATCTGACAGTGGTCACAGATAGTATTATAATTTTTGCTGATTGAAAATTTCCCACATAAACCATTTTTCAATGAGAACCTGGATTTTCAACTAAAATTTTTTTTCTGCTTTCCACAAAAAAAAATGATATTTTATATCACAGCTGGAAATATCTTACACCAAATAATACTTGCTATTTAGTATTCATTTTAGTGTTAAGCTAAATTTAGTGTTCATATTTTTAGTTAATTTTTTAGTTTTCCAGTTTTCACTTCTGAGTGAGAACTTTCCTTCACTAGTGAAGCCAATCACAGATTCATCATCAACTGCAGTAGAGCCAAGAATTCACTTTTAATGTTTTACTACATGGAATCATTCATTTAAGGATCATAAATGTCCCTTACAGGCTATCAACCTGTAACCTGTATTTTAGAAAGGTTAAAGGGAGGGCTCAGGGAACAACAGACCCCTTAGTCCGATGTTGAGTCCAAGTGAAACAATATAATGGTTAACTCAGAACTCTATTAACAAAGAATTAGAGGGTAAAATGTAATTAATGACACTCAGCAGGGTTTCAAGGAATATAAGTCTTGTCAAACAAACACACCTTCTTTTCTGACAGGATTACAGGTCTTCTTGAAAAAGATGACTGGGCTGATATAATATACTTGGATTTCTCCAGGGCACTTGACTTAGTTCACATGATATTTTGACTCACGTTAGATATTTAAACATGTGTTAGGTGTTTTAAACACTAGCTCACTAGTGGTCTCGCAGTGTGTTGTTAATAGGAGATAACAATGAAATGCTTGGTCTTTCAAACTTATATAATTTATATAATAAATTTGCCAATGATCCAAACAATGATATAAAATATATCTGATAAAGACTGCAAGGTGACACAAAACTTGATGGATCAGGGAATAATGAGAAGAACAAGTTGCTAAGTAAGAGCAAAATGAATCTGCAGGTTAAGGGGTTTCAGTCCAACAGAATTCATTTTAATACAATCAAGTATAAAGAAAATCATGTGGGACAAAAGAATATAGATTATAGCTATGAGTTATATCTACTGTGTCTTGGAATAGATATACAGATAGGCAGTCACCTTAACTAAGTTTCTAGTGAACTGTTATGGAAAAAAAATCCTATCTTTATAAATAAAATAATAACCAATAAAAGTCAAGAATTTATTTTACTTTTACATGCAGTTTTAATAAGGTCATCATGTGAAATGTCCATGCTTCAAGAATATGTGGAAATATTAGAGAAAAGTTAGAAGAGGACAACAGAATTGACCTGAAGGCTGACAAGCCACCCTTCTGCTGTGAAGTTTAAAGAACTTGATTTATTCAGCTTATCAAGAAGCCTGAGAGATGATTTGATTGCTGTGTGTAGGCATAACTGCATGACAGCTAGCTTCTTAGTCTAGCTGACAAAGCATATGTAGCTGGATACTTAAACTGACCAAATTTAGCAGTAAAATAATAATATTAAACTAAAATAAAACACACTTTCTGGTTGTGAAGGTGATGAATCTTATGACAATTTCTTGAGTCTACTCTTCCATGTTTTCTTTTCTTCAGATCAAGATTAGGCACCTTTTTGAATGATATACATAATCATGCCAGATTATGGGGGCATTTTATTGCAAAGAAATAGTTTAGACGTGATATATTTTGTGCGTGTGTGTGTGTGTGTGTGTGTGTATGCTTGTCTGCATGGGTGTTTGCATGTTTATGCATGACAAAGCAAAGCAGCTCATTTGTGTGAAAGTTAATTAATGTATTTGTGTTTTATATAAGGACATTAATGAATGAGAATAGATGGCCTGTTCAACTAGATAACCCTGTATGTTTTCAATCTCTATAAAGCCATTTTCTGAGTTTTAAACTAGCCAGCTCAATAGGTGAACGCATTTGCACTTACTGTCCTGCCAGGTAGTTAGGACTTTTTTTCTACTCAGTGTGTTGAGTACTTGTTTCATTAATTTGGAAATAATTTCAATTTCTGTGGTCATTTTTTACAAAAATGAACAAATGCTTTCATTAAAATGTCCTGTGAAAACTTTTTATTTCTCAGAGAATTTCTTTTTCTCTCAACACTGGCTTTTGAGATTGGAATCTTTGGGGGGTTTTTGATGAAAAGTAAAAAATTTCTACAGAAAGCAGATACCTTTCCAGTGAAAGATTGCTTTAGTTAAAAACCTAATTTCCACTGCAAAAAGAAAAAAAATAGTTTTCAAACAGGAAAACAGAAAATCAGACAGCTCCAGTGTCCTGCACCAGCATCGGAGCCTTGCCAGCAGTCCGGCAAGGGAAGGGAATGACAAAATAATTCATTAACAGGAATGTTCCTCTCGCTGGGGGAACTGAATAGCTGCATGAGAAACTTTAAAGCCTCCTTTGTGTATCCAAACAGAAACATGGCTCAAAGAAACAAGCATCTACAGCATGTCTGAGTCCTGTGAACTCCAGGCTATTTGTGGATTGGCTTTGAGAGAAGTTGCTCTTGATTTAGGAGTACATCCTAATATACCAGAGGACTGGGGAGACTGGCAAGGGAGAAAATAGTGAGGAGAATTTGCCTGGCAACAAAGGCGTAGCAATTTGCTCCAGTGTTGTTGTGAAAAGAAGATGCTTTTGTGAGTAGAAAGACATGTGATAAGTGCAGCATGAAAGCTTTGCAGAAGTAATTGTTCTCCTGAACTCAGCTGTGCTCTGCTCTGACTCTGCCTGGTCAAGGTCTAAAACTAGGAGCTCTGCTAGAAGTCTAACATTTTGCGAAGCAACTTCAGAGACTTCTCTCCCTGAAAATACATCCCCTGCCTGTATCCACAATAACTGCAATTCCATTGAGGCCTTGGGTTTTTGTACTGGTAAAGCATATGCAGCAGAGAGTAGAGGCTGGCTTTGCATGGATGCCTATTTTACAAGCTTTAAAATAACGGCCTCGGCAAACCCAGCCAGGTATGGCTGGTAAATGTAGTCCATGGCTCCGTTTACCAGCTGGGCTGTAACATCAAGACTTGTTGTTAGTATCACTCTACATTTCAGGCACATTTTTGATCATAGTGCCCGAACCTCCCATACTGAGCCCTGCCAGTCAGTGCTGGTTCTTTTTTTTTTATTGGCTTCCCCTGCTAATTTGAGTGACAGTGAATCTATAGCATTTATTAGTCCACCTCAGACTACCCCGATCCTTGCCTAGAAAAAGCTTCCGCCAGGACCCGCTCTGACTGTTACCCACTGCCCTCTTTGCCTGTTTGTCCACCGCTACAGTTTGTCGTAAGGCTAAATTATGAGCACTTTGAGATAAGAACGGTCTTCAGTCTACTCACCCTGTGGCTGGGCCAGAGGCTCTGATTCTAGCTATACTGAAAACCAAGCTGCAGTTTTCTTCCTAAACTTCTAGAGTTTTTTCTGCAGAGTCTTGCAGAAGTCATGTTTTATAGTTTTTATGGTTTTTTAAACCATTTTCCCAGCTGTATTTCTAATATATCTACCACTGCAGTGCTTAGCCACTGGTAATCAGCAATCTTGTTCTTATCAAGAAGCAGTGGATTTTCCTTAAACTATGATTAACCAATGATGTTCGTTATGATTTAAGTTGTTCTGTCACATATTTCACTGTAGGATAGAGCAGTTTACTGAATTTAAAGAAGATTGCCACAGTTGTGTAAATGCATGAGATGTTTTCTTAAAGTAACTATTTATACATGTGAATCTTTCTAGATCTTCTAAACACTTCACATTTCTCCCTCTAACTCATGCAATGGCACCTCTCTCCGTCATGCGTGTCACTTATAGCCAGACTGTCAAATCCAGAGAGCAGAGGGCATGTCTCTTTTCCTTGTGTGCAGTTCCATGTAGTGGCTGGAAGGATGAGGAAGAGATAAGATTTTTCTGCCATGGACACAGCAAATTAAAAAGGCTTCTCCCTAATAGAAATTAAATTTGAGACACCTTGCTTGTTTTGAAAAAGCTAAGTTAGCATTTATCTGAAATTGATTTTAGAAAATCAAATTCTTTTTTGATTGAAAGTACGGTTTCATCCCAAATATTATCATGTAATAACATTCCTGGAAATTTCTGTTTTTCAATTTCTGCTTTGCGGTATGGGTTCAGTGTAGATTTGAGGGGAAAACTGCAGTCCTGCAATGAAAATTTGCAACACAAAATATTAAGTTTACTTGGCATTTCCTGCACACTTTTAAATGAATAAATCTTTTCATTGATTTTTTTCAGAGATCACAAATGAAAAAAAAAATTAAACCCATGTCTAGTAGCAACTATCGAATCTTCTTCCAAGTTGACTTCAAAATTAGGTGGAAGAGGTAGGAACACTTGTTACTGTAAGGTACTAAATTGTTCATGCAAACAAAACAAAACAGCTAGTAAGAAGAGTTAATATTTGTACCTTTCACTTACCTACTTTTAGTATACAAAAATTATATCCTGCATCATCTGTCTTTTAAACTTGTTTTCCCAGATAGGAAATAAAGTAAATTAAGAATCAGCTGTACAAAGCAAATGCTATGTATGCAATTTACCTATTTAAAGCTGCCTATTTAAAACCTCTACGTGAGGCTTCTGTGAATATATATTTAGCTTTTTGCCTTTCATGGAAATCATTAAATGTATTGAGATAGAAGAAGTTAGTCTGGAGTTTGAAATACATCCTTTTCCACTGAAAGTTTGAGGAAACAGGCGCCCAAGCTGGCTTGTACCTGCTGACTGGGATCGCAAAGGCAGCTCGCTTGCAGCTGCTGCCCTAACCATGCAGAAACGTCTGCAGAATGGACAAATTACTGCTCCCGCTCTTTCATGACGCTGCCAGCTTCCGAAATAGTATTTCTGTGGCCCCTGCCCCATAAGACACAAATGACCCATCTCTTACTTGCAAGAATGATCAATTAACATATTGTGCTTAATCAGGCTACTGGCAGGTTTGGTTTTAATTCTGCAGTTTCATCAGAAAGACCCTCTGATTCCTATATGCATTGAAGCTAGAAAGCTAATTTTTGAGGGATCGTGGCTGAAACTTATTCTAGCTTTATATTTTTCTTCCTATCATGAAGAATAGTAGAAACAAATGAGCTTGACTCACCATTCAATTATGTTAATTTATAGCTCTATAACCCCGGCAGCTATACTGACATATAAATGGTGAAACAGATCATATGATCAGATCTCTATTACTACCAAAAAAAAAAACGTTAAGCCAAGGATGAGTGAAAATTTTGGAGACAAATAGTGCATTTATTGAGAAATGCAGTTTGTCCATACACCCCATAAAGCATTAGGTCAAAGTACTTCATTATGACTTTTTCTGGATTTAACACTGTATTTTCATTTTGAAAAAGGCTTCAGCATTGTTTGTTGCTATTAAAAAAAAAAGATAAACCCAATCTATACATTTAATTTCAGGTCAAACAGAACAATTGATACAGACCAAAGTGGATGCTGGTTTTTCTGTTTTTGTGAGTGTAGCTTCTTTTTTTCTGAGTCAACCCAAATGGATGATAATGATAATAGTTTTGACACTGAATGAAAAATGTGCATAACTCTACTGAGAGCATGTTCATTCCCAAACTCCTACCGCTGGCTTCAGCGAAACTACATCATGACTAGCTTTGGCCTGGAATTATTAAGCCCAGTCCCATAAAGGAAATCATGAGATGCTATAACAAGGTAGTTGTCATTAGGACAGAGCCAATTTTCTATCTTCATGCCATGGTTTTTCTTTAGGTTCTTCATAAATATAGAAGTGTTTGTGGGCAAGCCAGCATGTGGAGGGGTCCAGAGAAAACGGCTGCAGTGCCCCGTGGCCTGGAGAGCTCAGCGAGCGGAGCCGTCGCCTGGGTATCTTGTAACGATGCGCGGCTTGGGTCGCCCTGATGTAACACATTTATTATGCTGAATTCATTTCGCCCTGCGATCCCGCCCGGGCATCTGTGCTGCTGCTCGGGAAGCACAGGCGCTCGCCGGCATCGCGGGAGCTGGGGCAGGGCTTTCGGAGACATGATCCGCACACACGCTGCCGCGTTTCCAAGCTCTAAAGCCTTGTCGCTTTATCTTTAGCCCTCTTGTCTCTGAGCTAGTGAGCAGAACTAACATAATCTTAAAGCTTGTTTGCTCTGGGACTTAAGTTTTTCTTTCAAGTGATAAAAATCTCTTTTTTCTAGCTCCAGTGAAAACAGAGATTTCAGAAAGTTATAAGGCCAGCCAAGTGTGCTGAAGTAGACTCTGGCTCCTACTCACTTGCTGGCATTTCTCGACTATATTGGAACCTGTTATATTAAAATGGAGTCCTGAGGGCATTGGAAGCTACAGTATGTATCTTTGGGGAGGAGATTTGGCAACTTTGAATTCTCAGGCAGGATTTACAAAAGCTACAATAAACCGAAGGAAAGCTCATTAAAAACATGCTGAATTTTTCTTGTTCACAGTAACCCCTTTCTCAGTCCTCTGGTGTTTTAAATACCATCAGCAAAGTGAATTTTGCAGCCAGGGAGAGAAACAAATAGCCAAGGGACAGGTTAGACATGGAAATGTTCACATGCAGTGTGTGCTTGTGTTTCTACAAGTATTCCAGTGCACACACAACTACCTCTTTTGCATATAAATCAATAAATGTGCATGTTTATTAACCATTCTGGTACACATACATTTTTCATGTGTGCCACATGTCGTGTGCACAGCATCTTTGCATGGATAAAATTTATTTTATGCAACACACTTTTCCGTTGAACGGTATTTTAGGATGCAGATATCATTAGACCAAGAGTATTGTTCTGGAACTAGAAAATATTACAACTTGCTGACTTTCACCTCCTTCTGGTGAATAACGGAGAGAAAGGTGAGGGGTGCCAGAAAATAAACGTGCATTTTCAAAGTGAGGTTTCCAATTTCCAGAGTTGCTCCAAACTAAAACCTTACATATTCGCATGCAGCTTGCCGACTTCTTTTGTGCAGGGCAGTCCATTTTTGGTCCCGGCTGCTGTCCGTGGCGGTAACACAACGGCAGGGTGCTGGGTGGTCGGGCTGAGTTGCCTTGGAGGACAGCAAGTCCTCACCACCCAGCGGTTGATCTTAGGTGCCTGCCTGACTGTGGAAGAGCCCTGGGCAAAATTTCAAAGCTACTGGCTTTGATATCCCCTCTTTAGGCAGATAAATAGAAATGAGGCGATCATCAGAAAGCCTGACTATCTGTAACTTCCACTGGCCGTCGTCCAAAGGCCCCAGGAGAGTATAGGAGGCTCTAACCAAGCAAGCAGAGGTCAGCAGTTTTTCTCAGGTATCTAGAAAAGACGTACTTTTTTTTCTAATACTCCCTGAACCTAATATCTGAAAATGCATCTAATAAAGCCTATAAGTAGTGTTTTATGAAGCTACTGTTCCCTCCCAAACTCACCAGGGATCATTTTTCTCTTTGAAAAACAGCTCATCATTAGGAATCAAAGATGTTTGATATACAAAATAATTTCCCAAATTAGGGTTTGTCATACATAGGTTTGCAAATCTCTCTGCCTTTTTTTCCTCTCTCCCCTTTAGGTTGATTATATCTTGCAACCAAAGGCAAAATAAAATTGTTCCACCCTTTCCCCTCCTTCATCCCTCCCTCCTTCTTTCGTTATCCTACCCTGCTCCCCGACAGCAGCTCAGCTCCCTCAGCACCCCATCAGAGCCGTACCCGTAGGGCAGTCGTGTTATCCTTAGCACATCCAGCAAAGGCTTCATTAAATTGCAGCTACCTTTGCAGCACCCGCCGGACACTCACGGCAGTCCCCAGGGCTTGTGACAGGGCAGGGAAGCTGGTCGTGGTGCGGAGCAAGGGGGGAATGCGAATGGCTCTCCCTCCTTCAAGTGCCAGCAAACAGTTAACGGTTTAATACTTTACAAAAAAGTCAAGACAGACTTGTGATTCTTGATGTTAATGAAGGTGTCACACATTGTCTAGAGAAAGTTGTGCCTGGCAATCTTCCTTTTTTCGGATGCCTACACCACTGACATTTCATCTCGCATTCAAAGAGCACTACCTTAATGAAATGCATAATTAACATATTCTAATTGTGCTGAGCGCTGTGATGATTTTGACAGAACTCACTTTCCATGTCTAATTTGATGCTAATTTAATCTGTTCCTCTCCCGCTGACATGACCTTTCTTGATTGAGTTTCACTGAGGAAAATTTTTGATGGATTGATTTATCAGCATTGCGGAGACAACAAAGGCTCAGGGTGCATGACAGAAAATGGAAGAGGAATGGCCCTCCAACGCCTGCACGCTCTGAACTTTCTGGCTGCAGTGTCCTCTTTCCAGAGACTGCTTGTCTGATCTACTGATGGAATTCAAGAAATGTGACATCTGTGTGTGGGTTTGATCTCTGCGATAAATACAGTAAATATCTTATTGTGCTGGTGAATCCCTTGAAAGGAAAACTTCAGTTCCTTCTGTTCTGTGAGAAACGTCGTAGGCCACTGAGTAGCAAAACAACGCGAGCAAGGGCAGGCTGCCGGGAGCGTCCTCTCGACGGCTAGCGCTCAGCTTTTTGGACCGGTTTTAATTAATCAGGTCATTACCGGCTAGGAACAAAATGAAAGGTGCAGTGAAATGGGGATGTAAAATATATCGCGAAGTGTTATCAGCTTTCTAGGTTTCTTCATCAAACTTCCTCTAATTTTTGCTCTTAGGGGTGTGTGTGTGTGTGTGTGTGTGTGCACGCGCACGCGCTTAATATCCAGTATGTGCATTTTATAACATATGTGCATGAGTATATACACACTATACGCATGGACATGTATCGATATTTTATACACTGTGTATGTGATTATATCCTCATGCAGACATTGTAGAGCATGTTTAATTCTTTTCCTAACGTTGTGAAATATTTTAGATATAGCTCACAACGCAGAAAGTGAGCTCATGCCTGTGTGTGAACAGGTGTGCAGTAAATCTGATGTGGAAATACTGGATTTTTCTATTGCTCCACAAAACTCCTTGTCTGTATCAGGTGGCCTGGATCTATTGCTTCATAATGTGACAGCTTCTTCCGACTCTTCACAGTATACCTGACTTATTATACAGGGTTGTCTATCAGGAGAAAAAAAATCCTTCGTGCCCCTCACAATGATCTCTTTTATACCCTGAAGCAAGAGATTTGAGTTATCTTTGCATGTTACACCGCAGCTGTTGCTGGTCAGCTTACAGAGGTCCCTGTTGTGCACTAGCGTGTGTATTTTTACTGCTTTGGAAAAAGCAGAGATACCATCTCATTTTAAAGAGAGTTCGTAATAAACTTTAATTGACAACATTGTTGAAATGAATATTATAAACACCAGTCACATAAATTCTTAATTTTTTGTTTTAATGTTTCGTCTTGCTGCATATTTCTTTTAAGGCGTTAAGGCATGCATATTCACTGTCTTTAGGAGATGATGGAATAGCTTAGTCTAAAAAAGGACTTGTTGATAAAAGCCCCAGATTGTTTCTTATCAATGTTTGAGGTACACTGAGCAAACGATACACACTTAAAGAGCAGAGGAAAGCAAATCCAGAAAGCGAAGGGAATTGGTGACTGTTATAGCTAGGACTATGAAGCTTATATTCATTGCAATTTCATGTCAACATGCAACCGTATAGATTTTTATGTAGCCAGTGATCTGAGAGCCAGACTGAATTCTGGTTCAAGAACGGCTCGTGTTCAATGAACTTCTGCAGAAAGACATGAAGCAGCCGCAAGCATGGGGTCACGGCTAGAACGCATAGACAACACCAAACGGCAGCAGCAGCCCCCTGCACGCTTCGCAGGGGCATGAAGAAGGACAGAATCAGCGGTGTCCTGTTGTGCACCTCAGTGGCTGGGGCGGGATAGTGGCACCGGTCAGGTGGAGCTCTGATTGCAGCTAGAGGGGCTTCAGCCGTGCCTGCGAGCGGAGAGGACTCGGGCACCAGCCGCCAGCCCGAGGCGCGGGGCCCTTCTTGCCGTGGAAGGGGATTATGCACACCCCATTTCAGTTCATCTTCACCAGAGGAAGGGCCAATGCTGATTAATTTGCAGATCCCCTGTTCTGGGGAAAAAAAAAAAAAAAAAAAAAAGCCCTGAAAAAATTGGCACTTGTGTATACATTCTGGCTAAGTCTGTTGGGCAGCTGCTTACCAAAATGTGTAAACCACGTTATAACTGTGAAACTATGAGTCATTCAGTGTTATTTACCATTAATACTGGCAGGCAGCCTGATCTGTTACTGTAATTATGTTTCTGTCTGTACCAGTGAGATCAAAAGTACAGAAATTCCAAGTAATAGGACTACAACTGTATTAGTAGGGCAAAACTCTGAGCATCTGGATTGGAGAAAAAGATACTGAGTGCACAGAGCTGCAAGAGATCAAAGAGGCAACTAAATCTAATAAAACAGTAATAATTGGTAAGCTCCCCTTCCAGCATATGGAACACCAGAATTTTGTAAGAACTTTAAAAAAAATTGGAACAGATAGTTTGAGGACATACAGGGCTTTTGTGGATTCTTAGGTTTTCTGAAAAGAAATCAGGTGCCTTCATCCATATTTAGGAGGCTAATTTAAGAGCAATTTTCTAAAAAACAAAGCATGTCATCCTGAAGAAATCATACTTGGAAGTTTTCATCTGTGGTCACCTGGGTGCTTCTGCTTATTTTACTGATGAAACCAATTGGAAAGAAGGGGAGTGGAATTGAGTTTGCAGCCCTGCCTGTTCATCAAATGCTCTTTTTCATTAGAATAGTTCACTTCAATAAAATCCTGGGCACTTTTGATAAGACAGTATTCAAGGAACAAAGCTGTTAGGAAATGACTTGCTCATAAGTTTCAGCAATAATTTTTGGCCTTAGAATATTACTTGGTGTTTTTCATTGTCAGTCGAAAATGAAAATGTAGCATTTCAATTGTAACCCATTAGAAATGTAGCCAGGCACACTGTTCTTTGCAGTTGATCTACAAATTGCACCAGAATACTTCTGTGAACTTTTGATCTGCCAGTACTCATGGGAGAAAAAAACAACAACATTCCAAGAAAATGCCCATTAATTTGAATGATTGAATATTCAAGAAGAAGGTTTTTCTTATCAAGGTTTCTACAGAAGGAAAGTGAAAATTAATAAAATGTGTTCAGTATAAATAGAGCTTGACTATTGTAAGAAGGAAAGTTTTGCGCACTGAATGCTTTGCAGAGGGGTGCATCTTATTGCAAAATGGCTGAGGATAGGAAGGTTTGGAATGTGGAAAGGAAAAATTTAAGGTATAGATATAAATAGATGCAGCAACTCAGTCCGTCATAACTGCATCCAGATTTTGGTATCTCTGTTGTCGAAATTTGTTTCTGATGGAATTATAAAAACTCTGATTTATATATGCAGAAAAGTTATTTGGTATCAACATGTAGGCTTTGCATAATGTCATGGCTTACGAGAGAAAGAGTTTGGAAAGAAACCCTTGTAGCTAGATTAAATGCTGGTTAAAATAGAAACAGAAATTTAGTGTCTTTTTTCAGTGGGACCATGGTGCATTAGCATTAGCATTTAGTATTGTCTATTTTTCAATCAGCTTTCTGACATCTTAGGAATGATAGTTATGACTCATATAACCTCAATTCTTGTTTTAAGAGAAGATCATAGAGAAATATTTCTACACAGTAGCCTTAAGGGATATATTGTAAAGCACAGTTTGTAGATTCATTACAGGACAGTGGTTTCCCATCAGGTGGCAGGGTTATCAAATATTAAAGCACTTTGTATTCTTCTTCTTCTTTCCAAAATTGAAAAACATCTGGAAAAAAAACATTTTGGCCTTGAATCTATTCAAATCTGCCTTTTATTTTGAGTATTTTGAAAGATTAACTGACAGCTCTTTGTTCATGTCAGAGAAAGAATAATACTAGTGAGATGGGATTTGTGATCTACGCATTTGGACTTAAATTAAGAATTCAACCCGACACCTATAAAAATGAGCTGTATTTCTACATTCTCCATAGCCGTTAAACTCCAAAAGCAATGGAAGCAGCTGTCTGTATCTGTGAGTGTTGTCACTGTCCCCAAGAATTTATAGAAACCCACAACCATATATGTGTATGTGTGTGTGTGTATATACATATATATATATATATATATATATATATATATATATATATATATATATATAAGCTTCCACTCCCAGCTGTGGAATCAAAAACAAACCAACCAAACAAACAAAAACTTGCAACACTGAAATCTCTGAAACAAGTCTTTTTTCCAAGGAAATATTGTTGAGGTGCTGAACAACATGAGATCGCTTGCAACCCTTTCCACTGACGTTCTATTATTCACATGTCTCTTTCATTATGCAACAGATGGTGAGTCCTGTCGCTGATTTTTTTTCTTCAGATTCACAAAACTTCAATGGGTTGTAATATGACCCTAAAAATGAGTAGAAAAAGAAAATGCTTGTTAGGGTTTTATCTTTGATAATAAACCATTGACAGAGAATAACAGCTGACCCCCTATAAAACAAAAAAGACACATTTGCCTTATTTTATGAAGAGCATTTGTCTAAAACATTTGACTGAGCTGCAGAATGTGGCCTTCAGCTGAAATGAAAGATGGTCCTTCTGTTGCTACACAAAGCCATATTTGCTGCTGCAAAGTGCATAAGGATAGGCTGACAAATTGATAGTATGTCAGAAGTGTAACAAACTTGTATTCATCTCCACAAACATCTGCATATTCGTGAAGATTCTGAACCAGAAATATTTCATTTAGAGGCTTCATTTGGCAAATTTAAGATCGCCATCGTGTTGAGGTCTAAACATTGCTAGAAATGTCTTCTAAACCAATCCTGATATCTGCTTCATGGCCACTTGTTAACTGACACTTCACAGCTCTGAAAGACGAGGGAGGGGGCTATGTCTTAGAGTAATTAAAAGCCATGCTCCATATGCTTTTGATGGCTTTTGATCTCATCCTAGACTAACTAGATCTTGAATTATTATGCCATAAGTTATTAGATCAGTTAGTTTGCAATAATAAGTAAAATAATAATAATGCTTGTATGTTACCCCTCCTACTGACAGATTTTAAAGTCATTTTCAAACATAGGGCTCAGTCTGGCAAACACATGCATATCTGATTAACCTCAAGCATACAATCAGTCATCTGCAGCTGGGCAAACGGGACTTCACCTACTCACATGATGAGATGTGCTACTGAAATGTGACCATTGGGGTATGGGGTGAAAAGCAATGTGATCATCTGGGGGCCAGATGGGAGTTATCCATGCCTTTTAACCTCTAGGAGTCTAATCTAGGTTCTTGAATTAGGAGTCTAGGCTCTCACCGCAACCAGGAGAGCAACATATAAACCTTCTCAAGGCTATTCAGAGCACTTCTGTTAGGAACCAGCCTTCTTCCATTGGCTGTAGAGGAAACCTAGATTGCTCAATTAAGTATACTTAGAGTAACATTAGTATTTAGAGCCAATCTGTAGAAAAAATTGTAACTAAGGTGTGAGAATTTGGCTACTTATGCTATTGTTTTTATTATTAATGTTAATATTATTACAGAATAGTTGATCTGTAAATCATTTCTTCCTTTGTACCTCATTCTGTATGATGATAAGAGCTGCAGGTAGAGTTCAATAGCGGTTCAGATTTAGGTTCTTCTCCTGGAAAAAAGATGCCTGCATATACTCAGATTGAGCTGGGTTTTTTTAAACAGACCGCCCAGATGGATCGAGCCAAACTAAGAACTGAATGGCCTGTTTTAACTGTATCTGCTTGCTTTAAGGCATAAGCTAATTGATATCACAATAATATACTTTTGCAGTAAATAAAAGTTGATAGATCAGATATTCAGCCCCCAAAAGTCAGCAGAAACCTTTTCTTTTTTAACTAGCTAAAGATCTCATTGAATATACATATTTTTGGCAGGACTGGCTCTTTAGACACTATTATAAATTGGTCTTTCACATTTTTGTAAAAAGTCTTTCAGGCTCTGCCTCTTTGAGTTAGGCAAGCACGAAAGAATCGACATGAATCTAACTAAACAAAAAAAAAAATCAGCCCCCGTGCCTGCTTCTTGCCAAGAACAGTGCCCTAGAAGTAGAGCACTGCTGTGTTTACTGGCCCTTTCATAACACTGTCAGCATCAAGGAGTTGGTAAATAGAGAACTCATCCAGGAGGCTGTCAAATTCTTCTGCACTGCTGCACACCCCAAGATGATATGCTAACTCCTCTACCATTTTGCCAGTAAGTTGGAGTTTAGAGGCTGGGTCAAGAACGAATGACACTTTTCCAGTAGGCTGTCCTTCAGGGGAAATGATTTTATTTTCTTATTTTTTTCTCAGTACTGAGATGAAAAGGAACTATAAGATACTTCTAATATAGAACAGTTACATACTTATGTACCCTACGATTTCTTCATGTCGTCACCCCCAACCCATTGCTATTTCCCAATCACACTTTAATATTTCTGATTCATACATCCTAAACAGTTTGCATACATTCTTGAACCAAGCCACTGCTATGTGTATTACAGTAGCCATCTAGAAAGCTTACAAAAAGAAATAGTCCTTGCCCTAAAGAGCTTTGAGCCCAACTAGACAAAGCAGACAGAGAGTGGGCAGAGGAGCAGGAGCTCGAGTGATTTGCCCAGGGCATGCTAGAAATCGGTCGTGGAATGAAGAACAGGACCTGAAACTCCTCAGCCGTGGGTGAGGTCCCCAGACCACGTGGTTTCTTTAGCAGCTGGTGCTCCTTGTTTTGAAGATTGCTGCAAGACTTCAACTACAATTTCTTTTCAAAGATTATGTGCACAAGACACACGTCTAAATTTTGTCCTATAACTATTGGAAAATTAGATCCAAATTCCAAGTCATGTTTTGTCCTCTGGGTAGGTGCTCGTATACAGTAAATGGAGAGTTTTGTCATATTACAAAAAAATCTTTCATATCCTTTAATCAAAAGTATTAGAATCCTGCTAGGTATTTTTCTGTGTTCAGGTTTGATCACTTGACAGTTTGGGGGTGTAATACTTGGCACGTGATTTGGCACATTATATCCGGTCGAAGTGCTGGGCAGTTGAACAGATTTTAAAATAGGTTGTGCAGGAAAGAAACCGCATAAAGCACTGTTTTGGTTTCCTGCCCAAAGTCTGCTCACTGATTCTCTCATCCCACATGTCAGGGAATGTAGTGATGTACATCGTGAGTGACTGTGAATCATTTCCACCCATTCTAAAAAAAAATAGGAAAAAAGAGGGACATGTATTGTAGCAGCCCAGGTGAATTTGACATTTCTGCAGATGTGCAAGAACATAATCTGCTTCTTTTCCTGAGTTCCTCTGCAACTGTAGGCTTTGTTGGCATGATTAGCCTCCTTGGTAGCATCCTCCAGAGGGAATTCTACAGAGATGAAATACAAAAACTGCTTTAAAATGATAAGTCACAAATAGGATCTGCCACTAGGCATTATAAACAAAACTAGACACAAGAGACTCATAAAAAAAATTAAAGTATAAAGTAACAGAGAAAAACCCAAATCTTCCTGACTACAATCTCATCTGCACACCTGATTTGTTTGCACAGCTTCCAGGATACTGCATGCACAAAGGCAATAAAAAAGCAGTCAAATGACCAACACAATGGCCATTGATTTAGGCATTAATTTTGCAAAATTTTCTTTGTCACTAACAGGAAGTGCAGGTCTGTTTTGCAATGTCTGTAATTTTTTTGCATGTGTGTGTTGCCGAAGACTGGGAGCTAGCAGCCCTTGTAAGAAAGGGAGCTGGAGGCATGGCGAGGGGAAGAGTATTTGAGGAAAGCATTTTCGTTAATTTTAAACACTGCAGTTGTCTAACTAATTGTATCATCTGTTGAGTAGGAATAAAACTAATCAATGTATTGAATACATTACAAATAGATCTGAGTGTAGCTAAATGCCCAAACTGAGTGAAGTTAAGCAGGTTCTGTAATAGTTTCTGTGTAACGGTAAATTTAGCATAAGGATTGCCCCTTTTTCTCTCTCATCTTCCCCTCCTATAACTCTGTCTCTGAAAAATTCTTATGTTTGAGGACAGCCCAGTCCAACTTACTACATGAATTAGCCTACTCAGGCAGAAAGCTCTAATATTCCTAAATATTTTTAGGAGTAAATCTTCTCCCAGTTAAATTCTTCACTGTTTTCATTGCTAAGACAACTTACAGTTCCTCACGCCTTGCTTTCTCTGAAGTTAAGCAGGTTCTGTAATAGTTTCTGTGTAACAGTAAATTTAGCATAAGGATTGCCCCTTTTTCTCTCTCATCTTCCCCTCCTATAACTCTGTCTCTGAAAAATTCTTATGTTTGAGGACAGCCCAGTCCAACTTACTACATGAATTAGCCTACTCAGGCAGAAAGCTCTAATATTCCTAAATATTTTTAGGAGTAAATCTTCTCCCAGTTAAATTCTTCACTGTTTTCATTGCTAAGACAACTTACAGTTCCTCACGCCTTGCTTTCTCAGCTGGAGGATATTTAAAGGTTCGTTCCCCAGGTTTTAACCTCATCTGACTTACCACCTGTCTCTCAATGCAAAGAGGTGTCATTCATTGTATCTCCCAAATTATAGACAGTCAGCAGTCCCATTTTTTACATTTATACTCTGATGGAAATCATTTGCAACTGAGTGGTGTTTATACCAAAGGAATGAATCCTGCTGCTTTTCATTTTCTTGCCTGTCATTGCCAGTTCCTAGCTCACTGAAAAAAATAACAAATGGGGTGATTAGCAGTCCAGTACCTTGCAGCAAAATGCCAACCATGAGCAGCTAGAGTGGCTACGCTAAAGATGGTTGCGATATGGGGTCTAGAGAGTTTCTGACATTAGTGGATAAAGTTGGCCCACAGATAGTCCTGATGGCTCATACTTATTTCACAATAATGAGAAGCAGACAGATTTCTAGATGAAGAGCCGCTATTAGGTGGGGATAGGAGTGAACACCAGTCCCAAAGGTCTAGCAGGCCTTAGAGGATTTAACTTGCATGTTCAACCCACTGAACTGGGAGTTTCATGATAGGAGTTAAAGCTTATAAGCTTAAGTGAGAGGTACTTCTAACTAAGTTTTAAATTTCAAGTCTGGAGGCTATTACTTGGCAAGGCCTATATCAGTCAAATGAATGTCTCAGCTGATGTTCAGCCTTCAATTTTGGATCCCTGTTTTCACTGTACTGGCACTAAAAGAAAAGGCCAAACTGTGCAGTGATTAACATCATGACTGACTGGAAAACAATTTGAACAATTTGTGAAAAATATCAATATTTTACACACTCTCACTTTGTTTCTCATCTGTGTGAAACCAGCACCATTAAAAAAACCTTGGCAGGGGGTGGGGGAAGAGCAAGAACAGAAAACAGCCTAGTAGTTAAATTCAGGAGAGTCACACTCAACACCCTCCTCTGATCTAGGCAGAGCGAGATTTGAACCTAGGTCTGCCACGGTTTTGCTACGCGCTCTAGCCAGTCAGCTAACTCGTGGTCGCTGGACTGTTCTTTTGTTTGACCCGAGAATTGCTAACCAGAGAAAATGTCATCCAGAGGCAACAGACAGGCTTCCAACAAACATTTTTTCTTATAGAGAAACACGATAGTAGTGGACAGGGTTGTATATCAGAAATTAGGTTCCTGACAATAATAATTAGGAGAAAGGCTTGTTATGTTGGTAACAAATACTTAAGGGAAGATTCAATAACATGTCTGTGAGAGATCTGGAGCCTGATGTGCAAGAATCATTACATAAGTATCAATTAAAAGATATTACTTGATAGGCTTTGTGAAATCGTGCATTGGATACTTCAGCCTAGTTCAAGGACCTACTGTAAAATATAAGCTAGATATAGATAAACGAATTTGACATCTTGGCCTCTAATGAGTGCTCCACAGCAAAGGTAAACTTGCAGGATGTTTCTATTGCTAGCCAGCACATTCTTCTTTTGCGTGCATGGAAATTCAGGTCTTTCTTAGACCTAAAGAATCACATTTATATTCTCTATTCCCTTTTCTGTATGTGTGACTGATTTAAGAATTGCATCATGGTATCGTTATGCCATTAAGATTGGATACTGATCCCAGGGCAGTTGTTTGACACCAACCTCCATCCTGCACTCAGCTGAGTATGTCTGGGTCTGGAGAACATGCAATGGCTGTGGCTACTGACAGGAATCACCAGGCGTTCAGCTGTGTCTAAACAACTGTATTTCTGTCCATAATTAAGCCATTGGATTTTTTTCCCGTGTTTTTTTGCTGTGTCAGGTTGTTATACCACACACACATATTCGGTAAAGCACCCTTCTTCTTACCAGTCAGGTATGACCAAGTTTGTCTTTTGGAATTATTCTGTGAAGATTTAGGCATTGATTGTCATCTTACTTGAACTAGAAGCAACAGAAAAATTCTCTCACTTCATTCCTTAAGGGAAAAGCATTTACTTCTCCAAAGGCAGAGAAATCAGTTCATGTAGTATATGTCAATTAGGAGTGGACAGCATCATGGAATATCATTTCCAAGGTAACCCCTAAAGTACTAAAATTAATTAGGCCTGTGGTATTAAACATGTACTAAAACAACTGATAATTTAATTTTAAAACTCTCCTACAACATATTAGAAAAAAAGAAGCACAGAAGAATATATTAATGTACCAACTGTGGTTTTATTTTTTCAAGAATTCACCTAAGAATTGTTGAAGATGTTTCTGATTAAATTCACTGTGCTGGTCTCTGTTTTCCTTTCCCTCCCCCAAATAGTCACTTATGGGTACCGTTATGTTAATCATTGTGCTAAGATGAGATGTTCAGACGTGTGCTGTAAGTCCAGGAAATAGCAGGAAAGTGTGAGGGAATATTCTGTAGGAACCTTTGGTCTGTTCTGTACAAGTGTAAATCTTCTAACATGACTTGCAGTATTGGGCTACGAAAGGCATGCAAGAAATCAGTGTTTGCACAATACTAAACCTGTATCCTACTATGATTCTGTAAGGCGACCTTAGGAGACCAAAACTAAGAATATCATTTCAGGGCCAAGCAGAAATAGCATTTCCTTACTGAGATTCAGATTTCAGGTCCTCCTGAGATGCACTGCAAGCGGCAAGACATGCTTCCACTGCAGTTCTAGGGAGAACTGTGCCTAAGCGTGCACATTATTAGGCATTTGCAGGAGAAATAATATGCTGGGTAGGCTGAACCCAGTACTTCATTCTCAAGAGCAGACAATTAAATACAGGGAGGAGCTCCAGCAGAGCAGGAGCATATCTCAGCCACTGCACACACGAGGGAAGTCTACCTCTCTACCACCCTCCACTTCAGACTTGTTCTTGTCATTTGGCCACTGGAAGTTGGAGGCAGTCACACAGTTTTCATTAATGCAGAATTGGGCTTCCCATCACAGTGATTTCTGGACACTTTCATATCATACCATGCTGTGGAGGATTACTGTCTGGCTACAGACTATAAGAGCATTCCACTTTATTATTTAGCATTGAGAAAAACAAGTCTAATTGGCTTCTGCTGTGCTTTAATAACTAAAGAATAACAAAGGCATTTAGTCATTCACATCATTTCCTGTTTTTAAAGGATTTTAAATGTGACTCAGTGATTAACATTAAAAAAATAGCTACTATACAGACATAAGAACTACTTCATTTTTTTAATTACATTTTAACAGGTATAGGTTCAAAGACATTGACATTCATAAGGGGTCCTTCATTTCCAGTAAAGTAACATAATGAAATATCCAGTTCCATGGCTTCATCACCTTTGCATGCATTTCCGGAGTAACTGTGAGAGACCGTGAAGAGATTTGTGTTGCCCATAATATTGCCCTAGCCTAGTCTAAGGAGTGATAATCATCATAAAGAGAATCAAAGGGAAATGTTCCTTCTTTCTCACACACACAAAAAATTAATGTTGAAGTTGACTTTCCTGTTCTATGTTTGGTCTTCAGTTTTAAGCAGAGAGCTACTGCGGACTTGAGGACTCCTTCCTCAGTGAAAGCCTCATCAGAACTCCACATTCTTGTATAAACCTTTTAGGTTTGATTAACTGATGTTTTCTGAACCCAAAAAACATAATAGCAAAGCTCTGTCTTGCTCTGGTCTTTATTTCTATGACTGACAATTATATAAAACCTTCACAACCCTAGTTGGAGATTGACATGAGCCAGGAAGCGGGATTTACCGTGTTTCACTTCCTACCTTATGAGGCTTGGCCAGAGCTTCAAAGGCCAAGTACAAAGTAAAAACCCGCCCCCAATTTCCCTACGGTTCAAAGATGATGATGATCTGCTTTCGATCCTGTCTCCTGTTTAAAATGATTTGAAAATGTGGAGCTACTGACAGAGGAAAGACCCGCAGAGCCCCAGGGGCTCCCAAGGAACTGGGGGCAGCGAGCAGGAAGAGTGGGGACAACTGGCAGCCTGTCCTCGGAGAGCTGGCAGCCGCTCACAGAGAGGGGACCTGCCTCTGGACATGGCTAGACACTGGGAAAAGGGAACCGGGAGCTTTCAGAGCAAAGTAAGTGACAAACTCTTGTAGCGTAAGGATCTGAGCTGTCTGGAAAGGGCTCTATGGCGGAGGGTGGACTCAGGAACCATTTCTGCCTGCCTCCTTTCCCCGTGTCCCTCTGTTGCGTCCTCGCATGCTGTGCCCCTCAGCAGTAGCCACTGCACACAGACAGCAGCTGGCCATTCAGGAGCTGCTTCTCTTGGAAGAAGCCCACGTGTGATGTCTAATTGTGGGTGTTACAAATGAGCATGTCCTTGGAGGCTCAACCCCCAGCAAAATGCATCTAAGCAGATGATGGAAGCCATACAGGTTGGTTCTGCACGTGTCACACAAACATTGCTTGCGTGTTTTTTTGGTCCCATGTACCGTAAGTTTCCCGTCAAGCTTTTGATGTGACTGATGTTAAAATGCAAAGTGAAACTCATTTGAAATTGCCGAGTATCATCTTCTGTTCCTCGAACTTGGATATTGGGGGAAAAAAACAAAAAACCTTCCCTTCTTCTATTCTTTGTCACTTCTTCAATTTAGTTTGTCTACTCTGATACATTTTTGTAGAACCTGCCACAGTAATTTTAGGCAGTGATTCAGCAGACTATCGTAACACACACAATAATGTATGAATACCTTAAGTAAAAGTTCTGATTTTATATGGTTCCTATTGTTTTGCGTACTTCTCAAAGATCCACCCTTGCAGATCTGGGCCTGAAAAAGGTATTTCACGGGAAAAGGAGCTCACGAATGCTGTAAGATGTGTGTCACGGAAAGGCTGGCATCATATTTCTTCTGTGTGAAAAGGACAGCAAAAATCACTAAAATAGACTATAATAACTGATTCCACAGAGCTTAAAACTCCCTCAAGGCTGAAGCGTCTCGGGTCTTTCTGAAAAAAGGCATGTATTTCGAATAGGGATGGGGGGAAAAAAGCCTAATCTTCTGCTGATGTGGCCTTGGCAATCAACTGAACCGACAAGGCTGTGTATTTGCAAAACAAGCTGTGCTAAGTATTTTTCGGGCCTAGTGTTTAGAAACACACAGAGGGGGGAAAAAATGAATAAATATGGAAATCAAATGTAAAAACTTCTTGCACTTGCAGCCGGCTTCCCGGAGGGAATTCTTTCCTGTGTTCTCTCCTCTTCCTCCACTCAGCAAAATGACTGCCAGTCATTAAGCGGAGCCGGGAGGAGCTCACTGTACAGTAATTGAACACCAATGGGCCCACCCGCATTTGCATTCCCCATCTCTTGATTGGCAGCTGTACATGAAATGCCATATCAGTTGAAAGTATGTTGTGAGCTGGCACTAATGATCCAGTGGCTCCGGGGAAACCTGCCATATTGTAATTCGGCTATCAGGCATGAAAGAAATAATTCTAAGTGCCAGCAATGTGAAGCCGAATAAATGTTTCAGTGCTGCAGGTTGCCAAGGGTGACACTTCTGATTTAGTATAAACGAATGCCCTGTTGCCTTTGGGGTTGGGGGAGTTCGCATTGTATCTGAGATGTGTGTATAAAACATTAGTATTAGAAAATGGCTTCGGCACGGGATGGGAAACAGAGGCCTGGTCCCAGGCGGCAAGGGAATGTTTACAACTAATGACTGGATGAAAGGATTTTTCTACCTACTGTAATGACAGGCAAAATAGGATTTGCTTTCCCTGAGATGGAGAATAATGGCTATGTTAACTCTGGCTTTCCTTTTTCTTTCTCTCCCTAAATGAAATGCTCTTTTGTAAAGAAAATCACATCTATTTTCTTCAGGGTAGTGGAGGGAGGCAGTGGGTTTAACTCCGCGGGAGTGTTGGGGCTTTGGGTGGAGGAAGGAGGCTGGGGTCAATAGATGGCCTCTGCAGGCAACCCCCGTCACATGTCATAGATTTAATGCCAGGAAAAGATCTTCCGATAGTTTTATACTCTTGTTTAGTGTTAAAAATCTGGTGAGAGATGAAAGAAAAGACTCTTGATGCCTTAAAAATATAATGCAGACAGTTCTTACTTTAATATTTCAGCTGCGGCGCATTAGCGTGTCACAGGAGGTGAGACTGAAGGGACAGGTGTCTGCAGACACTTGGAAACGGGGAGACAACGGGTGCGAAGAAGCCTTTTCTTTCCGCTTGTGACTGTACACACACAGCTGCAGGAATTGTAAATGTAGCTAATTAATTGCATCGGCATGGAAGACGATAGTAATTCTGCAGTAACTGCAGATGCAGGTATGAAAACCTGGCAGTAATTTTTTATTTTTTTAATAACAGTATTCTATAATATTTTGGAGAAAAGTGTATGAAGGCTTGGGAACAGTCTGAACCTCTTTTCTTTCCATGTCAGTTCACAGATATGGCACATTCTTAATTTTGTTATCCATGCCCAGTTTGCCTTGCAAAATGGAAATATCTTCAAACTTGGCTCATTTTTATTAACCCGGTCTTTAACTTCAGAAGTGTTATCTTAAAACATGGCTGGCGGAGAGAAAACACAATAATGCAGAAAATGAATCTGTGTCTTAAAGTTGCAGCTATGTAGCAAGTGAAAAAGAAAATCTGAAAATCTGAAAATAGCTAATTCAGCTCAGTAATAGTTAAGCTGCTGCTTTGCTGAGACCTCAGCCTTTTCTGCTGTCTAAGTTATTTCATTGCTTTCTTGAATTCTTAATGTGTCCATTTGTTGTCTCCTGTTCTATACTTTTATAGTAAGTTCTTTTGCAGCTGATCCCATCTTTCCATTTTGTACAGCACCTAGCATAGTGGGATCTTCCTCACTGCCTGGTGTTTCATCGCAAGGTGTTAAGGTAACGAAGTTGGTGAGCTGGTGCTAATGATGAACAGTAGATCATGCAGGCATCAATTCTTACGGATAAAACATAAACTGGACCCACAGCAGTGGATCTCCAGGCATCGTCAGAGGTGTTCTCTCCTCCCACATGTATCAGTGGAAAACAAAGGCATTCGGTATCACTCAGGATCCGATTCTTACTATTTTGTTGAGGCTTTTATTGTTACTATGGTGCCCCATGATGAGACACCATCTGTAATTTGTGGTCAGTGGGGATGTGGGAAGAAAAATGACAAATTAGAAGCACAAAATGCTTTAGGATGAATGAACTACCTAAGAAGGAATGTATGTCAGACCGCAATTTATGAGGATAAAGCATCAGAGCTGACAATCTATTATCAGAGATCAGATGAAGCCTAAAATTTTGGATATAGATTTGAATAGCCCCAAAGAGAGGCAGCAGATGGATTGGTAGGCTGGTATTCAGGGATTTCGCTTGGCCCCTTGTGAAAAAAAAAAGGATTTCTTTCAAAACGTGGCTCTTGATTTGGTTTCAGATGTCAGTCACTTCAAATCTTCAAGACTTTGGAAAAAGTGTTTTGGTTCAGCTGCATCTCAACATAATGAGCCTTTCAGAAGTGTCTGTTCAGACAGTGACTATTATTCCTGTTATTTCTATGCTGTCCTGCATCATCTGTATCCACACAGATGAGTCTAGAGAAGGGCTGTGTGTACACACGGACTTCACACAGCTGTGGCACATTCGTATCCAGTGCAGGTTTCTCGCCACATTTTTCAGGACAACCCAAGAGAGGTGCAGAGGGCCTGTCTTGTCCGGCATGGTGTCTCGCACCGCTGTTGCACCGCTCCGCATCTCAGAGCCCTCCATGGGCTGCTCTTCCAGGAGTGCATCTCATCACTTGAGCGCATTTGCACTTCTGCAGAATTTACACTTTTGCACGCACTTTTACTTTTGTGTAATTTATGTATTTTTTTACAGTGACAACCTGTGGCAATGAATCCCACAGTTTAATCATCTGAAAATATTTCCTTCTGACTGTTTCCAGGCTTCTGCCTGATTCTGCAAGTATCCCGCTGGTACCGACAGTCAGGAGTTCCTGCCAGTGCTCCCAGTGTGTTTCCTCATGGTTGAAAGACCCCAAGAGTTTCTTGGAAAGGACTTTCAGAACCACTTTCTTCTTTCAGTTTTAGTCTCACACAAGACCAGATGCTGTCACTCAGATACAATTGGATGGCCACTTCCCCATTACCTTTTGAAGAAATGTCCCTTCTTTGGCAAGGAGGAGGAAATACTATTGTAGTTTTTCATACATTCGCTTTTGATTTAAAAAAATACCTTTTCACTTCTCATTAAAGAAGGCTGGTTCTAGGCAGCTTTGATTTATACTATATATATTCTAACTCTGCCTCCCATGATCATTCAACCATGACCTAAAGATTTTCAAATTAATCAACGTATAAAAGGAGAATTATTATTTTCTCTTATAAATATAATGAATGATATATTTGTCTTTGTAACACATCAGCTATGTCCCTGATTTTTGTAACAAAACTCTTTCCTAATATAAATATCCCTGAAGCAAGCAAGATGATTTCAATAATCAGAACAAAATATATTTCATGAAAGTTAATAATATGGTGCATCCCAGAAGTAAGGCAAATATAAAGACATACAAACCAGATGATATAGTTTTTATTTCCATCAATGAAAATACTGAGAAAAGCTTATTTAAATTACCTAAGTGTAAAAATAAATCCTTTGTAATAAAGTCAATAATTTATGCCATAATGAAATTTGTCACATAGTTTGTTTTGAGTTATTTAAAAGGATTAGTTTTATAGATACATCTGATTGATGGAGAGTGCATCTCTGCAGGAACTGCACATGCATTTTCCAGAATTGGATCAAAATCATGGTGCAAGTGTGAGCAAAAAGCCAGTCATCTCTCCAGCTGTTTGTTTGTGTTTAGCTCTTCAGTATGTTTGTACTTGCAATCATGCACAAGTCATGCAAAGTAGGTGGTCAAATTCATGTGAAATTCTGCTCGGCCAGTATCAGAAGCAATAAATGTGGTAAGGCAGAATAAATATGCAAAATATAGTACTTTAACCTAATAACATGACCACTTGCAAGCTTTAGCATAACACTGAAAATCATTAATGGAGCACTGTGCAGATTTTCATGATACAAGCAGTCAAGAATCATGCATAATGGAACAGTGCAACAGCTAACAGCAGATTCACACAAGATAATTTAAACTTGTTTGTATGGAAATGAAGAACTGATCTTTGAAGTGGTCCTTAATGAGATTCTGCTTGATCCTCACTGTATCCGGAGAAAGTGTTCCGTTTTCCTTTCTCATCCGGCTCATGTTGCTGGGGTGCAGAAAAAGGACTTGTTTAAATTATGAATGCCAATTTGCATCTACATGGGATTAGGTGAGAACTAAGTGCTGCCAATGACTCCACATGTGCTTGCAAAATTGTTATTAGAAGTTTTACGTGTACATAGCCCACTCCTACACTGTATGTTACTCAGATTAACATGCTTTGCCAACTTGGCAGAGTCTTTACAATGACTAAAGCTTAATGTAAATTAGTCCAAAGAGATTGTAATAATTTGCTCTGCAATGAAAAAGTACAGGAAAGGTATTAACATTTCGCATATGTGCTCTATTGCAGAGTAAATACCAGGAATTTTGCTTTTTTTTTTTTTTTTTTTTAATGGACTTTTTCATTCCCATTCATGCCTTAGCGCTGTAACATACTGAAAATAATTCTAAAGTTTGTCGTCAAAGATATAAAACTCTGGACTGAAAAGCACGTATGATACCAATGCATCCTGACAACTCTTAAACTACCACAAAGCTTCTGAGCAAACTCCCCCGTACACCGTCAGAAAATGCTGCTGAGTGATCAGCCTCTGCTAAACCTTAGCTGTATCTCTGAAAGAGTCCATCTGGCGAAGGAGGCTTTGCTTGTGTGTTTGAAAGACAGAGGGAAAACATTCAGTTGGTTTTTCTATCTGTTTGTTTGTTTGCACAGCTCAGAAGATTAAGGGGGACTTATTTAAACTTAATGATCATGTTCCCAGGAGGGGAAAACACCTTTCTGCACGTTGCAGGTTCCCTCATCTATTTTAGTCTTCTGATTAGACATTTCTGTCCTCAAAGACAGCAACCACAGTAAATACCTTTGGATGACCATAGGCTTCTAACCTGCTGGCACACTTGTTTTTCAGACTTCAGTTTAAGAAAGGCAAATAGTTTTCCCTAATGAAACAGGGAGAAGGAAGAGAGTTTATTGTGGTTCATTTATTGGAGTTCATATAAGGCCACAGCAAACTAATACTGCTGGGTTAACTGACTCTATAAAAAGCACAGTGGAAACTTTTCTGTTTTTAAGAACTGAATGAAAAAGTAAGTAGGGCTTGCTCAGATATACGTGAAAACCTGCAAAAGTTTCCTGCCGGTGGGTATATTCTTTAGCAAGGCTGACCCTGCAAGGCATCCAACCTTTTCAACGTGGGAACCAAACAGTTCCCAGTTCTCTTTTCTGATCACAGGTAGGGACTGATGTGGAGCAATTGTACCTAATATCCATCAACTTAAAAAGTGTGTTTGATGGATAAACATAGATGTCATTGAAAGAAACAGCCGGAAAGAATATTTGGACTTCAAAGAAGGGCATGTATGTTATGAGGCGTAGCTTGGAGGTGCAGACTAGCATTCGCTCCCCCTGAAGTCCATGGAGATTGCTAGACTCGAGGTCCTCTTTGGTTTGCACCAAGGTCAGCAGGAGCTGCTGGGACTCAGCACCCAGCAGGATCCTTCCTTTGTGTTTGCTTGGCTTAAGATTAGGTCTTTCATCCCCTGGGTTTCACTTATGATCTATCCCATCTCTTTCACCCAGGTTGGTGCATTCTCAGCAGCAAGATGAGTTGCTGCTCTAAAGCCTGCTGGGGGTTGCTGAAACTCTTCTGTCCCTCCTACAAGCAATGTGAGCCATAATTTGGTGTCACACTTTTGCTTCACGTGGTTGTGGAGTGGGAAGGATACTGTCCCTGAGATTAGTTTAGTGTCATATTCCAAATTCATCAAAAAACACTTTTTCTAATGTAATTTAACTTTTTCTTTTTTTTACTTTAAATGTAGGAGTCAGGAATTTAGCATTATCATTTTCTGCAAAACTACATCAAATAATCATGCAGAATTATTATTTTTTTCATGATACACATTTAAAATGTTTAATTATATCATCTTTGCAAAATAAATTAAAGCAACAGAAATTATGAAATCTATTCAGTTAAGTTCTGATTGTTTTATCTTATTCCTTCATCCACCATTTTCTAACATCAGTAGCACTTTAGAAGGTTATGCTTTGGATCAGCTGCCCTTTTGGGTAGCTCTTTTAGGACCTGCCACCTTTGCACCAGGTAGCTCCTGACAGAATATCAGAGGACTGAGACAAAATTTTAATTGGTATATACACTCTCTTTTTTGCTGTAAGTGTCACGTATGTTTTCTTCACTTTTATTGAAGCCCATTAGGATCTGTTCTGCTTTGCTATGTACAGAATTTACACACACAGCTATTATTATTGCCTAAGGGGATCCTTATAAGTTTTATAGCATCCATATAGCTTTGACAACTTGCTGCATCTGATTAGTTATTGTGTTTACTCTGATGCCCTGAGCATCGACTGGATACCCAGGGCAGGCCCAGGCCTTAGAGAGACATTCGGTGACAGGTTTGGTATTTGGCCTCTGTCCTGAGCTAAATCACTTCATAGCCCACCGCTTTCCCCAGTGATTCATGGTGGAGAAATGACAGATGCACAGCCCAGCCTCTACCATTCCTCACCATCTATGCCCCTAACTGGTTTTTAGAGAAATCCATGTAAAAACCTTCCCTGTATCATATACCCACAGGTAAATACATGGCATGTTCAGTGGAAATAATTAACTGTTAATTTTTCCTCTTGGATCACTATCACAGCAGGAGGACTGAAAGAGAACTGAGGTCAGTTCTCGTATTTACACATGTAGAAGACTTTCATGGGTATGTCTCATTAAGGCTAGTAGGTGTTAATAGCAAGTGCTAATATGTAAATCTGCTCATAGAAAGGATGGGGAACAGCCTGCCTTTCAACATGTTGGCCATGTAATTACAGACTGATTACATGCTTACATATGTGCCATTTCAAGGGGGTGAAATGAGAGATGAAGAGGCCTGTAAGGTCACACATCTACTCCAGAGGTGTCAAAGCCCGTTCTGTGGAGAGGGCCAAATTACTTTCTTAATTATGATCCAGGGACGTGTGCTACAACATTAAGGTCATGCACTACCCTTGATCCACAGCAGCCTCCTGCTGAGGGCACCGGGAGCTTTGCATAAAGATCAAGGCTAGAACGAGCCTCTTAAGAAATAAAGGAGCTCCCCATCAGTAAAGGCTCCCAGTGTATTTGACCTTGCTCAGTGAGGAAAAAGGCTTTATATATGGCACTCTTTGGACTGCAGCTAGCCTTGCCTTGTTTGCATACACTCTGGCAGCGGTTGGACACACACAAAGCGAGAAGGCAACTGCAAGCACAAGGTCTGCCAGAATGACTTCAGTGCTCCTTGTGTCAGGCCTGATACATGTAAATCCCTGTGGCTGATATTCTTCCATTGTGATTCCTGTTTTCTTTGTTTTCTTACCGGGAGAAACCTGATATTTGGACAATGCTGCTTGTCCACCCTCTAAAAATCCTTCCAAGTGTTTTGCACTTTCTCCTCCCTACCGAAGCATCCAAAATGATTTTCCACATTTGAGAGCAGGACTAGTGTTCGGTGATTTTAGGATAGGTTTGAAATAGCCTCTTGCATAAAACTCTCACCAAAAGGCTTTAGCAAATTGAGTCTGCAGAAATATCTGGGGTCTCCCCTGCATTGTAAACACAAATACGCCAAAGCTGGTGATGTAACAAAATCTGTCACGGCACTGTTTCAAGCTTATGTCTGCTTTATTTGAACAGTCTGAACGTGCTTGACAAGAAGCTGCGGAGAGCTGATGTTGCAGGAACTTTTGGGTTTGGTTCCGCCTGGCAGCACCGCTCCGCGCGCCTCGGCGTGTGTCTGCGTGTGCACGGGGGCCGCGTGTGCGCTGCAGAGGTGGTCACCAGCTCGCTCCCCTCAAACTGGCTTGTGAAACAGTTGGGATAATTTAGGGCTTGCACTGCCTGATCATTGGTACAGTTACAACAAATAAAACATTTTAATATGAGCAGTCACTGAATGTTTACTGTATCATATTGCTGGGAGCTGAATGTGTGCCAAATGCTATAACAGAAGGGAGCATATGAACTCCAGAATGATGACACTAATAAGGAAATTACAAAAGGCCCAACAAATGGCATTTGTGTTAAATCAATAATGCTCTGTTTGTTTTTTTTTATTCTAATCTTTCTTCTAAAAAAAAAAAAATTATCTTTCCAAACAGTTGGCAATTCCCATTCTTGTTCTTCTTCCTGAACATAATTAAAAACATGTTGTGGCGTCTACTTAAGACATCAACTTTCCCAAGCCTGTCTTGTCCACTGCGTTTTAAACAAAGACACTTGTTTTGGCATTGTGCCCTTAATTAATCATTTGAGGCTTTATTGCTGTACAAAAAAATGTCTTTGTTTAATGATTCATCACAAGCCCAATTTCTGCAGAACTTAATCAACTACAGAACTAACTTTCTAATCAGCTTAAGTAAAAGAAAAAAAGAACAAGATTGCTTTTGGTTTATTTTTTTGATAAAGAAGCATTCATTTATGGCAGACTAGTATTATGGGCTATTTATGATTTAAAACTATGGAGATTAGATTGGTCAGTTAACTTTGGATTGCAGGAGAAGGAAACCTGTTACTTATTGAAAAGCATGATCCTTGAAGTCCTCACTAAAATCACTCACCGCCGTGTTCGGTGGAATGTAACAGATATTGAATGACACTAGGCAGGCTTTTTGTGAAAAGCGACTCCAGACTTTGAAGATAAATTTGCAACATAAAGTTCAGTATGATAGCAAAGCAATAATGAACATTGCTGGTTTTATGAAGTGCAGAGATTATTTTTCACTGTGTTTGCTTTTTTCCTGTCTCTTTTTTTCTCTCTTTTTTATTTTTCTTCTATAATGTAACATTCTTCCATTTTACTCTCACTTTAAATCTCCTATGGGCACTATCAAACTTTGTTCTAGTGGCAGATTTTTAGAGTAAATGAGTTTCCCATAGGACAATATAGGGGAGTCTTAAATTCTCTGTGATTGTTTTGTTCTCTTGTTTGATTTGGAATAAAAAGCTAAAGAAGAAGGAGTTCAAGTCCCTAAATTACACAAAAGAACAGTTGTGCTTAGTGACCACAGTCAAGATCTAGACCTTGCAGCACTAGTAGCTGTGCAAACACATTGCAGGATACACTCCCTGTTCTGATACAGATTACGTAGATAAAACACACACAGATTGCGAGATGATAGTTTTTGGCTCATTGTGCAATTCATCACATACAGCTGAGGCATGACTGACATCTGACAGACACAGCTATGATAGGTCAATTATTCCAGACATGGGAGCAGAGCTCCTCTGAATTTTACTCAAAGTTGTCAGAATTGTACCAATGTCTTCTACGTTACCAGCTGAATGCCTTACCCCGAAGACCACCTTTTTTTCAAAGTTAAGTTAACATATATTCATAAAAATATAACAATTCCCAGTTCTGTAAGAAACTTTACACAGCTTGCATTATGTCAAAACATGCCTACATTGAGTAAATATATTACTAAGCTTTGTTAACTTACATTATGTAACAGTCATCTATATTAATGTTTTCTTCATGTAAGATAATAGCGTTCATTTACTTGAGTTTATAGATGAAGCTGCTATCTACATTTGGATTTTTAGTGCAGAATTTCCTTTTCTGAGCCAGATAACAAAGCGTTCGAGTTCATACATAATGCTGCACTCCCTGGGTTACACTGAGTCGTGACAGTCCTAATTCCACCTCTCAGGTGAGTTTGAGTTTTGGGCTGAAAACAGCAAAGGATGTTTCTGTGTGTCAACATTGCGAATAAGCTCTGAGGGGTCCCCAGGACAGGCTACCGGAACCAGACAACATAACAGCAGTCCCCTTAGCTTTGGGACCACCTTTTTAACTATAACTGGTTGAAGGGCCAGCAGTTTACCTTCGGCATTCGCAGGAGCACAGAGAGGAGATCTGAACCTTTCCCACATTAGCATTGACTAAGAAGAGAGATCATCTCAAAGCTAAATAATATTTCTGCCTTCTTGACTTTGATAGTGATACGAAGCAAAACAAGGTGACCATGTGTAGTGTGCAGGGCTACCAGCTGAGCTTCACGGCCAAGAGAGTGTGCAGCGTAAAACCTGTTGGAGCTCATCTTTGGCCCAGCAGCACAGCATCTGAGCGCTGCCAAAGATGAGTTCCTGTGATGTTCACTGCTCCAAAGTCTCATTCACCTTTGCAACATTTCTTTAGGTTTTTGGCTAAGCACAATGAACAGCCAAACCTTTATTAGCATCTGCTCTGTGCTGAATCCTGCTAGCCAGCAGCAGCCCGGTGTGATGGCCCTGCGCTGAGGCTAGGCTGCTCCAGCAGTCCGCTATTGTCTCTCCTCCCAGGAAGCCTGCTTGAAAGCATAGGACATGTCCTCTGGCCTGATCTCCAGGGTTACTTTTCTTTGCTACTTGGCAGCTGCAAAAACGAAACCCAGCTGTAAAAAATAAGAGTCTCTTCTCTATTTGGCAAGATTTCTTTAGAGTTTGAGTGTATGTGTGTGTGCATGTGTATTTAGGCAGGACGAAAGCAGACTTCATTAGCAGTTTCATTTGAACGTGCTCTTACTACCATTTATATTCTTATATATTCACAAGTGCTGAATGCCTGGTTAAAATTAAGGTATAATGTCTATGTGTATGTGATTGTGTTTAATAGACTGGTAAAAATCAGGCTGTCACTCCACAATCCCAAAGTAAGGCATACTAGAATAGAAGTGCAGTTGCTTTCAGCTAAACAACACCCTCTGAGCCTACAGCGGGAGCAGAGCTCAGGAGCTCCTGGTTGCTAGTGATGTGCTCTGGTCATTTGGCAATGCCCAGCTTTCCATAATGCATCTAAAACAATTCCATCTGCAAAAGTCACTTTTTGTAATTGCAAGGAGAGGAAATCAGGCACAAAGTGATGGATTCTGATTTTTTCTTCCCATTAGCATGATTTAGAATTGTACAATAAGCATCACTGCATGGCTGCTAGATAATGCATGTTATTAATTTGGCACATACTAATGTTCTATTTGTGTAATATTTCATACACTTTGCAGAGCTTTATATTCAGAGAGCAATCATAGGAATGGCACACATTCAGACCTGCTCCTGCAATTTCTTTTTCTCCTGAGCAAAGGAGTAGTAGCTCAATGAATACCTGAATCACACAGAATAGGTTTCCTCATGTTTTCTTGACAATCAGCCCTTCAGCCAGTCAATTGGCCTTTAATAGTATGGGAACAGATAACAATTAAATCCTAACCCTTTGAAGCTAAACAAATGAGGGCAATGATATAATTAAAGTAGAGAGGTGCCTGACATCATCCTCCTTAGAACTTACAAGGTGGCCTACATAGGCCTCTCTTATTTGCTAGACTTTTTAATTTTAGCCATTTAGTTTTGCAGGAAGGGCACCTACTCCCTTTTACCAGGATCCAGATACATTCTCCACTTGATAGAACTATCTGGTAAAAAGCCAGAAGAAACCACAGATTTAACATCTGGAAGAACAGGCAGGGGCTGAGGGCTTGCAAGCCTGGATCTTCTTATGAAAATCCAGGAACCAAAGAGAGAGAAAAGAATGAAAGAGTGGGAATCTTAAAGGGAAGAGGTTGGGAAGTTGAAGCAGGAACTCATCTGGGCACAGAGCTACGGACAGAAGAAGAGTGATCACTTAAATGGAGGCCATCTAGGAAACAGATAGCTGAACTTTGGTTTCCACCTCAAAGTGTTTGTACAATTCACCCTGCAGTAGTACTCAGGAAATCAGTGACTGCTAGCTCCTGTAGACTATTCAAGAGAGGGCCTAGCCCCAGGGATTGCAATGTAAAACATATCTCAGATGAGACATAACATATCATAAATGAAAGCCCTCTGTAATTAGCTGGTTATTGAGTTCTTTCTTGCCCTCCTACTTTCTCTGCTTATCCCAGATTTCAGTAAGTGTGCTTTGTGCAGTGTCTCTACTATGCCAGTGTTGATGCGAAGTAGAAAAGGTTGTTGCTAAGTGACATGACAACTGCAAAGTGCTTTTCAATTTCTTTTTCTGTTTTTCACTCCTACCTTCCACATACATCCTTTATGGGGAGTTTGCTGCTGGGAACATCCCCATCTAGCAGCAAACTCTGAGAGCGAAAGCTCGGGGTCAGATATCTTACAGAACTGGCACAGAAGCTACGGTTGCTACCTCAAAGCTTCCTTCAGTTGGAAACTTGGGAGTTACCAAAGATTGTTCCCATCTTTCATTGTTCATTTGTAAATCAGGGTGATTCAGTGGGTGCTTCAGTGGCCAGAATGAAAAGGATTTGGTGGCATCTTCCTGATGTTACTGCAGCCTTCATATACAGCAAAGCGAAGCTATCAGCCCAGATGGGCTATGGCACAAGTAGCCTCTGATCTTTGTAACTCAGCCTGAGAGATGAAGCCGGAGAGATGAAGTTTTGACATAGCTGCTCTTGCTGCTCCATTTATCCTGTAGGTAACTGTCATGGACTGTAATGCACTAGGTTTTGTTGCAGTGGGAATTTTCTACTGTGTACAATACCCTGCTGGTAGTCTAATTCTCTATTGCTGAAGCTCCCCTTGAGTTATTTGTTGCATTTTATATATTGGCTCAGTGCAGGGAAGTAGTTTAGTAAAAAAAAACTTCAAACAACTAGATTCTTTGAACTGTACCTCTTCCAGCAATCTTTATACTACTTACATCTCCCTGCATTGAGTTTCATTGGCCAAACCATAACCTTTTGTTCTGTGCCAATACAGTAACTCTAATGCTTGATGGGCCCCATCAGGACCTACCACAGTGAACTGCAGCTTACCACAGTAAACCACAATAAAATGATAATAGTAAATGGCATTACAAATCTTGTGCATCTGGCTGTCCTGGGTCCTTCTCTCTTCCGTACATAGGTTAAGCCACGACTTTTTGCCATGCAGAATTCCTGTGTGAAAAACTGGCACTAAGCCTGCACTGTCTGTTCTTCACCACATTAGAAAGGTCATCAAAGGATAGTCAGTTAAAAACCCTTGTATTGAAGAGAGCCTTTACACTGAAATAAATTCCAAGCAGGATTTTTTTTTTTTCATTTTTGGGGGGAGGAGAGCAGCTAGGGAAAAAAAAATGTGATCTCAACTATTAGCTTTCCACTTGTAAAACTTCATATATCACTAAATATATTGCCAAAAGAGGACAGAAGCTGTTAAGATGGAAAAGAATTTTGAAGATGGATGAATGACAAAGACAAATGAAGATTTTTATTTTAGCCGAAGTTTCCAAGTGCTGTCTCTGGGCTGGGAGGGTACTGTTAATAAAGTACACTTGACATATAACTGTTCAAGTTCCTGAGAAACAGCTTTGCTTTAAAGTTCAGTAGAGGATCAAAAAGAGTGAATTCTCTGTTTTTCTCTAGAAAAAAGAAAAAAAAAGCCCTGAAAAAGGATAGGTTTTTTTGGGAAACGGCATCTATGCCTTTTGTCTTTTCTTCTCTTTGTGGTCCAGAGACAGTGCGTTGACTGACTTCTTCAGAAAAGAGATCAGTGAAATTGTCAGTTGATTACTTCTCCTTGATTAGCATTTATAAGAGCCCTGTGATACATTATTTGCATTCCTATTTAGCCGTGATTTTTGTGGGGCAGCAATGATTAAACTTGTCACAGGGCCTGATTGACAGGGTCAGATCTTCACTTTCTACTCTTTTGAAATTAAAAACAAATGTGTCAGCTCCCTTCATGGGCCGCAGCGCTGTGAAGCTTGCTTGCCTTGTCATCGCAGATAGGTCAGGAATGTTTTAATTTTAGGGATGGATTCTGCTTGTCAAGCAGAGTGTGATGGCGTGTAGTTCTGGAGATGAGATGTGAAGGGTGTAAAACAAAGAATGGAAAGAACAAAGACAAAGACACTCACATTATTAGACAGATTTAATTAGTCTGAATGGATATTATGCTAGATGAAGCAGTGAGCTGTGAAATTAACCCTTGATTACGGATTGGCGGATCATGCTCATAAAGAGAATCAAACCTTGGTGAATAGAAAAGAGGTGCAGATCTACCCGAAGAGCCTCCATCCCCATGACCCTTTCAGAAGCCTGAAAGGGGGAGAAAATCTTTGAAGGAAAAGCTGTTGCTGATGGCATTTTGGAGGTTAGAGCAGTCTCTCACTCTCCCTTTTTCCCAAAGTGTGAAGCCAGCATGTCCAAAGAGCTAAAATTGGGCAGGTTACAGGATTTTTGCATTCCGTACGATGAGTAACAGCCCCCACCAAGGTCTGCCTGTGCCCCGATGGCCAAGGGCACACAGGTAGCACAAAGTTCACATCAGCGAAAAAGTCATATTCCCCATGTAATTCCTGCCTCCCTCCCACGAGCACCAAGTAGGCTCTGTACTTCTACTTGAAAGCATATTTTGTTATGATAATCTGTGAGTTAATATGGTTTTAATCCCCCGAAGTAAGGGTTTAGACCTCAGAAAGGCCAGTATAGACAGCCTCTAATATGTAAGTACTATAATGTCCCAAACGCTGCGATACCGTGGGAGATGAGGATACTGGCAAGTGAGAGGGTGCTGTGTTTCGCCACCTCCGAGGCTGTGCCGAAGAGGCACTTCACTCTTTTGTGTGCTCCTCATCAGCATTCCCCAAAGCACTGTATCAAGAACTACTCATTCTAATTAGCACTACTGCAACGGAAGAAAATAAATAGAAAATACAGTGTTACTCTCTTGTTAGTTCCTTGTCATTTCTTCCAAGTTGTTCAACTAATGGCGTAATCAGCCTTTATGCTAAAAAAAAGCCAAAGGGCATTAGGCGCACTAATCTACCAATAGGTGTGAGGCCCCTGCTTCCCTCTGGCACATTTGAAATGCCTAGTTTTAGTGCAAATTTGCCTGCTGGAGACTGTCAGATCAAAAAGGAGCGAGACATGAAAACAAGTTGGGTGAGAGACTGCCTAGAAAGGATGGTTGATAACTTAGTGCACAGCAGTCCTACGTCTTTAGTCATGTCGAGCCTCTGTAGGTACCATGCTGCACGGTGTTACTACTCATGACATTTTTAAAAAGCGATATTAAGAATTTTCATTTTTGCCTAATATATAGTAGCATTTAAATGGTTTTTGTAAATGTGGAATGAAAAGAATGCTTGGATGAAAGACCTACAGAAGATTAATGAAAGTCATTATCATTATATGATAGCGGAGAGCTACTATCCCTAGGAAGAAAGGAATTTCTGCCTGCACATCTGCCATCTCCCCTGGTTTCCCAAATATCTTTTTGTACCCCAAAAGAGAAGAGGCAGCATGAGAAGGTGATTAGGGAATAGGACATGACATGAATCCCATTGCTAAGTCTACTACTAAATTTCTGTTGGTGTTAGGACAAGTCACTTTGCCATTCTCCAAATGAAAACCATTATTTAAGGACAAAAGACTAGGATTTATCATTAAACCTGAAGGCACAGACTAGTTCTTAGGCAGAAAAGCCTTGTCATTGAGCTGGTGTTTATGTGAGCAGTCACACATTAGTGTTACTGCTTTCAGGGGCCTCTCATCAAAGTCTTTATTATTACAAACCTATTGAGCCACATCCTCAGCTGCTGTGAATCAACATAACTCTCCGGAAATTAATGATGCTACACAGTTTGCATCAGCTGAGAATCTGACCCTTCCTTTTTAGCTATTTATATATTTTTCAGTTAAATTATTCCAATACAGGCTGTATGAAAGACTGTGCTCTTCTGAGAAGACTCTGCGCTTCAAACCCAGCTTTGTCCCCTCGGAGCAGGGCCCCAGGGAAGCACCTTTGATCAGGGTCTTCTCAGTCCCAGACCTCGAAGGCGAAGTTGGTCATAGAAAAATTAACTGAGCAGTTTAAAATTATTTTTTTTAATTCAATTGTTTTCTGCAATCTCTATTACTTTGAGCATGAAGCAATGCTTTGGTGTCCCATTGCTGAGGAGGGCTTTGTCAGCACATGTACTCACCCAGGCACAAGCAAGGGCCAGGTTACAACAGGGTGATTTGCCTTGCCCAGAGTGTGCTTATGTGATCACTGGCATTGAAAAAACAGATTGGAGAGAGTGTTGGCCTGTTTTGTTAAAAGAGAAAAAAAAGCATGTGAAACCAGAGAAAAATGCAGGTGCTAATAAAAGGGAAATGCCTCTGCCTTCTGGCTATGTATTGACCAGCAATGCAGGTTAGTTTTTGGGTTACTTGCTTGTTTTGCCACCTGTCATAGCTCTCTCTGAGCACTGAGCTTCGTAGCCTGCAAAATCGTAACATGGCTGATGTTGTCATTGTGGTACTCCTGCTGCTCACTCGTTTTGCAGAGAGAGAGATTCAACTAGTGCATTTGGCTTTAGTATGAAACATCAGCAGACAAAAGACATATCCAAATGAGGGGTTTGGACAGAACCATTAAATGCAGAAAACGTTGAGTAAATGCTCAAGACAGCCCTATAGCATTACATACGATCCCTCAGTAAGGAACAATAAGCACTTATATAGGGAATACAATGCATATTTGCTTGGATTTTCAGTTTCATATTACAGCCCTGCTGCTCATGAGCGTAGCTCAAGAATTTGTGCTAGGAGCACTGGCCCCGTTTGAAAGGGCTTCATTTCCTTCCCACCAATATTCCTCTATAGAGAGCAACTCAGCTTGGATCAGGGGGCTGACACTGGTGTAAAACAGGTGTCAGCAGAGCAGACTCATGCTCTTCACCCAGAGCAGCAGCTCAGATCCTTGTTTTTCTCCCTACCGACCACAGCGTATATGTTATAATTATATACACGAGCTCCTCACTTACCTGAGGTTCAGGTCTGAAGCACCGTTTCTCAGCGTTCGTTCGAGTCAGAGAGCCGGAGCAGCCACGCGCCCGCCGCCCTTCCTTTATTTTTCAAACGGAATTGTTTCAGTGGTAGCTTGGTGTGTCAGCTTGTAAGTCTATAAAACAGTTCTCTACCAGCTGGAAATCCAACATGCTACATGAATACATAACAGTGCCTAACCAAGAAGGTTTGTAATTCAGTAATTAGCTGTAATTAATGAACACAAAGTGAAGACTCATTTACAGTTTAAATTATCACATTAGCTCCTGTCACCCTCTATGTACACAAAACAGCAGGAATTCAATTATTTTTATTCTTCAAAGCTAATTTAAAATTTAAGGAATGCCATTACATGAAATAATAGGTAGGAAATGTAATAGAAATCGCTGAGAACAGTTGGCTGTCCTTAGAATGGGAGGAAAAAAATGCTATCAGTGATGATTTGGAAATGTTGTTTCATCTGTGAACAGATGAAGGATTGAAATCTACGCTCTTTTCAGTGTATTTAAAAAGAAAACGAGTTTGGTGGTTGCTACGTCTTTGTGCAGGAAGAGCCATTGTGCATAATTGTAAAAGCAGTTGATACTGATAATGCTGTTGATAGTAACATGATGACAGCATGGAAATGCTCACACCATTATCTCTAATGGGGCTGAGTCAATTGCCCCAGCATCGAGCCCCTGTAATACTCACCAATCTTAGTTGTGAAACTTCAGCCTAGCAGGCCTGAAGTAATTGTCACTTTGCAATCTGCCTATAGTTTGTGTGGGTACGTACGTCTATGTAAACTGCTTTCATTGTGCTTTTAAACCCACCATGATGCTTCTCGCTGCAGCTGCCACTGATTTTTCTCTCCAACAGTTCAATAACAGGATTCCAAAGCTGCCCGGTGCCGCTCCTGCAGCTCCCACATATCCGCATTACAGCCCCTATTTTTTTTGTTCTTTATTTCTTATCCAGTTGCCTTTTCATTTTAAATTGGCCACCAGAAGCTACACCATCTAATTTTTCACAGGTGATCGACTGCTGAGTTGTGGGTTTACGTAGACAGAGGGAAGGTAGTGATAAGCCAAAGAGAGAGGATTCTATTAGGGAAATGCAGCAGTAATTAATGAATCCTGCCAGTAATTGGGAAGGTGTAAGCCTCTGTAATATCGTAATGATAGTCATCCGTTCTGTGCATCCCCCATCACTCGAACGATCCCTCATCGTCTCTGTGATCTCAGACACTTAGCCATGCAAATCTTCCTGACAGGACTCTATGTCTTTGTCTCCCTAATTGGACAGTATAGAGTTGTTTATGGATATTGCAGACATTTAGACCTCAGTTGGAGGTTGTTCAAAAATCGTTAGCAAAGTTGCCTTAACAGCATTGTCAAATATTTATTCCCCTGTTTCAATATCTGTTTTTAACTCAGGCATGGTTTGCAACAGAATTAACATTGTGAAGATGCACAGTCTTGTCCTAGGCTCCAGTTGGGATTGCTATTAAGCCATTTTCCTACAGAAAAAGAAGAGAACAATAAAAAAATTACAATTCCTCATTTCTTGAAGATAAACCATGAGATTGTAGGGCATAGGTGATACCTTTTAATACCGTTTCTGCGGAGAAATATGAAGAATGCTGACAAAGGCAGTTCCATGTACAGAAATCACAGGGAGCTTATGGGGCAAAAACTCCAGTTTAGTGTGAGCCAAGGTAAATGGAGAATAATCCCATTCACTATACTGTTTCAAGCAAGATCAGATTAAGACACCGTATCATATATATTATAAACATATACATAAACTGTATCTTTTTCCTTGGTCAAAATCTGGGGGATTTAATTCCTATATATAATCATCTATCAGTAGTAGGTGAAAAGTAACATATAACAAGGTCAAAAGTAATATGTAATAAATGTGTCTACTGTTGTGCTCTACCAGAACAGATTTTTTCTTTTAAAAACTTGATATTTGGGGGATTTCACACATTTGTGCATAATGCATTTATTGTGTTTGGCCTGGAGATTGTCTGAGCACAAGGGAAAGTCTTACAGAGACCTAGAGCATAAAGGCAAGAAGCTAGCTCGAGTTTAAGAGACCAGAGACAGCATCCAGTGCAACCACAAATACTCGCGTGTTTGAGCGTCTGGGAAGAAGTTCGGATGGATCAGGCAACAGAATTTATGGTCCCTCGGTCACATGCCACTTCAGTCAGACAAGTTGTCCCACAAATCAAGGGGATTATTTGCCCGAGTAAAAGAAGATCAGGTCTCTTCTTCTGGCAACTGCCAAATTAAGTCCCTAATCCTACAAACGCTTAACTATATGCTTACTTCCATTGCCATCTTGTCTCATAGATTTTACAAGACAACTAACTCCAGCAAAGTTAAGCACTAATGCATTTGTTGTTTTTGTTAAAAAAAGAATATTCATCCAGAAAAAAACAAACAGGAAAAAAAAAGCATGATCTTTTTCTAAAACAATAAAGAAATCCCTTTGGTAATTGTTTTTCTTTTTTTACCCAAATCTATTTCCTTTATACAAATATAGGGTGCAAAAAATTCTGTTCCTGGGAATGTTTCTAGGAAGAATTTCTGAAAGTATTAATTTGCGCCTGTCTAGCAAGTATCTTGAAAGCTGTTTGTAGTTTTGGAAATTATTCAGCCAGGGAGTAGTAGAAATGACATGTTATATAGTTGATTAATATAGTAAATAGCAAATTACTGAAGGGGGAATAATCAAAGCCATAGCTGCAGTAAATATTTACCTTATCTGATTTCTCCGGGGTTATCCTACAGTTTTAGGTACCTCCCACATCAAACCATTAAGGTAAAGAAAAGAAATTAAAATAAAACTATTTGTAACAAAATGGAAAGAACACATCTGGGGGGGAGTGAGAAATTTCTGCAGACTTCTTGTAATTCTTTATTTTTTCAAGCTTCCAGGGACACATTTTTTTGGTTAGTAGACATTCTTATAAGAAACTTACCCTTCCCCTAAAATGCTACTAATGTTGTCCGTAAACCCATGAGCTTCGGCAGTGGAATATATTCCCAAAATCCACCCCCCTCGACCCCACGTTTCCCATTCCCAAGCTCCCAGCAGGGCCGGCGGGGCTGAAGGAGCCATGGTTTCCAGCTGCTTTGGTTTGGGGACATCCAGGGCCAAGCAGGGAGCAGATCCGGGGCCGGGCCAGCGAGGAGATGCCACCAGGCTCCTGCCTGCTGCACCGCCAGCATGGGCGAGCAGCACAGCAGGGCAGGATCAGACCGTCCTTCCCCATGGTAGACACGGTAACGCAAGCCTGGCTCTAGAAACTCAGGCACCTGCTGGAAACTTCTCCTCCAGAATATGAATGCATTGGCATTTCAATTTTTATACATACACACACACACACACACATATATATACATATAAAAAAAACCCCAGCCTTTGAAACTTATGTTGGTACAGCAGTCTGTGACACTGAATACAAGCGGCTGTGCAAAGTAATTGCCAAATGCTTACATAAACACATAAATAAGACAAATAAATTTATTTTCATTATTCATATTTTCTGCTCTTTCTTTCCCTTTTTATTTATGCTTTAAACAACAGTTACAGTAAATATACCGATAAAAAAAAAATGCCTGCAGTGGACAGAAAGATGATCAAAAAGCCCTGATATGAAGCAATTCATGTTTCTTCTTTACAATCACTAACGAATCTTAACTTGAACCGTGTTATGTTCCCATGTGAGTGATAAGCAATGATTTATTATGAAGTGTCACGAAATCGGAATGCCATACAGTGAGACATGAGCTAGTGGAAAATGTGTTCCCTGTTTCCCAGCCTCATTACTCAGAGATGCAGCGTCCCTTTCTCCAAGTCTAATTTACCTGGCTTTTTAAGGCACTCCCATAGCAAAGGAAACGTAACTGGGAATGAAATCCCTGATTCTGGCTATCCCGTTCACCCGCCAGCATTGCCAAACACATCGCAGTGACAGGGAAATGGGGTCTGCCTGGAAATTCAGGGCTGCTGTTGCACCCAGCGTTTGTGCCGTGATGATGCTACCCCCAAAAGCGACGGCCCGGGATTACAGCATCCGTTGCCTCGTCAGGGCTGTCAGCACACGGAGAGGGAATAAAGCAGGCACCGCGGAGGAGACAAACGGGGAAGTTTTCTTTATGCCTAGGAGTTTCTCCTGCTCTCTAATGATTCCTGTCTCCCCATGATCCTAATTCAAGTAACTGGCATGTGATATATTTTGTGGATAAATCAGCAGTGGAAGAGCATGTGCAGTTCTGGCACTACAGAGTCGGTGATTTACTTGCAGTTCGCAGTGAGCACGTCGATTTGGGTTTGAAGGTGGGAATTTGTGTTTTAAGAGCTTCCTCCCAAAGAAAGGGGAAACCAATGTATTCAACACTAATTCACGTAAGCAGCCTTCCTCTCCTACCAATTAATGCTCTCTGCACAAAGTAACCCAAATAAGCATAGTCTGTGGTTTGAAACATTTTTCTGGATGTCTCTTTAAAGGCCCTGATCCTGAGAACACTTGAGCTCAGTCAAATCACTGATGTAAATAACCAGGTCAGTCTGCGTAAGCAAAAAATCAAAGGTTGAAACGTGTGTTTCTGCTCTGCAGCAGAATGGAAAGATGGAAGCACAAACCTTTCCAAAGGGATGCAGCTCGAATGGGCTGGGCACACCGCGGAGCGATCAGAAAGAGCAGCGGATGCCTGGAACTGATGAGCAATAGTTCGCTGGAAGGGCAAACATCTACCGACTTAAAAAACCAAAAAACTTTTATCCAAAAATGCAGATTTAATCACACTAGTTATGTTCAAGATGTACTAGCAGTTTGTTTCAAAACATGACCCCATTCTACCACGATGAAACATTACAGAAGACCAAAAAGTTGAACTGAACAAAATAAACTTGGTAACAAATTTATGTCCTGTAAATTCTTTCACATGAACAATTCTTCTTATATCCGGGCATGTTACAACTAGTTCAGTCTGTCTTAAGGCAATAGTAGCTGTTGTTTTTCTTGCAGAAAATGTGGAAATCATCAGAAGAAAATTAACCAGAACTCATCATTGTCTGCAATGCTGCAAGGCTCACAAATTTCAAAAATCTTTTTTCTATAGAAATGCTTTAGACTGAACCTCTGTGAAGTAAAATCCAGATACTAATTTTTTCACAGCCCTGACAGCGTCTGCCGTTCCGGAGGAGACTCTGTGTGATGTACCACTCTGAAATATTGTCAGCAAGCTTGGAAATATGAAGGCACTTTCATAGCAAGGCGGGGATGAAAGCAAAGAAGTTTGGGTTTGCTTTTTTGTTTTGCTTTGTTTCTTAATCCTAATAAAATCCACCAGTAACTTCTCCCCTCCCATTCTGCTCAGCAGAGAAAGGGAACATAATTCTCCACCAGAATGGTTAGGGTGCTCAGGGAAAAGGGAAGAGCTATGAATTTTCTACTCAAAGCGTTCATTTTAGCCAGTGACGAATTTTTGTGAAATAACAAAATAGTTATGAAAGCAGAGACTGGGACTCGGGGTCTCCCCGCGGACTGTCCTTTACTCTCTCACAATGAATCTTGAAATCCTTATGGCAGAGCTCTATAGGTGGAGCTGGGAGAACACCCACCCACTCTATCTTCTCGCTTGATGATAAAGTCTCTTCAGATTTGAAAAATGTGGGGTTTACTCTAACCTGGAACTACATTACAAGGGAAACAAGGAAGCAATTGTGGAATTAGGCAGCACTTGAGTAAACACTTCCAGATGACAATTTTGGATTTTAAGCACCTAAATTACTTGGGGAAATCTAGCTTCAAGTGACCTACCAGTACACCCAGCATCCATCCCTGTAAACCTAGCACTCGAACCCAGTTCCTACACACACCCGGCACCTAGACGATTGAACCATAATCGCTTTGTCTTATCTGCTCTAAATTCACTTTTGAAGGTGCATTACAAAAGCTATTTCTCTTCTGGGATCCATACAGGTGGCATTTTAAAATGTAGCAGGCACCCTAGTCTGCAGAACCTGCTTGTCACAGAAAATGACACAGTTTGCATGTGACCTGTAATGACAGTTGCTAGTTGAAAAGAAACCAGAAATTCAGCTATATCTTCCACACTTTGGTTGCAGCTGCCATCAACTAAATCTCTCTCCAAGGGCAGATGGTGCCCTGTACAATGAACAATTTAATCTTTAGCAAATAGAGAAACTTTGCCAAAAATCCACATTTTTTTTTCCTCCAAGAATAGGCTGTCAATAACAAGTGCTCTCAAATACATTGTGATTTGATGACTGTGCTTTATTTATAGGAAAAAAAAAATTAAATGTTCCCTCATTTTTTCCCCCTTGCAAGCGTGTGATCCTTCCAGATACCCCTGTGCCGGGCTTTGCCTGTACATACAAGCGATTCGGAGGGACGAGTTAAGTGTCAGGCTCCCTCTTGCTTGGTACCTGTTGGATATCATGCATCCTCATCGCTGTTGCTGAACATGTGTGGATCCTATGTCACCTTGGGGCCCGAGATGAGATCAGGGGTGAAACCTTGGCCTAGAAATCCCACCATTTCTGCAAAGCCAGGATTTCACTCCCTGTCTGTGAAAACAGAGGGACCTGCAGCCCCCAATTTTTAGCCTGACTCAATCTATCAAAAAACAGCTGAGGAGTGCAAGGAGGTGAACGGTTTGCCCAAAGCCACACACAGCCGCTCTTTGCGGGTGGGAAGCGGGTTTTAACGCCCAGCCACTGCCTTCTCATCCCGCCGTGGCCGTCTCCGCAGGAAGCAGGGAACGGTGGAGCATGCCTTTCTCCCGGCAGCCATCCCCTCCGACACCATCCCTACACCCCAATCGCTGCCATAGTTGCTTGGAGCCATGCAAAAGACCCAGATCCACTCCAACTATCAGCATTAAAAACAATTTTTTTTCTTTTTGGTGGTTATTTTCAGCCTAAACAGTCCACCAGTCCAAGGCACCATACAGTCGGCTTACCAGTAAACCAGCCAGGGTGACTGCCCTAGTGAGCAGCCACATAAGGAAGCAGGAGAGAGGCTGCTTTGACCAGCAACGCTACATAAGTGGCCTCTGCCCGTTTTTGCACCACACTGCTCACCCAGCTGATTGGCATCTTCGTGAGCTGAGCCCTGGGGGGCTGCACGGCCTCACCTCCCTCCCGTGCTGCTCCTCCTGTTTGCCCCTGTCTGGGGGGGAACGTGTCTCATCGCTATTTCTTTTAAAATGCTCCTGGAGTCTTTTCTAGTCGTTTGCAGAAGAAACTGTCTGTCCTCTGGGGACCTGCCCAGGCTAACAGATGTCAGCATTTTCGCAAGCCGTGTTGTTCAGGTGGATTTGGAGGATCTAACTGTATTTGTTCAGGGATGTCTAGTAACCCTGGTGAGCTGGACACTGCTGCACATGTTCAGAAGCTCTGGCTGGGCTGCTTTTTGTCCAGAAATGCATGCATACATACATATATGCATATATATATGCATGTATATACATATATGCATGTATATATAGTATGTATACATACATGTATGTATATGCAGAGGAATTTCTGCATCTTTCTCATAGGTCTCAGGTGGCACAACTGGTCGGTACACATCTGCACAGGCACACCCCTAAAATGTCAGGGTTCCTGCACATGTGCAGCCCGACCGCAGCGTATGTGCCATTAGTCCCCAGGTCCTGGCAGAGCTGGGTTTGCTGGATTTGCTGTACTGTGCGCAGTACGAACGCGCATGTGCTTCAGGGCTGTGCTCGGCCAGGTCACAGCTGACCAACCCAAGTCATATAGAATTATCTGCACAGACATCAGAAGTTTCGGATAAGAAGCAACTCAGAAAGTGGAAGGGTGTTTTTGGTTTTTTTCCAGCAGATTTCAAGGAAATTTTTCTTTTACAGCCTGCAGCTGTTAGGCCAAGCAGCTGATGTAAATCAGCATAACTTCATTGACCCCCTGCAGATAAGGTGTTTTGCACCAGCTGCAGATGTGAGCTCTCATGATCTTGCTACTGAAATCCTGAGGTCTTTTTTCTGGCCTTGGCCTCCGCCTCATTACAAAGTATCTTCAACAAAGGGTTTTCTGAGACAAATACAACCTTAATGACTTCAGGTTTTTAATAAATGTAGTTTCCATAAACTTAGGTACTGAGGTCTCCGAATTCCTCCACCTGTGTGTTACTGTGATCAGACAGTTTGTGCTGGGGCAGGCACACCCCAGCAACGTCTGAGCTGGAGCCCACATTTCTTTTCCATTATCTTGTCCCACATTCTCATAGACTGAGATCATGGGACAGAAACATGTTTTACAGTAAAGGCGACCTTTCATTGCACCTCCCTTTCTCTATGGCTGCGGTCACAGCCCAGGCTGTTCTGCGGGGACGAAGGGGGCTCGTGGCTCTGCCGGTGACAGCCGTGGACCGTGCTGATGTATTTACCCAAACCGTCGTCTCTCCCTGTGCTCTGCTGCTGGCGTTGGGGGAGCAGCAGGTGCAATTTCTGTGCTGTGCATAACGTAGCTCATCGCCGCTCTGAGACACCTCCGTATGGCACACATCAGGGACCCTATCCTACGGGCGCCACGCGGACCCTCCCCCTGCGTTCGCGCGGGTGCTGCAGGGCACCCTTTGCAACAACAGGGCGGAAGGGAGAAAATCAGGCTTCACAGTGGTTATTCTTACCTCTCCCAAAATGCCTTCCCCTTCTAATAAGAATGTGTTTTCTGAAATAAATATGTTCTGTTTATTTATTTAATGTGCTGTTAAATGATCTTCTGGAAAGCTATTCCAGCTGCAAGGCTTTAAAATGGATGGGCAGGCATAACTTAGAGAGCATGCTCCTTAAAATCAGCATGAATCATTTGAGTAGTTACTGTTTAGATTGATATAATTTTAGTTATAATTATGGGTAACGAGAACACATTTAGAGTCTGTAATATTGTAATTCATGGTGAGAGGAGTCCTAAATGAAACAAAATATATCTAGATTTCCTTTTTTTCCCTACCTAGGTATTGTGCATGTGAGCATGATTCTTTAAGGAACAGATTTTCTGCTGCTGTAAAAATCTAGCAAAAGTAGGTCAAAAATGACATCTAGAGATAGCATGTTTGGTAACCACAAAGGGACTGGCTGTGTCTTTCTATCTGGCCTTTTAGGAGCCCTGCGATGTGGTGCTGTGGGTACAGCTACAGCATGGTAGGGCTCTGATCCGTAGACTCCCACGGACTTTGGTGGGTGGATCAGAGATACCTGTTGCCATTATTAGGATCCCACCAAACTAATAGGACATGATAAAGTGATACTAGCAAAGGTCTGAAAATACAGGAAAAATTATAAGCACATGAACCTGTATCATCTTGTGGATCTCCAGTACCATCACACCTCACACAGTATCATTGAAGTGGTGAACTGTAAAACCCAAAAGCAAACCATGATAGCGGTCCCCCCGCGACGGGCTTGAGCAGTGCCCGAGCTGGCAGCCTCCGCAGCCCACCCACTGGCAAGTTAAGCGCGGTGGTAACCGCTGTTAGTGCCACTTTTGGCTGTGGAGAAAAGGGAAAAAGAGAAGGGGGGGGGGCGAAAGCAGAGGCTTTGACATGCGTGCGTGCACATGTGTGCAGCCCGCCGAGGCCGGGCACAGCCACCGTTGGCTGCTGACATCCAGCTGACAGTTGTCTCAAATTGCAACCGTGTTTGAGAGTTCACATTTCAAGGGTTTCGCAGCTGTGTTTCTACAGGAAGATTTGAACAAAGAGAGGGAAACTGTGCCGTGTATGAGGAGTGGAAAGGTGCTTGTTAGGAGGAGGCCTGAGTCCTGACACATCCACATTAAAATAGATATAACTTTTTACATCTGTTGATGGCTTGATAATTAACGTTAAATAAAAGCAAAGCTTCAATATCGGCATCCGAAAACTCACATGTGCTGTACAAGACCAGCATAATGAACATCCTCAATGGCACTTTTATAATGTAATTAAAAGGATAGAGTTTTCTTTATGGTACAGGTTGAGCTACATTCCAATAAATGCCCAGGCAGCAACAAACTTTGCCCGTCAAGTGCTATTTGAGCACCGAGCTGCTCTGCCCCAGACTGTGGGTGACAAACTCTCCACATACTCCCCAAATCTCTTAGAGCCTTGATAATGAAATACCTAAGCCATGACCCTTATTGATCAGGCCTCACAGTAATTAATTTCCCAAAGTCCTGTCCCAGCCTGCAGTGACATCGATGCAGAACCAAGGCTGGAGACTTTGGTTGGGCAAGAGTCCTAGGGGGGAGTGCTCATCCCATTGAAATCAGTGCCAAGTCCCCATTGATTTTAGTCACGCATGGATGTTACCATTACTCAAGTATTTGGAAGCTTGCTCTCAAAAGCATGTGCAATTGTCATGAATGGCTTTTATACAAGTGCTAAAACCAAACTCCCTGCAAGCACACAGCAGCGCAGCGAGACCTCCCTCCAGCTTCCACATTGTCATTTCTCCAGCAGCAGCAGAACCAGTTTCAGAAGTTTCCACCCTTCCCCTTTGGCTGTGCAGTGCCGGCGTGGCACTGGAGTTGTCGCCTCCTCATGCAACTGGTAGTGCGGCCACGTTGCAAGCCGGAGCGGGGACAGCCCCAGCCCCGCAGCCAGCTGCGCTGCCGCCACGGAGGATCACGTCCAGCTGTGGCGAGGGCTTGATGTGATAGGAAGGGGTGCGAACTTCTGCAGCCGGCATTGTTGCCAGAAGAGTTTCATGTGGAGCTACACCCTGACTAATCTTCCTTTGAAGAGCTTTGCCAAGGGGTTTTAAGAAAGTCCTTAATGTTTCTCCGTGTGCATTCCCCTTGTGACGTAGGGGCAGCCAGAAATATTACTAAGCTGATTTCACAGCTGGTCACAGTGTAATACAAGAGTCTCAGGCTCCTCCTCACAACGAAGAGAAAAGAAAAGGAATCAGGAGTTTGGCTTTGCAGTTTTCCACTCCAAGCCCTAGATAAGTATTTCCCGCTGGCAGGGAACCAGTTGCTTTGCTTCAAATCAAGATTCCTTCCCAGAATTAGCACTCTTACTAATACTGTATGCTGCTTAATTGTCCAAACAACATTCTGGAGGTAGAACTGCATCAATCAAGAATTATGGCTCGCGCACGAAGCTGTTCCCCCACGGCCTCTGGCTGGCCTGTGTGGGACCAGCCCGCCGGTTCGGTTTGCAGCATCTGTGAGTTGCACAGATGCTCTGCACCGCAGACTCACTAGAGATCTTGATACCATGCCAAGGTCAGACTTAAGGAGCATGCCACAGGTAGGTTTCCATCTTGGTTAGGGCTGCAAACCCCACCTAAAAATGTGAGGCTCAGATTTCCTGTGACAGCTCTGCAGTCAGTACTGGGACCATTTGTGGAAGGTGGCTCTGTAACTGTGACCTTTGCTGCAGGATCAGGCCCGGCTTACTGCAGAATTATATTTTCAGCTCTAAGCTTTACAGTAATAAGACTTCTTGACTTCTTTAAAACTTGAACAAGGTATAAACTGACACAGCTTTGTCCTTTTGCAGAGAAAAATAATGGCTTTGCAAAGTGTGAAGTGCTCTGGAGCGTTACCTCTGAAACCTAAAGACAACATTGTAAAGTGTCAACATGGATTGCTTTTAATATCTTTTAAGTGGAAATAATGACCTAAAGTATTCACCACAATTTCAAATTGGCTTCCATGCATTCTCAGGTGCCAAAAATCTCTACATTTAGCTGCCAAAACCTCTTCTTCCCTTCCAACAATTTCTCCATAGCAGGTCTGGGTTGCCAATGCAAAACTCAGCATCACGGTGAAAACTGAAAAGGTGAAGATATTGTAAAACAAACCAAATAGCAAACTAAATAAGATGGAGTCAATGGACTTTTTTGTTTTCATATGGAATTTTATGAAAGGTTTATTTTACTTTAAATAAAGTTACTACTGAATTTCCAGTTGATTTAGCCAGAATACAGGGAACACCACAGGGTCTGAGCTGTGTTTGCTGAAGTGTACATGGCTTTGAACACATAGGATATTTCTCAGTTACATATTTCTTTTGCCGGCTGCCATACTTTTTTTTTTCCTGTGCTCTCTCCAGATTGACTTTCACTTTACTTATTCCCTGCTTCATTTCTCACCCTATTTTTCCACTATTTTTTTTTCCTACTGCTTTTCTCAGTCTCCTTCTCCCAGGTTATGAGCAAAACAGTGCTCAACTCTGAGCCGAACTTTTAAAGCCACATCTTGTAATTAAGTAAAACAAGCATCCTCCACCTCTATGCAAAAGTAACTTAACAGCTTCGGCCACTTAGCGCTTCCCGCAGCTGCAGAAGGGATGAGAGCCTCGCGGAAGAGCGGTGGCTTTTAATGCGAGGGAGGGGAGGTGCCACCACAGCCAGGAATAACAGCACTCGTCCGGTGGTTTAAGCACAACATGGCTACCAAGATCTCCAGTTCAGCCTGAGTTTCTCTTAACTGGTTGCAGGATTAGGCACATCCTATTGAACAGGTTTAACCAACAGGAGGGAAAAGCGGAGGTGCAAAGTGATATACTCAGTGGAGCAGGTTCAGGCTCAGTTTACCTGGGCTTTACCCACTCACCCCAGAGCATTTATGGACTTGCGGATTTTTCCTTTATCCTTGTGTGTCCTTGTCTTTTTGTGAGCCTACGGCTGGGCAACGTAAAGCAAAGCTGACCCTTTAGGAGAAATTACTAGTGAGAAAAAACACATATTCAAAAAAAATCTGGAATCATGATTAAAAAATTAATAATTATAGTTATTATTATTCTGCTTGCAGGACAAATGCCTTAGTTCCAGCTCTCCAGCCCAGGCTTCCCGCACTCAGCCCGTCTCTACGCGTCACTCCGATCCTGACATTGAACTCACAACAACCCGTACCGAGAAGACTGCCAAAAAAACTCCAGCTATTCTTCTTCATCCTCACTAACAATTTGGTAATGAAGTATTGATTTCCACTCCCCTGCTTATGGACGATATTAGATTTTCATTGATAAACTGCACTGGGGCTGTCTGGTCTCCACTGTCCCTTTTTGCTGTCACTAAAACAAAGTGCCACTGAAGTAAGATAATGACTGAGAACATTGATGTACTTATTTCGTCAATTTGTAACACTTGACAGGAAAAAAAAAATTCTTCATAGTTTAATGTCCAAGTGTGCTCCACAAGATGCAGTCACACTGGAAGCTTTCCTTTTCATGGTAATGTCCATTTCCTATTTATAACCCCTCTGGGATAGTTTGTCTAAAGGAAATGTTTCTATTCAGTGCAGCTATTACTGTTGCACCTGGGTTGCCCAATCCAGTCATTGCACTAGGGATCAATACATCACAGTAAGTACAAGAATTATTAAGTTAAAACAGATTCTGAGCCAAAAAACCTCTGAACAATGTTAATCTTCTGTGCAAGTTGTTCAAATAGTTATGCTTAACCATGTTGCTGCCAAAGATTTGTTTGAAATGGATTATTTTCAGTTTGTTTTATTCCTCAGATATATATATATATATATATATTTAAATCTCCATTACAGTTTATGACAAGAGATATGCGATGGAGTGATTTTTAAACAAAAGTACTAGTGTTAGATTATTGAACATTATATAAATATAGGTATATCTATATATAAATATCACTATATAAATATCTATATATAGATATAAAAGAATAAAAGTAGAATTCCTTTCTCAGTTACGTGAGTGTAAATCTAAATATCTCTGTAGTCGTCAGGGGAGTTACTTTGGATTTATGCCACTGTAAATGAGATCAGGATCTGGCCTTCACGCTATCTCTCTGGCCTGTCTATTGCTATCTGCATTTGCAGGTTTTAAAGCACAGCTGCCTTTTAAAATCAACAGAGACCTGGTGAGAAAGGGGCTAAAAAGATGGCAATTGAAAATTTGTTCTTGTAACTTTTTTCATTAAAACTTTGAGGTCCCAATTTTAATTTGTGGAATATTCACGTTAATAATGAGATCTAATTAAGACATCCATTAAAAGCCCGTTAAAGTTAATTTAACGTAAAAATTCCAATAGAACTGTATTAGATTTTCTCCATTAAATTAACGTTATGGATTTTTAACGGATGTCTTAATTATACATTATTATTAACGGGAATACTGTATTACGCAGATTAAAATCAGGTCCCTCGGAAAATCTTCCAGGATATTTTGGTGTTACGAACCTCGTGTTACCTAGTGCACTGTTTGGAAAATCCGGCGCAGCCCTGTTTACTCTAGCTGAGCATTTCCTTGCAACTAAAGCAACCTGCAGTAGACAAATCCATCTCTGCATTTAACAAATGAACCTCCCTTATTCTCAAAGGAGAAATAAGTCTGGATCAAGTTGTAAACTGCTACTCCGTTACAGCTGAACTATTCAAAGTATGCTAGGCGGAAATTTGAGAAGAGGATCTTTCTCAAATACGAGAGGGCTTTGGGGTGTGTTTTTATTCTAGATGTTTGAGGATAAAATTGAAGTGCAGCATTTGCAAAATCAGACTGAATATGCTTCTTGTATTCCCTGCCGCCCGTGCAGACGGGCCTGTTTTGGGATTGTTTGGGAAATTTTGACATGATCCCTAAACTCAACATGGAGGAAAAAAAAAGGCCCTTCTTATTTACCTCCTAGGGAAAGTGTTGCCCTTATGCCACATATAATAGCAAATTGCTTTTTTTATGGCATGCATAACCTAGATGGGAAAAAATATGGCGCTTGAGGGAAGGAGGGAAAAAGTAAATGAAGTTCCAGGAATGTCATTCTGAAGTAATGAGGCATGGACAGAAAATATACCCCTCACATCATCGGATTGAGATGGCAGTCGAAATAGCTTCATTGAAGTGTCAGCACTCATCCATCAATCAATCATCCACAAGGAAAAATAGCGACAGTACAACGGGGCGGCTTTTATGGGATTTACTCATGGGCATAGGGAATAGCAGCTCAAATGTAGTTCTGACATGAAAAGCAAGGTGCTGATATTATTTTTTATGATGGGAGGATCATAAAGTGAATTGAGAACAGTGAGGTCTGTCTTTGCTTAACCTATTCAACTGGAAACGAACGGAGCTCAACTGGAAATGAGCAGAGCCTTCAGATGGGTTAAGATTGAAGCCTGCACCGTGCTGAGCGCTGGCCATTGACAACGAAATTCTATTAAAGCTGAATCGATGCATTAGCACCGAGTTCCTCGGAAGCTGTTAAACCGCACCGCCCGCCGCGGAGTCATTAAGTGGCGTTACGTAAGGCGAGGGCCCAGCGAGCGCCTCCGAAGGCAGCGCTCCTGCCCAGCTCCACCCGGGAGGAGCACCGCGTGCATTTCCACCCCCGCGCCTTTCCCCACGCTGCTTTATTCTTTAGAAAAATATCCTGCCTATTCCGGCATCCAACCGGCAAAATTCCCACCGACCGCTGCGGGGCCCCGGCCCGGCCCGGCCCTGCGATACCGCCGGGGGGTTTCGCTGCTTTTCCCCCTCGGCAGAGCGGCGCGGTTGCGTATCGCGAGGCTGGGCGGCCGCGGCATGTTTTTGCCTCCTTCCCCCAAAATCTGCACGAAGTGGCGGGGCCGGACATGCGGTGTGCGCAGCCCTGCAGCCTCCACGCCGGCTCCCGCCAGCCGGAGATGGGGCGAGATTTATTCCCGAAGCGCAGCTCCTGCAGAGGCAAGTGCTGGAACAGCTCCTTAATTTCGAATCTGGCCACAAACCTTTATTACACAGTGCTAAACCTTGATTATTTTGCCTGCATCACTGTCCTCTGGGAACATTTTAGATACACATTTGAATTGAGTGATTTTTTTTTTTTTTACAATAAGATATAAAAAAAGGAAATGTACGTCTCTCCTCTCTCTTTCTCTGTATGAAACTGGATGAGTTGATAGTTTATCTGTCATATAAATCAGGTAACACAGAAAATCATTGCATCTTTTCTCTGTCGTATCTACTCAATATCTATCGTACTGACTTTTATTCTTATTGGAGATCATCAAAACATTAATTAAAAGCCTGGTGATCAAACAGCCGAATATTTATGATTCACGTCCTTGCTTATTAACAAGTGGCATATTGATACACCACATATCCAAGCTGTTTATGCTCTTGCGCTGCAATAAAGCAGGAAGAATTGTTACCCTCACACACTGCTTTGAGAGATTTATTCAGAAACCGTAGCTCCCTTCCTGCCACCGTACATGTCAAAATAAGCCATATCACCTTAAAAAAAAATGATATATTTTTAAAGGGGGAGACATAATTAGCACCTCTTTGGAGCCTAATATATAAGAATTTCGGTAGATCAGTCTCAGGTGTTTTTTCCGGGCCCTTATTATTTAAGCTGAGAGGGAGAAGGACACTTAACTTTAAAAATGGCTGTCATTAGTACAATAATAATTGTTGGTTTAAAAAAAAACCTTTGAGAATCAGCTAACAAACCTACCCAGTAATTACTTGTCAATGCGACTTCATCGTGATTTTTATTACCTACTTGTAAAAGTATTTACAAGACTGACCTCCCTAGCTTTTTTAGAGATCATGGAGGATATAAGAAGTCATTTTAAAAATCAATAATTATATATTAACATGATAGGGGTTGAGGCCTTCCAAGCAATTTTTACAAGCTATTGTGTCAACTCTCACACGTCGATGTAGCAAAGATTGTTTCCCTAATTTTCAGTCTTTTTTTTTTCTTTCCTTAATCGTATTTTGATATAGTGCTGTATTTATTGGCTAATTTATACCCCTGGTCCAGGAGGGGGGCATCGCCGTTCAGCAGGGAGCCCGGCGGCGCGGCTGGGCCTCGCAAGGGCAGCACCCAGCCGGGGACTTCCAGAGCATCGTGCGCAGGGAAAGCGCAAAAGTAACGAATTTGGGCCGGGGGCGGCCCCGGGGTGCGAGCTACGGGGAATGGATTTACTTTACTCGGGGTCGCTCACCGCTACGCGCGCCTGGCCCGATCCTGCCCGCTGCGGCGTCTGTGCGAGCAGGCGCTGCGCCGGGTCGGGCACCTCAGCCCTCAGTTTAGTGCTGCCTTGAATATTAGGCTCAAACCTGTGGAGGAGACGTGGGGGAATGAAAGGCAGCAAACTACTTTTGCACTCCGGTTCCTCCCCAGCTCTGGCGCCGGCTCTGCCCAGCACCCTGGGGCCGGACGCGGCTGCGGAGATGCTCCCGGCCCCGCGCCGCTCGCCGCCGTCGCTCCCGCGCTGGACACAGCGGCACTGCTAAGCGGAGGTGCCTCTCTGTCCCGGAGGGCTTTTGTCTTTGCAAACAAATATACGATGCAATTTATATTTAAAATTCTCCCTATAAAGACAGTATTGATCACAGATTCCAGATCAATATGTTGCAATTACAACAGGCTTTAAGGGCCATCTGTCCCCAAGCAAGAGAATTGATATAACCACCTCGATATATTTTGCAAAAGTGCTGCTGGACTGTGCCCATCCGCTTGCTGTACGACCTGACATATTATTTTTGCTCCTAGGAAGCTGTGTTTAGGAGCTACATGGAGATGTAATTCTTGTTTATTGGCCCCCCCACAAAGCGACCGCAGACCGGCTTCACTTTGGGTTTTGAAGTCATAATAAGGTCACTGACACCGTGTTTTCCTTGGCCTCGTTTTCCGGCTCCCCCTCGCAATTTATCCCACTGCCGGGGACTTTTGTTTTGCCAAACCATCGCTACCTTCTGCTGAAAAAGATCAGCAATGACACTAATTTCAGTAAGACTAATATCTTTTCAGCAGTGCTGCTGAAGAGTTTGAGATGGGTGTCAATAGGTGTAAACTGGGTCTTTTATAGGAGAGGTTGGACCACAGAGAAAAAGAAAATAAAATTTTGGAGCTTGTAACTGAAGAATGAAATGACATCGAAAGGCAGGTTTCAGTTCACATTTTGTCAAGCCGAGGACCTGATCTACCAGCACCTGAAGTCAATATAAGTCTTTACATTGACGGCACTGGATCAGGCACTAAATAGTCGTTCCAGAAATAAATGCTTCCTGGATTTTTTTTTTTAATTAGTTACTGCAATAGTTGATATTTTATACAAGCACACAGAATTTAGGATTTTGCTCTCTAATGGTCTTCTGAAGGAGAATGAAAGAATACCAAAAACAAAAAAGAAACCCCCCAAATGGCTTTGCAGCGCTAACAGCAGCCTCCACACCTTGCAAATTAAAGCACGACAGCTGTAAAAGGCTGGGGCGAGGGCCGGCGTCCGGCACGCTGTGAGCCGCCTCCGCCAGCCCCCTCCGAGCCCCGCGTGGCACCGCCTCGCTCTCCGGCCGCTGCAGTGCGTCCCTCAGCGGGCTTGTGCTTCCTTTTTATCCCGACTTCTCCAACGGGAAGCCAGATTCTGAATTCCCTTCTGCTGGTGTAAATCCACAGTGACTCCTCTGAATTCGGTATATTTACCCTCCGCCTACACGGACCCAAGCGTTGTCCTCCTGGTTCCAGCCTTGGACCCCTCACATGTCTAGATGGTTTTGAAAAGCGGTCGCTAGCTCGATGCAGCTTGCGTCTAAAGCACAGTCTGCACAGCAACAGTTTTACAGTTATGTCAGGGAAGTGATTGCAAAACATAGTTTTTGATGTGACTATGCTGGTAAAAGTCCTAATGTAAAAACAGTTGTATCACTATAAAGCACTTTATACTGGTACAGCTTATTTTGCTTTGCTGGACCACTTTTATACCAGTGCAAGCACTTTTATCCCTCTATGCTTCGGTCTACACTAGTGGCCATTTGTTGTTTTAACTATGCCAGCAAGAAGTTAAGAGTAGATAAAATTTAGGATGACACTGTTGTTTCTGGTACCAAAGTGTCTGTACAATATTTTCTTTGAGAGTATTTTAAAAAGTGAAATAGCTGTACCAGTGGACTTACTGCAGAGTAATAAACTTCCAGTTCATCTTCGCTCTCAGCTCATGAAATGTCTTCAGGCCTTTGTAAAAAGCCCTGTTTGAGAAAACAGATTAAATACTAATCCTAGCAAGTCATACATCTCTACTTGAGTTTATACCATCTAGCTGTGCAAACTTTTTTTTTTTCCTCCCTTTTTTTGATCTAAGCAAAGACAACAAATTCTTTCATTAGACTTAGATGAGACAGCAGGAAATAAAGAGCAAGATTTTAAAAACAAAATGAGACAAAAATCTTGCAAAACCGCAGCTCTGCTGCAACGCACCGACGGCGCTCGGTTGAAGCCCGAACCCCCGCGTGGGTGCCAGCCCCGGGTGAAGGGATGCATTTACAGCACTTAAACATCCACGTGCAAGTGTGTCACACACATGAGAGATTTCTCTGTTTTCACTTACTAACCAGTCCACATAGCAGTCAACACCTGCGTATCTGTACACACCTAGGCAGCGGCACACCTGTACACAGCTACCTACCCCTGCGTAACTCCCAGCTCCGTGCGCGCGCACCGCCGCGCTGGCTGGGCGCGGGAATAGCCGTGCAGGAACAGGCAGCGAGGCTGGGGCTGAAGCAGCAGCTGGGCACCGCTGGCACCGAGCGAAGCAGCAGATACCTTCAGGACGTACGATGCAGTATTCTCGCTTTATAACGCAGCACATGCTGGAACGTGCAATACAGGTTGCAAAAGCTGACAAGCTGAACAGTTCGTATTTGGCTCAGGGTACTTAACTGTCATATGTCTCTGGTACAAGATGCCCTTCTGTCTAGTGCTCAGGCACCACTTATTAATCCTTCCCTTTGTTGTTGGGATTTTTTTTCCTGTACATTTGTTTTGCTTTTTAATATCTTGAATATGTCAGCACGAGTCGTCACAGATCCACCCCCATTTAAAATAATAGAGCGTAGTTGGCCGTAACAGTCAATCTAACAGTCCTGCTCTGCCCCAGCGCCTGTGGTTTGTAGTTTGTTATTGGCAGCATCTTCAGGTTACGTACGTGACCCGTGGTCTTGGTTCTAGAGTTTTGTTTTTACAAAATAAAATGAATCAAAAGCTCATTTCTCTTTAAAAAAAAATGTATATATACAACAAATCGCAAAAAGGAAAGATTAAACACATTTTTTATATTAACAACACAAACGGGACTCCTTTCGGTGAGAACTCCCGGTGACTTTATCCGGCGAATGTTTCGGTGCTTCTGCACTAATTTTGTAACAAGTGCATGCTGTATAGACGATATTGCCTGTATCCTTAGAGTCGGGGGGGGGGGGGCAAGCTGCTTCTCCTTGGGGACTGCAGCTTGTTTGGATGAAAAGTTACACCTTTGATGCATTTTTATACTGTACATATTTGTATATATTAACTATATTGCCATGTTATGAACACAGATTTTGTTATATTTGCTTGTTTCTGTTTCCTACAAAAATTGGTCCATGACGGGGGATATTTTTTTTGTATAGAAACTATGCTTGTAATTTTTCTGTTTGTTTATTTGTTTGTTTGTTTTCTTGGTCATCATCTTTTAATGGTTCATAAAGGAATTAGAGATGAGTTTTTGGAGGAACTATGAGAAGCAAGTCTGTGTTTGCATGAGACCTGCCCAGTTGCTGGCTATACAGGGGGGCGGGGGGGAGAGGGGAAAGCTAAGGCAAGTTTTGCTTTTAAAGCATGCGTAGTCCCATGGGAAAACTCATACATGTACAATTATTCTCTTTGTATTTTATCTAATAGTGCCTGAATTTTTTTTAATGTCTTCTTAGAGGAACAATTCATAATTGTCAAAATTTGAAACATTAGCTTAATTTTGTTTTCATGACCTCTCATTTCTCCTCCTTATTTATTTTGTTGCTGTTTATAATGGGCCCCAAGGCCACTTCTGACATTGCAGTGTTCTTCTTCCACATTAAGGATGTTTTTAAAATTACTAAGATTATTGAGCCAACAGGCTGTTTTAATCAAAACCATGTTTCACTTGGTTTTGGTGATTCTGAATGGTCCTTACAGCGGGAGGAAAGCCTTGCTGCTGGGAGGCTCCTACCACCTAGTGGTCCAGAGCGCTCAGCACAGAGCTGCATCGTCCCACTGTTCACTGTCTTTCTCAAAGCCTAGCTGGCAATTTTCCTTCAAATTATTTGCTTATAATAACTAACTTAAACTAAACAAATTGAAAATGTTAATGGCATTTTTTTTCTTTGGTTGATTGCTGAATAAATTCATATAATTTATACTAGAGGAGATTACTGCTTTTATTGTTTTGGGTTCCCCCAAACCAATTATTAACAATCAGGACTATGTATCTCATTAAATTTAAATCAGGTCAAACCTATTTATCTAAGGCCTTTTCTGATTTACAAGAACACAACTGTATTCCCATGCATTTAAGATGTATTTCTGTGTATGATTTTGCAGCATTGAATTCTGTCGACGGTGATTTTTTTTTTTTTGTTCTGCATTTTTACCACGGCATATACATTGTAAAAAAAAAAAAAAAAAAATCCCTCAACTTTACCACAGAAAACATTACTTTTTATGCCCAGGGATTTTTTTTAAAAATAAAATCACTGCAGTTTTAGAACTGTAATTAAAGCCCTGAATAATAGATCACACATCTTTATCTGTTGTGTTTAAAAGGAAAAAAAAAAATAGCCCAAACTGTTCACATAATCCTGAATGCCTCATTTCCATAAAAAAGGTTTCTATACATATATTATTTACATTTTTAAACATGGTAATTCTTTCCTTTGTGGCATAAAATGTCTCTTTTCCACTGCAGTTATTGGAAAGCGCCTGTTCACATCTGAAATGTTATCGTAATTTGCATCAGGAAACCCAACTGCAGACATTAAGGACTTGGGTGTGTTCAATTATGATTTTGCTGGAGGCTGTCCCTCATTTTAATGCTGCACTCATTGAACTACCTTTCTGAAATCTAGCTGATACGGCTCGCCATAGACATGCTGCACAACATCATTAGCTTTGCAAATGGCTTCATTTCAGTCAATGCAGACTTCAGTTTTGGCCAATTGTAAAATGGAAATTTGAAAAGGGGAAAAAAAAAAAACAGATGCACTTAAAACATGAAAAGAATTATTTATATGATAAAAATATATTTAGATTTTCAAAGCACAAGACTGAACAGAAGTGCTCTTTTTATGCTTTCTGAAGATGTTACTGTTAAAAGTCTTTCTACATCAGGCTTAATAAATCTGTAATGACATTTGATGGATTGATTTTTGTGTGGGTTTTTCTTTCCTTTCTTTTTTTTCCTTTCCCCTTTCTTTCTCTGCAGAGAAAGGAAAAGACTGACCTGGCGAGCCTGTGGGAGTGCAAACCGCAGGAATGTGCCTGTTTCAGTAAAACTCATGCACGATTTCGAGCAGCCTCCCTTCCCTTAAATAATAATCATTTTTTTAAAAAAAAAAGAAGAATCTGACTCCGGCGCCCTGCGTTTGGCTCCGCACGGCTTTTCCCTGCTCGCGCCGGGCCCCGCCGGCCCCTTCTCCCGGGGTTATTTATGGCGCCGGGCGCGGGCGGCTCGCGCGAGCCCTAAGCGGGCCGTGATGGAGCTGCCGCTGGGGCTGCCTGTCGCCGGGGTCCCCGCGGCTCCCCAGACCGGTGGCTGAGCGCAGGCGTGCCGGGGCTGCCGGGGCTGCCGGGGCCGCGGGGCCTGGCGCCGGGTCGGGCGCACTGGGGCCTGGCACGTGCTGGCCGGCCACAAGGGCCCCACATCCCGGGCACGGGGACGGGGACAGGAGCAGCCGCCGGCCGGGAGCCCCGCGGCGCACGGCAGCTGGGAGCAGCCCCCACAGGACACGCGGAGCCCCAGAGCTGCCCACGGGCCGCCGCTGCCGGGCACGGCCTGGTGCACGGGGCGTCCATGGGGCACGGCCGGGCGCACGGGGCGTCCATGGGGCACGGCCTGGGGCACAGGACACAGCAGGGGTGCACACAGGGCACGGCACGGGGCACGGCCTGTCACACGGAGCGTGCCGCATCGCGCAGGGCGCAGCATGTCGCTCGGAGCTCGGCGTGTCGCATGGAACATGGCGCAGCGCTCGGGGCCCGGCGTGTCGCTTGGGGCTCGGTGTGTCGCACCAGGCCTGACATGTCGCTCGGGGTGCGGCGTGTCGCACGGGCTCAGGGTGTCACGTGGGCCTCGGCGCGTCGCTCGGGGCTCGGCATGTCAGATCGGGCCTGACACATCGCGCAGGGCCCAGCGTGTCACACCAGGCCTGACGTCGCTCGGGGCTCAGGGTGTCGCACAGACCCAGCACAGCCCCGTCGTCCCGGCCGGCTGCAGCCTCTCCGCGCCACTCGTGCTCCCGGGGCTGACGGCGAGGCCCGGCTGGGCCACACGGGAGGCACCCACCACCCCCCGCCCCAGCTCCCTGCCCCGGCTCTGCCGGCCGAGGGCAGCCAAGTCCCTGGCCCCGGATCCCTCGGCAGGGCGTCCCTTCCTGCAGCCCCCCGGGGCTGCACCGCCTGCCGTGGTGCAACGAGCTACGCAGTGCTCAGCCCCAGCGACACCGAGGCCAAGGGGGGAGCCGGGAGTGGGGCAGCCTCCTCACCCCACGGCTGCCCCATGGCCACCGGCCGCCCTCCAACCTCCCCACGCCACACAGTTATTCAGCGAATACGCTCAAGAGACGGTGCCTTGCCATCCTATGATACCCGCTTTTTTTTTCAAGTGACTTTTTTTTTTAAAGGAATATATTGCACACATTTCAAGGAACCCCTCTAGGGTAAAATAAAAAAATATATATAGATGGCTAAAATAACAAATGAATCATAAAACTTAGAGATGGAAAAGGACTATTAGATCATCCCATTTGTCTTGCTGTCTGCCAATACAGGTTGGCTCCCTGCAGATCGGCCCCCGGGGCTCCGGCTGGCCTCTCTGGCCGCGCTCCAGCCTGCGGCTCCGGTGGGAGCTCCGGCTCGGCTCGGCTCTGCTCGGCTCGGCTCGGCACGGCTCAGCACGGCGCGCAGGCACCAGCCCCAAACACATTCCCGAATCCACAAGAGCAAGCTCTCACACCACGTCCTCGCGGTGGGACGCAGAGGCCCGAGAGCCTGTTTCTGTCTATTCCGAGGGTCCGAAGTTGCATCTTTTTTTTTTTTTTTTTTAATTATCAGTGATACCCTTCAACCAAAGACTAACCAACCAACCAAACCCCACCTTTGGGCCACGCAGACGGAAGCTTTGGCCACAGGGCAACTTTGCGAGCTGGCTCAATGGTTGGTTTTGCTTTCATTTTTGCTGCTTCTTTTAACTGTCTTGTTTTAAGAAAAGTTAAATGCTTTTGCAGGAAAAGCAGGCCAGGTGGCGTGCGATTCTTTTATGAACAACACGAAGGTTACGTTATTCAACGGTTTGGGCATAAATTCATTTCTTCCCCCCTTTGCCAAATGCTTTACGATGGAAACAGCGGGTCCCACGGTGGCGCCAGGCAGCGGCAGGAGAAGGATGGGCTGGGGACGGGCTGGAGAGGGCCCCGCGGCCACGGCACCGCGCCGGGGCCCGGGAACAAGCCCCCGGGAGCCGAGCAAGGGGCGCCGGGCCGAGGCTGGGGGAGGCGCGCTCCGAAGCCCGGCTTCAGCACCGCTCGCCGCGTGAGCCCGCTGCAGTGCCGCAGAGCAAGAGCCAGGCCGCTCTCCGCTCTGCAAGCTTGAGGATTTGGGCAGGCATCGGTTACCCTGCAGCGATCCAGGCCAACCCTTTGGGCGCCTTGGCCGAGCTCCCTGCAAAAGGCGCCCGAGTGCCTGGGAGGGCACCTGCCGCGGCCGCCGGGGCCGGGGCTCCTCGCCTCCCGCGGGAACGCGCACTAGCACCCGGGCCGCGACGCTCCCAAAAGCGTGGGGGGAAAAGAAAGTGACTGCTACAATACTGTCACTTAAAAGCTACTTAGAACATTTTTAATACCACCTAAAGAAATGGCCTAGACGCACAGGTGAAACGCGGCCTTCACCAGCGCAGCGTGCTCAGGGAGCCCAGCGAGAAACTGCCACCTTCAAAACATCTCCCAGGTCAACTATGCTGAAGCGATTGCACTGGCACGGAAATATCCCAGCGTCGTCTGGCCACACTTGCCAGAATACCACTTCAACCCCCTCCTTTTTTTTTTTAAACCTGTTAGTTTTTTTAAACCCCTAAATATTGGTATTTTGCTTCCAGGCTGTTGGCAATACCGTCTCTTGCCACTTGTTTCTACAGTGACTAACCAGAGCAGGGCTGCAGCTCTGACGCTGGAAATTCAGGTGCTACTGCAGAGGAAACATTAAATGAGGTAAAAGAAATATTGCCCAGAGCACTATACCCTAAATACGAATTTTATTTTTTTAGAGAGGGATGCTAGTTTTACGGTAATACTCAGATTTATGGCGATGCAAATATTGCTATAGTTCCTCAATTAACACAGCTGGCTCACCACCAAAAAGTCCTTTTGGCTGGTAGAATCTCATTGATCTGTATTTTTACAGCAGTCACAATTAAATTCCCTGGCGGCGGCTTTCCGAGTGTGCAGTTCAGAGGTGTCCTGCAATTCAGGGGTCGTTAAGGTGTCCCGAGACTGGACTCTAATGCCGGTGCCCAAAAGCACTGACAAAAAACAAAAACCGCCCCAAAACCCAAACAATAACAACAAAACGGGCATTTATTTGTAATAGGACATTCAAATATTCCCATTTAGCTAACATGATCCGAACAACATTACAAGTGCTCGAGGATTTTGTTTGCTTGTTTTTCTGAAGTAACTAATGAAATATCAATAGCTCTGGATAAACTCATCCCAGAACACATTCAGGTTAAATTAACAAAACGAGATGCCCTTGAGCTTCGAAAAACAGCCATCCTGCTGGGTTAGAGAAGGGGAAAATCAGGTCTTTTATATAACAAAAGTCCATCTGTAAACAATTGCACTAATGCTTTAAAGATGATCAACTGAGGCTTTTGGAGTTGATCAGGAAAACAACAAAAATCCTTACAGGGAAAGAGATTTTTCCACCTGAGAGCAGATCCTGCCAAAACATCAGAGCCCCGGGGCCGGCTCTGGTTAGAGAGAGCTTCACAGGACCTAACTGAACAGCACTGCTGCCTCCGATCAGCTCTGAACTCCCAGTGGCAGCTGCGGAGGGGGGACCAGGAACACAAACCCAAACACCCCACTGAAGGTAAATCAGAGAGAAACCGAAATTGCGGAGTGGCAAATCTCACATTGCAACTTTACGCAAGGCTGGGGCAAACTCACAGCACGGATATCGGAGAGGGGAGTGTGCAGGTGCTGCGCTAGAGGGGTGGAGGTGCTTCGCTTAAAGTGGTGTTTGCAGTAAAGTCTACAAAAAATTGAGGCCGGAAAACGTGTTACCTAGACAGTGAAGACAGCGGGAGCACACAGCCATTTCTCCTCCTCGAAACACCTGAAAACTGTAAGCAGCTGTACCAAACACCTCAGTCTGCTGGCCACAGTGCTGGGGAGTCTGGCTGGGGTTTCAGTGAGCAGAAGTTGGAAGAACACAGGAGAAAAAAAATGCAGATTGGGTGAAAATGTATTTTTGAATTAATTCTAATTTCATCGAGCTGTTCTGACCTCCTCTCTTTCTGAACTATATGCGCTTAACTTTGACATTAAAATTGCATTGTTTTTGCCCCAAATTACTTCAGTGAGCATTTTTTCTTAATGACATTATTGAGAATGTAAATATATATAAAAAAAACAGAAGTACCCTAAACTGAAATGTCATATTTCCCAACAAAAAGCAAACTATTTTTTTGATTTGAAGGGGGGGAAAAAACATTTTCTGCTTCAAATCAAAAATATTTCCTGATTTTCAAGAATTATCAGAAACTCCCAAAGTCTGCTGTTTTGCTAGCTCACCCAGGCTCCTCCTGTTCACGATTTCCCACTTGTTCCTACAAACTACTCCAGAGATGGAGGAATAAAATTATGGAAAGGTTCTTGGGAAATAATTATTCAATAGGAAGAAAAATAAGTAATTGCATTTGATCATGACTTTCACAGTGATGAATGAAAACATTTCAGAGTGCAAAATGAGTTTTAAATACCAGGGCATTCCACGATTATTTATAATTATATTATTTATAATTATTAGACCATGCTCATGAGAAGTAGTTTTGCACTTAAAATTCAGTCAGACAAATGTCTGTCTCAAAGTGACGTATACCACATTATATAACACATCACTTAATCATAAAATCTTGAGCAGTAAAAAATAATGGTAGCCAGCAGCTAAAATGCACGCTAAATCTGCTCGGTAGCAACACATTAGTAAATATCGATAGGCCGAGAAGAGTAAATCGGAGAGAACATTTCTGCATCTACAGATTTCCTCTGCTTCATCTCACTTGTCAGGGAAGTTTTCTGGTTACACTGTGATTTCTGCTACCCAGATCTTTTAAATAGGTCAACATCTTTTCGCATGTACAGTGTGTTCTGGGGCAGCTCCATTTGTTTTATTTTTATCCACATCTATGCAATTGCTAATTAGTTTAGGAATCTAAAGTAAACTTGGCTCTCAGACACGCAGCACTATAGGCTGGCTGGCTGGCCTGCCTCGGGATGGCTGGTGTCCTCGGCGCGGGGGCTCCTCCGGGCTCACACTGCCATCTAACGCTCAGACGCCGTCCCAGCCCTCGCCGCGAGGAAACACGACTCTGATTACAGGAGTTACGGTATAACATTGATTACACAGAGCTGTTAAACTGAGAGCCCCTTTTAGGCATCCTCTTTTGGCTGAAATGCTGTTGAAAACCACCTTTGTCCATGCTACAACCTCAACTGCCGTTCATAGAAGAAGGAGGGATATTCGTCGGCACGTCCCACCCGGACTGGAGACTTCTGGAGTCTTGCCCTTTCTTGCAGCAGCTGCGAGGCCCTTGGGAAGCACTGAATAACAGCAGGGGCAAAGCTCTGAGCGATGGAGATGGAAATCCTCACCACCCTCACTTAGAGAAGGGCAAGGAGTTGTCCCACATGTCCCGATCCCGATGACGTATGACAAGGCTGGAGGTCTGAAGAGCGAAGGTGTCTGGGATGCAGACCCTTTCTGACAATACAGAGATGCTGTAGACCATGCTACGTGTTAGCCAGAGCTCCTCCACCAAGCAAAAGGTTTCCATCCTCAAAATTCAGAGTCCCTTCGTGCTGAGCAAGGCCTGGGCTCCTGGCTCTGCAGAAGGCATCCATATGGACCTGCAGCTTGCCAGCCGCAAGCTTCGGGAGCCAACGGCACTGCTGTTCCTCATACAGGGAGCTAAGGATAACCTCAGGAGAAAGAGAGGGAGGAAACTTCTAACCAGGCAGCATTTCCTAACTTTCTAGTTTTCTAGCTCAAAGCTTCATTCTCCTGCACAAAGATCCAAATTGGCCCTGATTTAAGTAATAGAAGTATGCTACCCTGTGTTCATACAAATATAGAAGGAATATAAATCCAGAAGGAATATAAAGCTGCTTTATCTGCCCTAAGCGCATCAGGCTCATTTTAGCTAGAGACAAAAATGGAATTAAGAACAGATGATCTGGGAAGATACCACATCCTTATGTTTAGCTCTTTTACAGAAAGAGCGATGCTATACTTCCAGGTCCAGGTCCAGAGCAGAGATGAATGTGGCACTCCAAAACATGCTAAGCAGAAGACAATGTTTCCCAATACTCAGCAGACTGCTCAGCCTGGAGTTGCACACCAATAGCTACTATTAGCACCTGATTTTTGCAATATTTCACATAAGGCCCAATCCGGTACTCACATTATTTATCAGTAGTGAACTCCAAACTGAATAAACCTGCACATCATACAACAGACCCCTGTTATAAGTAACAGCACATGGCAGACTGGGCACTCTTGTAATTAGCATGTACAATTACTCAATCTGCATAATTACACAAGCTAGGCATGCTGGAGCACGCTTACAAAATGATAGATCTCATTTTCTCTGGTAATCTTAAGTCACATGAACATCTTCTATAGGAACTGCTTTAGATATTATGAATTAATATTAACATGAAATTGAATTAAATGTACTGATTTTAATGTCATGAACGCACTCATAACTATTTTTTCCCCTGAGAACCATCTGCAATTTAGAGACTTGCTAATCCTAATTAAATGCACTTTTCTTAAGTAGTTGCAAATGAGCAGAGAAATCTGCTCAGTAACAACATACTTGCTTATTTCCCTCTTTTACAAAGAAGGGGAAAAGGAAACTGTGTTGCAATTTAGATCCTCCTAATACAAAAATATGATGTTGCTTCCTCATAATTTAAACAAACACAATAGGCCTTTGAGTATCTTACTGTCAATTTATTAAAAGCCCAAGAAGGTCCCTCAAACAAGTGTTTACAATTAATGCTACCATCCAACTGACGTGAACAGTTATAATTACTGTAAAGAAACAGCTTTAGTTATGTACCCCAGCATTTTAGAAAGTCAAATTCAAATTCCTCTAACACCACCCTGCTTGGAAGTGAACAGGACACAGCACTTTGCAGTTATCATGCCAACTAGTTACCACGGGGCTGGGAGGAAATCCAAGCAGAGCATCAGATCCGGAGCACATCTCACCTACCCCTGTAGGACTAGAAGACCTTTATCATCATGGACAGTGAAAAGACACGCTAGATTTATTCACTGGCTCCCTTTCTTTTTGATTTTGGCCTTCACCAAAGACTAGTGTCAACCTTTCAATTAACCCAGCTTAAGTAAGGAATAATGTTCATCTCCAAGGAACTGGATAAAAGCTTTAGTAGTATTAACATCAACTCACAGCTTAAAACACAGTTATAATACAGGAAGAGTAACATCAAAACAAAGACTCTGAAACCCCTCACCTTTTGAGGATGCAAGAGAGAAAGCCAAAATGACTTCCAAACCTTGAGCTGAATATCCTTGTAGTGGTTCAGTATCTTTAGTATTCCCCCTCTTGATCAACTAGTGAGACTTTCCCTTAAATCTGACATTTATATTCAACATATTCTTTTAAATTAGCTTGCATAGCTAACAAATTACTATGGCAGTGTAGGCATCCAAGGCCCCAAAGTGCATGGAATACACGTCTATTTTCTGTAAGTCAGCGCAGCTTACCTGAAGCTGCTAACAGAGAAAGGAAGGGTACTTAGCACTCCCTGGAGGCACCAAAGGAAAACTATGGTTAACAGTCAAGACGACTTGCAGAACTCGCACCTATTTCTCACATCCCCTTTACAACACTGTCATTTAGCATTACGTAGATGAAATTTCCTCATAGCCATGTTCATATAAGCCCAGCTGAATGTTTAGTATCAAGACTCCAAGACCCATCATTTGGGTACCACAGACACTATAAGGACTTGCTATTTCCAAAGCAAGCGCCAGATTCACACATCATTTTGTTCCTAAGCTCTTAAAGGGTCTTCTCGCCCCCCCCACCAGCATTGCTTTTGCTTAGTCAACAATTAAGGTTTGTAGAAGCAGTCTAGACTAATCACAGCAACAAATGCCAGCCTAGCAAAGAAATCGAAAGTTAACCTGTGATGCCACGGAGGCTCAGGTCATCCATACACACACCCTTAAAGGCAGTGGATCTGTTTGGGGATCTGATGAACGCCTCTTAAGGAAGGGTTGCCTCTGACATCGTTTCTAGCTGTCTTCTCCCAGCTCATAATTTGGTTTTGAGATATTGTTAGAGGTGTTGCTGAGGTCTGAAATCTCAGCTGAGTTCTAAGAACACATCAGAAAATTTCAGAAGTTTCTGAAAAAAATTCTAGAAATGTTTTAGAAGGATTTTGTTTCAAAGATGACTGAAGCCCATTCTAACTCTGAAATCTCAAAAAAAAAGTCTCTTGCTCTTTACATCTTTTCTTCCTATGACCACAAAGAACGCATACAATAGAGCTGATCTCCTCTGCTGAAGAAAAATAAGAGGAAGAAAGAAGATGTTTCTTCATTATTTAAAGACTTCTCCTCTAGGCCTCATAGCTGGATTTTCTGGGAAGTGACTCAGTATTTTCGTATGAGTGACTGCACAGCGCCTGAATTTGGTTCTGGTTATTGGCAGGTTCTCCTTATCCCCCTCCCCCAAAGGTGTGAGCATGATGAAAGGTCAAGTGAACACACAATTCCAGGCAACTAGCTTGAAGCTTTAAAAGCAAGACACAGAAACCAGTTTTGCAAAACACCAAGTCTATATTTACATTCACATGTAATAACATACTCAACTAAAGTGAAATACATCATAAATTAAATGAGTAATGTGTGCCTACTGCTTGACGACTTCCGGTTTCAACAATTAAAATAAAACAAAATGGAATGAAATAAATACATAGACAAAAAAAAATCAACAACTTGTACCTCTATATATGCACTGTTATCTCCAAAGAAACATACAAAACCAGTAGTATCCCAATAGTTAATACTGATGGGCAAAGTGTATTCTGAAGCACAGGGCTGTGCTGCCATGAAATAGAGTCTTCATGTCCATTTTCCATTCCATCCCCAAGTTTTCTAACAAAAAAGCCTTGGGGGAAAGTGTACCAGCATGAAGGGAGATTAAGCAAACAGGCTTATGACTTGTTTGTTGTCTTTTTTTGAACTTCTTAACACAGCCCTGCACACGTTTTAATCACAGAAGCCCGTAAGGCGTATAGATGATAGTTACAGCATGCATTCTATAAGACTCATTGAAAGATCACACAAAAAAATAGATTAACCATTTTCCAAGTGAATTCATCTTCAAAAAATAGGCTATAAAAGTGCAAAACTAGGAAAACAAAAATCTAGATTATGTACATATGGCTCAGCTTATGAACAGGAAAAAAGGTAAATAGTGTACAATTTCCTGATACACAGCACTTCATTACATCGCCAGTTTACAGAGACATTAAAATTAGGTCCCATATACAGGAACTAAGACATACAACTAGAACATATCAAGTTGCATAATGAAAAAAACAAGAGTTTCTAGGTTTTGCAATTTTACATTTGCTGTATGAGGGAAGAGAGCAAAATGAACAGTGCAAAATTTTTCATTTTTTGTTTTACTAAAATATATGGAAGTCAAAGCCAGGTACAGAAGAAATCAACTCTTAACTACAGGCTTTATGAGAAGCAACTAGGAACGCAAGTCAAAATATGCAACAGTTCTGCTTTACTGGCTGGTAACTGGCCATCTTCCCTTTACAAAAATTAAACTGCATGTGCATTAGAAAAAACTCCTGTTGTCTTCACAAAAAAATAAAAGGAGAGATTCTGCCATCAACAGGTTATTCCTTATTTCAAACACCCAGTAGATGCTAGAAACAGACATCAAGAAGCTTCCAAGCACAGTCAAGCAGGTTACACCATAGCCACATCCCTTTTTGAAGTCTGTAGATCCCATATTTGTATTGCAAGCCTGTTTGCTCATGACTTTATAGTTTGGACAAAGGTGCAAAGTAGTTTTCCTCTAAATGTAACTGTATTGAGTTTAGTAGAAACTTAAAACATTTGAAACATTTAATTAGTATTGTTCCTCATGCAAGTCCTACATATTTTCTGCCATAAAAGTTTTCTTATGTTGCTAGAGACGTTTGTTTAAGAGACTTCTCTCAAGAACAGCAACCACTGCCAGGACAAGAATCCAACCGTATTTCAGGAACACCACACTGACAAATCCAAATGTCAAGCATTGCTTCATCCTTGCTTTTAAAAACATGCTGGAAACAACTCCCGGGAAACAGATCCCTCCAACACATTGTGGTCTTAACATATACAAGGCAGATCAGCATAATGTCAGCACCGTTGCTTTGATGTTCACAACATTTATAAACTGAACAGTTTCAGACAGTTTATTTGGAAGTTGTTTTAAAAAAACTAACATAGTTCAACAGAAAAAACACAGATGAGAAACTTTCACCTTTATGAAAAGGAGCATTAAGCCAACAGGATTTCAACTTCAGTATTTACAGTTTACCTGAGGTGCAAGGATTATATATTCTTTCAAAGAGAAACTCTTTTTTCAGCAGCGCTCAAGTATGTAAAAATAATTCCTACCTAATATTTGGTCAATTAATTCTAATGAAAAATACTCAAAGTCAATGTCAAGATATACATTCTCCACACACCTTCATAACCCAATTGTTTAGACTACTTTTTATGGCTATTTGGTACAAAATGTTAACAGAACCAGTACTATAAAACTGTAGTGTTTTTATATACAGTACAATCACAGCTTAGTTCAGTAGCTTTCACCATTCATTTTTCTAAAGGGATGAGCTGCAGGTATAACTCCATAGTACATGCACTTGTGTCCTCAGACCTAGAACAAACCAAAAAGAGTTTTGTAGCATGAAACTATAAAATAGTATAATGGACTTTTTTGGTGGGGAGAGGAAACATCTTTAAAGTATAAAGAGAATCTCATCTGCACTCTTCCATAAGCACATTCAGAAATTAATACTGCTATGCAAGGTCTGCACCCCCTATTTCATAATAAAAGCTGCCAATAAAGTCTGCTTTTAAAGATACTCAAGCTCCAAATAGAAATACAAGCAGGAAGTCGAGTTAGCTTAAAAAAAGCAGAATTAGGTAAAAACATGCTTAGTAGGGGACAGTAAAAGCAGTAAGATTAGACGAATATCAAAAAATAATGCAAAATGTTTCAAAAGCTGTCAATAATAAGACAGTTCTGCTCCCCAGATAGGTAAAATCTTTTCTGTAAAATACTGCATACTGGTCCAGGTGCTATAGCACTGAAGAGGTATCTGCTTAAATTTGAATGAATCTCCGAAAGAGGAACTAGAGGAGAATGATCTGCGGTTCAGGGTTAAAAAACTCCAAAGCAAGGATATATTTATTTATAGTCTTACAGAGTGCTTATCTCCTCAGCAGCTAAGAACCCTGCAAACACAATGAGACTGAAGTTCTGAGCTACAGCTCCCAAAACAAAGAGCTGAAGCAGGGGAATTCAGAGCACCAGCTAATTCTTTTCACTTGACCTGTTTCCCTACGAGGCTACACCCATCCCTCACACAAAGGAAAAAATATTAGGAACAACATCATCCAGTACACAAAGATAAGTTGCCAAGGAGCTATCAGGAAACCTTTACTTCTCGATGAAGTAATCCACCAAAAAGAAGAGTCTTGCTGTCTGAGGTAATTCTTGCAACTTTCAAAAGTTGCAAAATGAGTAATCCCTACATTTGCAGGAACATCACTTCTTAGGTACTAATAGGATTCATGAACTTTTGATAACAGGCACTTCCTCCCATTTCATTCTCCACCCCACCCTCACTTACTGATTTAGGGCAAGCCCTTCCATTGAACACTTCACATTGGTGTTGTAAAGCCTTTAACGCATCATATCTGGTGTTAACCCTTCCATTTGTTCTAGGAAACAAGCATGCGGGCACTTTTTACCCAAAGCAAGCTATTAGCTCTGTTCAAAATAACTAATGCCCGAGTTGGGTATTTGGTTCATTTTATGAGAGAGAGGGAGTTTGTATTTTCAGCTGTCCTGGTTCAGACTTGCATAACGTCTCATCACACTACGCAGCAATGTTTGATGTTATGAGTAGATAAAGCATCATTAAGTAACAATTAGTTCAAAAGGTTTGTTTACCATTTCTTGAAGTGAATGATCAAGTCTTCTTGTCACTTGGTCGAAAGTGTGCATTGCCAATAAGACTTTCATAACTCCGCTTTTGTAGCATGCTGTTAGATAAGTGTTGGTATGACACTGATCTCTTTCCTGACAAAAATAAATTTAGAGAAGTTACAATTATTTCCTGCTAATCTAATCGGTTGAGCATTCAACTGCGAGCAGATTTATGTCAGCATCCAAAATCCCAGCATGCCACACAAGCTACCACAGGTCATCTCACAAACAGGGGCCGGGACAACATTAGGGAGATATTAATCTGACATTCCTGGTCCTATTGAGAGATTATATGAAATTCAGTACCCAGAACAAAGACAAGGAGCATGAAAAGTAATACTTTAAAAACAATTTGTTCTAAGCTGCATGCTTTTTATGTCCATCACTCCAGATTTTGCTTATCTTACTTGCAAGAAAGAAATCTTTGCTTAATTCATCACACATAGCAGGCTTTACTTTAAAAAAAAGTAACAGAGCTGCAGTACTTTTGATAACACGATGCCGACATATCCAGTTCCTCTATTTGCTTGAGAACAGAACTTTTGAATATAAGTATTTGGAAGAAAAAACAGGTACACTATGTTATTACTATGTTATTGTCATCATAGAGATTATATGGAAATTGTGGCACTTTAAAGAGTGTTAATATACATTTACAGGAAGATCTTTGTTAAGCAATTTTCAGTCCAGTATACAGGTAATTTTATATTTATCTAAGACCATTAATTCATGTGAAATCAATGCCTGTTCCATGTTAAGTCTTATTAGCTTAAGCAAGCAGTCAAAAACACTTCATAAAATTAAGGGAAAAAAGTCAAGAATCATTACTCCCGCAGGATACAAAAAGCCCAACTGCCATCCATATTCCATGAAAGCTTTAAATGCAGCATAGAATAAACCCAGCAAGCTTTAATTAAATTAAAATGGCAAAGCTAAATTAATATTTCAACAGAATCTACGAAGCCATTGGAGTGTGTCATGAGCAATTGTCTTTAATTTGCAGTCTCTGCCAGATCAATCAGCCAACAGGTTATCCTTGATAGCGTGTTGCCATTGCAAAGGCAACTAATTTGAGAATAACACAAACTGAGCGGTTTCAGAGCGTTTCTGTCTCTTCAGGGCAACACGAGAGTGGCATAGCTTACAAGCAATAATGGAAGGCATCATGCTTTAATCAAGTTTGCCAAGTGGAACATATTCTCATGACAACTTGATCCAGCATTTAACATGCGACATAACATGTTCATAGGACCTAAATAATGTTGCCACAAGGCACACAGGCCATTAAAAAAAGGTTTTGACATCATGTTTTATACCACCACCAGGGAGGTATAAAAAGACTACAGAAACCTGCAAGTCTACACCTGCGGTACTTTGCATATGATACCTTACAAAATACGTCTCTGAGGAGTTGCAACTTCTAGACAAACAGTTGTATTTCAGCTTTTAAGAAAAAGACTGCAGAAGCTCCTCATCTCTCTTTCCACCCATGTTAAAACTCTAATACTGAGCATTTTGCCTGTTGGTTGCCCTGCCGTCCCCCCCCTGCCCTGCCCCACCCCCCCCCCAAAAAAAAATCAAGGTTTGTTTCATGCATGCACTTCTGAGTAGAATGGTTAGAAAACCAGAAAAGCCTCCATTTTATCACAAGAGGCTTTTATGTCCTGTATCACTGAAGTACATAAGATAATGGACACAACCCACCAAGGTGGTTTTGTTTCATAAGTGTTTCCAAGGCAGGTAGGGTAACAGCCATAAAAAGTTGTGTTTCTTGCCCTGAGACAGCACAGCGTTACCAGCAACAATGAAATCCTTATTTCCCATGACGATAATACTGTCAAACTAGTTGTAGCCATAGTTTCAAGAGCTCTAAATAACTTGAAATGGTATTTACTTAAAAATTCTTGGCTCTAAGCTACTGTCTCCAGGCTTGTACTGTAGAATAAGAAGAGAAGCCTACCACAGTAAGATTTTTCTTGAAGAAAGGTGGAGCTTTCAAAAGAAGAATGAGGCGAATTCCAGTGAAGTCATTACATAAAAATAGTATTGCATCACTTCCTACTTCCATAGACTAATCTCATCGAGACTACTAGAAAAAACAGGGAATTTCTGTATTCCCAAGATTTGGTAATGCTGGAAAGGAGCAAGAGGCTGCCCATCATCTATCCTTTGAGGTACAGACTACTTTTGCGAAGCTCTTTGAAGCTGCAAGATTTATTTTCCTTTTCCAGTTTCCACCAAAATTAATAGGGTTTTATGCAATGTCAAAAGCATTCCCTTAGAAGTCTGGATGTTCTAGCTGCTCATCAAATAACAATGTCATGAAGCACAAGTCCTCAGTCAGTTGGCTTATATCCAAATTAAAGCACTGTCTGGTCCTCAAGGACAGGTAGGTTCCTCGACCAAGTGTTGCGAGCACATTAAACTCTTAGCTGTGATCAGCCATTAATAAAAACAAGCAGTCTTGCAAAGTGCTATAGATTCCACAGCTGCATGAATTACTTCTGTATTTGAAAAAACGAAAAACCCAGAAGTATTTAAATCTCTCAGATCACTAGGAACCAAAAGACAGCAACGTATTTGTCCTTTTTCCTGTCCCTCCACGTTCTATACTAGCCCAGTGCCCATTTCACACTCCTCAAAGGCAGCCCGGTACCCTCGCAGCTCATGGCACACCGACAAAACTTCATGACACCAGGAATTACCTCCATTTCACAACCACTTCAGTGAGTCAGCAGCAATGCTAGCTTTTCTCTTTCCACTCCCTATGCTGGAAACAGCTGCACCACTTCCCTCCACCCTTCCCAGGCCAGGGTATTTACCAAGCCCCACAACAGTGAACAAACAAAAACCAGAGCAGGCAGCAGCCAGATCTTTTGCCACTTAACTAAATGCAGATTTAGTATTTTGCAATTTGCTGTGACCTATTGTAACATACCAGTGCTTGCTAGCAAGCATGAACCCAGACTACTTCCAAAAGAATGACCTTGCTAGTTCTAGTGAATGGGGGGCATACATGGGGTTTAAGAACTTAGCTGACACGTTAAAACTACAGAGCACACGTGCACTATTCAATTTTTTAAGAGGATCTCCATTTCAAGATTCAATGTCCTACATTTAAGACTTGAGTCCATACTAACCTCCGCTGAAAATGGTAAGCATCTTCTGCAAATAGTGAAACAACTGCTTATTTATCACCTGGCGCCTTTTAATCTTGACCTCCTACTAGTTTTTGAAAATGCTGATCAAGAATGAAATACAAAAAAGCATGCATCTCATGAAAGTACCAAACTTTTCAAAAGACATCACAAAACATTTACCTCTGCTAGTTCAAGGATTTTCCACAGTAAAGTATTGCTATTTAGTGCAACGAAACATCATAATTAGAACAGCAGAAATGTGTTGTCTTGATTTACCAAAGTATTCTGTTCCTACTAAAAACTAAACATTAGAAAAACCCACTGAAGAACAGAGGAGCAAGAGGTACATCATAGTTCTATGATTTTTAATACATCCTGTAGTGTATATGCTTATTTGCAGCTGAATAGAACATTTGATGGTGAGGGCTATTTAGAAGAATTTCTATTAATATTCCAGATGGTCCAAGATTCCCTTGTAAATTAGCAGAAAGGCTCATTCCGCACCTAGATAACAGCATAACAGCCTGCCTGGATTGCTCTAATGAGCTAACAATACATGTTTGATATCAGAGACCCAGAAGAACAAACGCTTTGGAGGAACTTGATATGCCTCTTCAAAATTTAGAGCTTATATGCCGAATTCCCCAAACCAGGAGTTTGCCAAGACTGGATTTTATATTTAAATTGACTGAACCTGATGAGATGTGGAGAACAGCCTTATGCTCTCTATGGTTTTGGGCGGGGGGAAGGGAAGGGCAGGCACTTAACTCTATTCCATTCACCTTCCTTTGTAATGTAATAAAACATGTATCTAGGAAGGAGATACAGTACCTTCTACTGTAGAGCTGGTTACTTGGCCATTGCTAGATCCACAAGAACTGTAAAGTGATCCAGAGCTATATGGCTCATAAGGTTTGAGAACAGTCAATACGTTAGGAGGATCAACATCATCTGAATTCAGAAGCCCTTGTTTGGTTGGCAAAACAGAGGATGAAGGTTTGGTGCGAGAACATTCCTGAGGTAGCAGATTTGCATATCTGTTTGCAACACGAAATCTGCTCATTTCGTATCTTCTGTAATTAGCCATTGCAGAGTCAATATGTTCAATAGCTAACAGATTAGGTTTCATTCTTTTAGAAGATGGTTCACCATACTCTAGGTTTACATTGCCCACAGATTTACTACAAAGATAGTCTCTTCCTCGATGACAAGACCAGGCAGATTCACTGAGGTGAGAGTCGAGAGCCCCATTCATACTGCTGCTGACTACACCAGACTGAGACACTGGGACACTTAGAGCTTTCACTTTAGATTCAGGTCTTTTTACTCTGTCCAATACTGGAGAGATACTGGAACTGGAGTGCATTTCTTGCTGAGGTTGTCTATAGTTATTTGCCTGAGCTCCAACATTACTTTGCTGCTTATGAAACTTGAGGTTACTTGGGGCTGTGCTGTTTGAGTCAGTCACTGAAAAGAGAGGGACTTTGTTCTGTGGAGGGTGACACTGTTTAGCTTTCCCTGTTTGCAACAGTTTTTGTTGTGTAGATGGGGAAGCCTTATTTTTATGAGGATTAAAAGACAGAGGAAGCACATCTTTACCAAGCAGAGCTGGAGGGCATCCAGTGCGTCTGGCTTTAGCTAGAGCCTTGTTTCTATAGCCGTTTTTGTTAACGGTGTCAGGATTGTATTTGTGCATCAGCCTCTGGTGTATCATTAGGACTTCGGGGTAAAATGTTCGGTAGGTACAAAACGGACAGGTGCTGGGTGCTAGCAGGCCTCTAGCAGTTGAAACCACTGAACATTCTTGTGAAGTCCCAATAGATAAGTTCAAGGGCTTTTCTTGAGAGTCCACCATATGTTTGTGTTTGTAGTTTTCTGTGCACTCTCGCACATCATTCACATTTTTTCCATCCTTTAAAGCACAAACATACTGGACATCATCTCCCTCTGATGCCACAGAAGTGTCTCTCTCTCTCTTATGAGGATCAGTGGGCTGAGCTTCCTTTGTTTCCTTCTCAGCCTTTACTTTTTCCGGGTAAGGAGTGGACACATTCTCGTGTATTTGATTTGAACTGTTACAAACTGAACCTTTGTTCGATTCCCTAGAATCATTTTTCATTCTTAACAGGACTGTGCTGCCTATTGCATTATTCAAGGACAGAATTTCCTTCTGCTGCTTTGCAGGTGGGCAGCCCTCAGCATCTTTGGCACCATCAAAAAGCCTCTTCAAATTTTTGGTTTCTTGAGCACCATCAGCAGCCAGCAACAGCTCCGTCTCCTGACTCTGTAATGAAACTTTGCTGTCATTTTTCACGTCTGCTGCACTATCAGCTTGCTTGTCCTTGTGATGCCTCTCTAAATGATACCTCAATGAAGTTTTCTGTGCTGCTGCGTACTCACAGAATTCACATTTGTACGGTTTTTCACCTGAAACACAGTTTTATCAGTGAATAAGTTTGATACAATTTGATTTGAAGTCTTGAATACAGTTAAAGACAACAAGGGAATAATCTAGATTTTAAAACAATAACATGGATTTTTCCTCTTTCCCCTTCCACGTACTAATAATTCCCAAACTCATCTAAATCATTTAAAGAACTACATCTTACTACTTTTGCTAACTACAGTGACATCTTCTGGTTACGATGAAGATATTTTCCACACGTCCCCTATGTATGGAGATGGTAGCTGACAATATGTTTGGCAGAGATAAGCAAGAAGTATAGCTGTGGGTCAACTCCAACAATTTGTAGCCCTTGATCATACCGCAAGTATGCTATTCAACAACACAAATGTTACAGTTCATCTATAAATACAGCTGTTTCAAAAGAAACAGGGACATACATTAAAAAAGTAGAAAGCATTTGCCTGGGTACAGAAAACAAAAGTTGAACTGAAAAACAGACACAGCTTTTTCCCAGGTAGCAGCAACTGGCAGTCAATCAACTTAATACTTGGCAATTAGTTATAAAACCTTTTTGTTTGACTACTTAAAGCAAAAAGAACCAAAGTTTCAAAATACAGTAAATGCTGTTAGGAGTACAACATAATTAGCCTTGTTTGAAAAGATTTACATTTATGTAAATAATGAATTCCTCTTGAGAAACTCCAATTACAACTGTTTCAGCAATAGAGAAAGCTTTATTCTTAATTTAAAATAATTGTGAAGGTAACTTCTGTTTTTCTTGAGCAAAACCAAACGTGCCATCCAATTGGATTCAGCAGACCTTTCCCCTCCCACAAAGTTGAAGCCCATTTACCTGTATGAGTTCTGAGATGAATATTGAGGTAATAATTTGAGCGAAAATACTTTCCACAATAGCTGCATTCTCTGGAGGCTCCAAGGTTTTTAACTTTTGCTCTTTCCAAACCATCTTCATTTTTATCTTTGGGAGAAAATATAGCTATATTATGAAGAGCAAATGCAAATTTGGAGTCCCCTTTAAAGTTATAAGCAACTATCTTAGCTGTCATTATTAGGAAAAAGCAGAGTGATGGACTGCTGTCAGCTCCTTTAGAGGCCTGTGTCTTTGTTCTGCACTGCCGCACGCAGCAGAGAGCAAGAGTTAAAAGATTTCCATCCGGGTCAAGTAACACTGGTTAGCGACTGTAACGAAGAAGCTCCAGAGAGCAAACAAGATGCAAAACAAGGCTTCAAAGAACAAAAACCATTACAGCATCTTTAACGACCCACAGGAACCCAAAGGAGAAGGGTCTATTTCAAAAATGCGTACAGGTTATAATCTTAAAAGGAATGTTTGAATTAGAAAGTGTGGTGAATCAGACTGCAAAAGCGCTCTGTGCACCACAGCAAAACTGAGGGGAAGGCAGCTGGGGAGGAAGACAAGCCTTTATTTTATTTTTGTACTAGTCAAAGGACTGTTGTCCCTGCAGAACAAACTCCTTAGCTTTAATTAGCATTTAACACTTCTAGTGAAATAAGGTTATTGAAGTTTTGGCAAACACAGCAGTAAGGAAGTGACTGGTGTTGCTAGTTCTGCAAAACATTTTCCAGGAACAAATTCACAGTTTAAAAATTGGTTTCATGCAACTGCAAGCAGCAGTAGTTACCACTAGAGGGGGGCAAGCACAGCATAATCTCTAACAAGAAAGGGGACAGAGTTTACACACAAAGCACTATTCAAATCAACGTGATTTCTTTGGCAGATTGAACTGAAAAAACATCGCCACAACTTGAGTAAAACATCCACATCCAAGCTGACTAGGAAGCTACAGTGGGAGAAGGAAGGGAGAAGTTTTGCTCGACTAAGATATTAGTTAAATACTAAGAAATTAGTCAAATAGATGGTGTAAAACAGTTCTTAGAAGCTCATGTGTTGGAAAGCTCCTATTCTGTAAGTGCTAAGTATGGCTAAGCCAGGGCTAAGACGAGCCATAGCTGTTTTAAACAAACGGATAATAAAGTCTCAATAATAAGCGTGACTCAGCATCCCACAATAAAAAGCTGCTGTAGCTTAGCACGAGCCACTGCGAGACGAACCACGCAAGCAGCGTTAGCTAAGGACTCGATTCCTTTGTTACTGCAGGCAAAATAAAGGGCTGCACGCTACTAGAAATGGAAGTCAGTCGTGTGTGCCAGGACACTCAGTACGTTATGTCTTTTCTTGAGATTATGCAAGTGTCTGTTCTTTAAACGCAGACCCAAAGCATGTCTCACGCACCAGTGCGGGACTAGCTAGAGCTTTTTGCCATTTTGTCTAGTCGCCAAACTCACAACTTTTTTTCCACGTGAGGAAGCATTTGGGATCAGTATCACATGTTTTTCTAAGACCCAGGGAGATTCAGAATTAACCCCACATAACACAAACAGACCTACTCTGGCCAAGAGAAGTGTTACTATGCCCTTCAAGGAAGAGGAGTTATATACTTCTTCTACACATACTATGTCCACGTATTAATAGCCTGCATGCATGTCTTTACGCAACTAATTTACCAAGTTACTGGTTCTGACATTTAGGCCTTGAAGTTACATACCATTCAAAAGAAATAGGCAACATGCAGTTGCACAGAGTTCAGAATTACTCTTTACTTCTCAGGATCCTAACAACTGCTGGTATCAAGCACAGGATGTCTTCTGCCCTTTCTTACAAGATGCAGAAAAACTATGAAAAATGCAGTGACTTGTTCAGAAGCATTATTTGTAAGAACATGTGCTGGACAAGAAGGGCTATGCAATACTCCGGAGTATCCTGTAAAACTAACAACTTTGCTATGGACACAGAGAGAGAAAAAGGGTAAACAGTAGGGGGGAGCCAGATTGCTGTTAAAACTATTTCAGTAATTCTAGAAACCCAAATCGTAAATACAAGGAGGTCAAGCCATCTCAGTGTGGAGGTATAAGAACCTTCCTTTTTTTTTTTTTTTTTTTTTATTTTTTCCCCTTCCCTTCCCCACCATAGTCTCTGGCCAAGTTCTGAAAAAAAAAAAGATAATTGACAAAGTCAAGACACTTTCTTCACCTTTGAAGAGTTCCTGAATACTATAGTAACTGCTACTCAAATTTAACGCACTCAAAAAGCTCCTCACCTAAATTAAGCGTTTCTGGAAGCCCATCTTCAGATCCATCTTCAGAGCCTCCTTCCATTCGTTCTACTGCTCCATTTTCATCCAAGCTTACAATTATATCAGCACAGCATGTCCTAGAAGCAGCTGAAGTCTCTCCATCAGTCCGCCTGTCTCTCTTGTGCACTCTGGAATGAAGGACTAGCTGGTGGTATGTTCTGAAGGCTTTACCACACTCTGAACAGTGTGTCGGTTTCTCTTTGTTTTGGGACAATTTAGAATCCATCTCCATAGAAGGCACTTCACCACCGGGATGTTTCAATTTGTCTTGAGTTAAGTTACCATTCCCTGTGTAGCTGCTGTTCTTATTTACTTTTGACTTCCCTGTAGTTTCAGTCTGGCTACCTTTATTTGCATTCCAAATTTCACCAAGTTCTTCTTTATCAGAAGATGAATCATCATTGTCTGTACTTCCTTCTTGTCCTGGTTCTTTAATTTGGCCATGGCCAACTGCAACTTTACCTTTGGTAGCCAGCTGCCATGCTTGATATGTGTTGAATGGATCTAGTTCAGCTATCCATTTCACAGGTTTTTGTGATTTGTCATTTTCTGGAACCAAGTTTGGTCTTAAATTCAAGAATCGCAGAAATTCTTCTCTTTGAGAAGTTTCTTCTTGAGTAGACTCAGCAGTCACTTGGGGGCTTTCACCATTGGGTACTGACTCTTTGGTGTGCACTTTACTGTGCTCAATTAAAGTCTCTTTATTGAGAAATAGGAAACCACAAACCATACAAATTTTGTAAGGTGACGTTACATTTTCAGTTACATGCTCCTGCACCACCTCATTTATTGTTATGGGGCTTTCAGAACCTTGTTGGAGCTTGTTTCTAGAACCAGGCTTCCCAGTATGTGTTCTCATGTGATTTTTAAGGAACCATGGCTCTTTAAATCTTCTTCCACATACATTACACCAATATGTGAAAGAGTCTTTATGCTTTTTCATGTGTGCCTCAACATCAAAAGCCTCATCAAACGCTTGTCCACAAACCTCACAACTAAGTTCTTCACTGTCCTTTTCATTGTTTGGTAAAGGCAAATTTGTTCTTACTTGACATTTATCTAGACGACTGAGATACTCTGCTTCAACACGCAGGACAGCTGGTTCACAAAGGGTGGGCCTATGTTGTGTTAAAACATGCTTACCAAGTTCTTCCGGATGTTTAAAAGACTCATCACAAAACATGCAGTCCAGAGGCATGCATCCCTCAGCTTGCATTAGAAACTTTTCCTGCAAGCTTTTGTAAGAAATTGTATTTGTTCCTTTTATTGTCATTGAGGCATCATTATTCTCCATCTGTGCACCAACAGTACTGGCTATTCCATCCGGTCCATCCATGTATGCCAAAAGAGGCTGAGTTGGCATGTTTCCTACGTTCTGTTCCCTATTACGTGTTATAATGTAAGGTTTCAGGTCTTTGGGGATACTCACTGATCACTATAAGGACACTTTGTAAAGTTCTCCAACATGTGCTTGCAAGTCTGCTAAGCTGAAAGACCTCTGCCAGGAAAAGTTTTTTTCCACAAAAGTTACTTATTTTTTCATCTTTCTGTGCTCACACATCACTGAAAGCGTATCCACCGGTTCTCTCAGCGATGGACCGAGGTTTCTTGAACTATCTCTTCTGATTTTTCAAGCCTGTAGAAACAGTCAGTTGCACTTACTTTTTTGTACAAATATTTCAAATGGTTGTATTGGGCAAAATACGCTCAAGGAGAAGTTCAGTGCCACAGAGAACTCCACCACCTGGAGAAGAGAGAAAATAGTGTCAGTAAGACACTTCAAAAGAAAAGGAAAGCATTGTCTCCCAAATAATGAAAACATTAGAGCCAGAGAACTACCGAATACTCCCTCAAACAATTAAGGCATGCTTTTAGTAGGCAACAAGAAACAGATGGGAGACATTCTGGTCCCTTTTCTACCTACCATAGTTGAAACAAACAGTGCAGTCTTGAACATGCCTGTATTCCACTACCTGGATTCCTGTATTCAGACTGCTATATAAAAGCAACATTTTATCTATTGTCTGTTCTAAACCTAATCTTACCCAGTTACACAAAGTTGTTGGATCCCTATTTCAATCCATACATTAACTGAATTCACAACGAGTGAATGCAACAAGCCAAAGCGACCTTGTTACAGACCTGTGAAACCAACACAGTAGAGATACAGTAAAACTCTGCTTGTTTGCTCTCTAATGACGTTAAAGCAAAAGCCAATTTTTTCAAGATCAGACAGTCTGGAAGTGGCTTTCAGAATTCTGGAGCACAGTAAGTGTCAATACAAATCCCTGTATTGAGAACCAATCACTAATGCCACTACTCAAAGCTTTTAATATCATAGATAGCTTTAATACCTGTGCCACTATTCTGGGCTGGCCCAATTAGACTATGTCATAGTTTGAAACAGCCCAATGATAGTGTTTCTTGAACAATGTTTTAGTATTTAAAATCATCCAAGAAGCCAACAAATACATTTAAAAAGCAAATGCTTCCAATTCCAAATTAAAGTGAGCAATGTGTGTTTAACCAATTATATTCCAAATGGAAAGTTTAAGATATCAGAGTTAAAAGTTTATGATATCCTTAATGACAATTCCAATTTAAGTCTTTACATCTACAAGAACTCTAACATCTGTTAGCAGCAATTAATGGCTGCTACTCTTTCACCTGTCAAATCACAGTATTGTGGAGGCTAAGACCGTACTTGATCAACTTCTTTGGATAAATGAAAGGTCTACCAAACTAATAAAAAAATAAATTAAATTCAAGAGGAAACATTTCAAGATGAGGCACATTCCCACACACACAAATATCCAATGAAAAGAATGTTCAAAATCTGACTCAAACCTCAAAATTTTGCAAATTATTTCATAAAAGACATCTGGCATTACTTCAATTAATATGCCTCAAAATATACTCTCTAGCAAAAGACAGTATGAGCAAGGCAGCTTTAAAATTCACCTCAACCTCCAACTTGTTATAACCTTGGGGGGGGGGGGGGGAGGGAACACACACACACCCCACACACACATTATTTTGCTTCATTTCAGGCAGAGAAAGAGTAACTATTGGCTCCATAAAAATTCAGGCTACAGCCAGATTTCCATTCTCCAAGCCATTGTGGCAGGTAAAAGATGCAGCTGCCCATCCAGAAGGTTACTTTCTCTGACCTTTTCTCATCAGCAGAAGCTGATCTACTTTCTGATCTACTCAGACAGCAAGGGTAGTCTTAAGCCATTAAATCTTAAAACATTTTAGTGGAAATCAGACAGAGCTTGAACTGTTTACATAGGTCAAGGGCCCAAAACAGGTTTGCCAAGGAGCAGATAAAGCTCCCATGGGCTCACCTGCTGGCAGAACAGGCACCTCTAACAGCGGTGCCAGAGGGTAGCAGGACCTTTAATCAGCTGAAACTAAAAGGCATATTTATAGACCCAAGGTTTGATATGATGCCTTCAATTATATTGGAAGCCTTTACCTACCACAGGACAGTCAAGCCCAGGCAAGATAACCACCTGGAATGGAGACATGACAACTGATTGCTAGGAAAAAATAGATCCAACATCTTAAACAGTTTATCCACACATCGCACTAATTCATGGCACTGAGGAAAACTTTTTGGTTTTAATTTGCAAAGTTAGCAGCTCCTTTTTTGCTGTCACGCAGACAAAACTCTGGAGCCTAACAAGCCTTTGGAGCTTACAGTCTCCTCATTGTCCAGTCCTCCAATCCAGATCTACACAATAACCTGATACCAAGATCATTTCTGGCCTTTTTTTTTTTTCTTCCTGGTTGATCACCTGTGAAGTTAAACATAAAGAATGGAAGGAGCCCACAGAGTGGAAAGAGAAACAGTAAACAAGCCACTAGCTGGCAGGTTGATGGTTCATCTGGATCTCCTGCAGTCAAAGTCTCTTTTATGACTATGTCCTTTACCCCAGCTTTCAGTTTAATCACTGCCATGATTAACATTTCCTCTCCAACTCCTCTATGACTCAAAAATCTTTTGTAGTACACAGGTCCCAGCCTACCACTTCTGAGTTTCTTCTGTTTCCTCCTATGCTTCTGCTTTTCTCTCTCCCCTATTCAGTTCTAACTTTCCAGCTTTCACTCACTCCAAACAGGCAGGTAGAGCAGCTGTCACATTAAGTTTGAAGCTGAAGTATTCAAAAAGCTTTCCCCTTTTTGGAAAGCATAAGGAAAAAACATATCAAAGGGTGCTGTCTAGCATGTTTTACTACATGTTTTAACTTGCTGTTTTGTTCTATTCCTGCTACTGCTTTAAAATGTATTTTTACACAACAGGATAACATGCTGTGGCAGAGCTCGTGCATAAATGGTGACTATTTACCTGAAAATAATTTATTTGCAAACTAAAAATGAATATCAGCTTTTTAAGTCTCCTAAACATCTAGGGAGAATATCCAAGTGAGATAAGAACTTAACTTGCTTCAGAGTTTAGTGTATTCACACACATAAATAAGCATTTCTGTAGTGATGGGTATAAAAATCATCCTACACAAAGGCCAAAGGCACATCAGGGGCATGAAGTCAGAGCCAAACACCAAACAGTGCCTCAAGTCCCACATACTGAATTGTGGAGATTCATCATCAAGTCCTTGCTACTGTCTCTATGAACACAGAAAAACAGCCAACTATTACTCTCCTCACTACATGACGTTACAGTATACACACATAGAGCAACCAGAATTAAGTAAGAGTGGAGAAGACACAAATGAAGAAACAGTAGAAATCCACATTCAATCCCCTGTCCTTCACAGAGCAGACTTCAGCATTCAGAAACAAGATTGGGGTAGAAGAGACATCCTTATGACACGAATCACCACATACAGTCGACTAACTTAACCTAAGATAATACAAACACTGTGAAAGACTGGTTCATGATTTGTTAGAAGAGTTTAACAGAAGTTTGGATCTGGATTTTATTGGGTATCAATAGGTTTGAACAACTAGTCCTTCAGAGACTTCTTCCATGGCTCTTCAGAGCACTTTGCACACATGGGCCAACCCCTGCTAGCCACCAAATGCTGCTGAAACTTCCCCTGTTCTTAGCAGGAGGCTCCAAACACTGAGCACTTTTGAAGAACTGGCCGCAGCTCACCCTCTAGGCAGCATTGCAAAGCAGAGCAAGATATTCCTGTTTGAGAATCTAAAACGTTTATTTGCAACATCAGCAACTATTGTTCTTAGATATAATACTGGATACAGGAGATAATACCTACAGACTTGAAAACAACCTGCAGGTGGCATTTCTGAAGAAAATTGCAGGTATAATTTGACAGAATTCTATTCAAGGTGACACCAAAAATAATACTAGAGTTAGAAGGTGAGCTAGACTAGTCTTATTTTTGCATCTGGTGATTTCATAGTTCACTCTGATTAGATAGGTGGCTTACAGAAGTAGGACATGATGTTACATTCTCACTGTTTAGGCGAGCTAACACATGCTAAAACTATGAACTGAATACCCGCACTAGGATTTTATCCATTAACAACAAAATTTTTCTTCCTAGTGAAGATAATACAATGCCTTGGAGTCGAAAACCAAAAATGCTGATTAATTACATTCCTGTTATTCAAAACCCTGTAGGCAGCAGCAAAACTGTCAAGAGTTGCCTTAATTCTGTACTGCTGCTTACTTGGGAAAGCAAACAACCTGCAGCTTTGGAGAGCACTGGGACCATTTGTAGCTCAACAGAAATCCAGTACCTAGGGCTTCTGCAGTATTCTTTCACTTGTAGGTATCAAAAAGCCAGAGGAGACACGTGCAGGTCAGGATACGACACACCAGTCTCGCAACAGACAGATCTTTTGAGTGAAAGAGAAAAATAACAGAACACCCTTCTTTCCAATAGCTGAGGAGAAAGAGCTATGAATTTGCTGCTCAAGGTTGAACATAAAAGATGACCTATCCCTCCTCACATTAAAGCAAGACAAAAAAAATCTAGACTTCTGACTTCCCTATCGCCATTTGTGAATGGCAACATGCATCTCAGACTGTAGTCCAAGGCCCACACGTTCCAGAAATGGACTTCTCCTCCCCATCCCTTCATCTCAAGACAGGTACAGCAATACCAGTCGGCACTTCTTGACAGTTCCTGGAATGTTTCTGTCCAAAGACAGCAAGTTCTTCTCACTCGAGGGATGCTATCTATGAAAGTTCATCCTTCCAACAGCCCAGAGCCTGAGCATTTAGCAAACTGTAGTTCACAATGCATTCATATTTGCTTATGTGGCCTTTAGTCGACTATTTCAACAGGTGTGAAACAATTCCCATTATATTTATAAACACCACAAAGTGTATATAAATAATAATTGACTGGATGGATGAGAACATCTTGTCTTCATTGCACTTGCTACAGAACCTGTGAACCACACCAAAAAGCTGCTGCATATAAATGAATTATTAAAACAGACAAAATTTTAATTAAGTGCCTTTAGAGAAGTTTAATTTAATTAAATTACACAACCAAAGACTACTGTTACAGTCTGAAAGATTTCTTTGGGAAATGACCTATCAGTAGTAATTTTATTGCAATTCTCCTTCCTGCATTTCAAAATTTGCATGAATACATAATAAAAATTCTAGACACACCTTTCAGAGAACAGCAGAGTCCAACCATTGAATTTCCTGTTTTAAACACCACAGAGCACTCTGAGTAAAAGTTGCATGCCTAGTATCATGAAAAACAGCTATACCTTACTAAAAACAACTATTGTTAAACTATAAAAATCAAACTTGAACTATTACAGAAGTTAACCTAGTTGCTGCAACAGCTGCTCAAAAACAGAAGTTAGAAAACTAGAACAGTTACAACTGAGGGACAACAGACATTTGAGTTACTTTTCTGAATCAGTCTTTTCTAATATAGATATAACTACCTCATCTAACTGTTAATGTTACAGAACCTTAAATACAAGTGCAAGTAGTAAAGCAATTACTGTTCAGTTCTTTGATAGGCAGAGTTTCTTTAGCTTACCAAGGTGCCATAAGGTTTAAGTCCTACATAATCCAATGTCATCAATTAATAAGAAATCCATACCCCCAAAACTCAAAGAGCCAGTTGCTGCAGATTAAATACTACCTTAATTTTTACTGTGTCTATTTGACCTGAAAAACTTTTATGTAATTTGCACTTCCACTTGTCTTCAGAAACTATTTCTTCAATTTTCCTCCTGTTTCAAGACCTTTCTGGGCATTGCCTAGAGTCTCCAATAGTGACATTCTTTTCTCTCGCTATATTTATGCCTGAGGACAGGTTGCCTGCCTTTGGCATTGCTAATTGAAATAGGTTTTATACTGATGATTGCTTATCTGAATCCATTGACAAGCTACTTAATCCCCTTTTATTAAAATCAAAAATTTCACTTTTTCAAAATAGTTGTGCCGGTTCTATTTTAAGGGCATAGAATGAACCATTTAGTATCACCACTTTCTCCTTAGAGAGACCTCCACCCTTTGCCTGCAAATAGTAACAACCCTATCCAGAATATCTATTTCAGCTGACTACATCTATGTTCAGGGACAATACTGACCCCAGACTAACTCACACATAAATAAATACAACTTCAAATTCTCAAAGAAAAGCCTAAGCCAAGGCTGAACTTAGCTTATATTTAAAGTACCTCTTCGATTTGAGAGTATGATCAGCACAAAGTCAAGCCAGTTGCACTGCCCCTAGGACACACTCAGGCTACCAAGGCATGTATACCATCCCCAAATAGCAGCTAACAGAATTCAAGAGCTCCAGACTCCCGAGATGCACAACCTAGAGACATCAGGACACCACGTACCATGTAGGGCTTGTAGGACCCAACAGTCACAAAAGCTCCATTGTGCCAACAGCGCTGGTGTGCCGTTGACCTTATAGGCTCTTACACGTAGCCAGCAAGCAAAGCAGTGTCATTGTGAGGTCCCAATTTACCAACAGCTCCAGAACATTAGCCAGATTCCAGAACATCCACAGCATGAAAATTCAAGCCTATCTCTACAAATACTTGAATTTTTATTGCAAGTACACAACTTCCTTTCTCCAGTTAAGGAGAAAGGCATGCCTGTGTCACCTCACACAATAAGGTGTTTTCCTGCATTACATAGAAATGTCCTTCCTATCCCAATTTGATGAAAGGATAGCCCCTAAATTTAGGGAGGAAGACATTATTTGCTGCATAGACTGTGACCTTATTTGTGAAAGAGTAGAACTGTCCATCTGCCTGTGACTTAAACACTGGAGAGCTATAAAAGTCAGCACAGATAAAGCATTATTTTGCAGGATAGCAGAAGAGTCAGCTTTTCTTCATAACACTATATGAAGCCAATAGCTTACTCTTCATTACTGTGCATTCTATTACTGTCGTGGGAAGGGAAGAGATATTCCCCCCTACCTTTTAACAGTAAATTATATTAACACAACTTCCCAGTCCACTTTGTTCATGGAGGAGTGTGACAGTACACCTAACATTGCTTCTCATCATATATATGTGTATATATATATTTATATGCCAAGCATTCAAGTACAAAAAAGCTTTTAAATAAAAAGCTTGTTAACAGTTCAGTCTGATAAAGAAACAACATGAATACTTTTAGAGGAAGCGGAGATTTGGGGGGAGGAAGGGGAGGAAGAGAGTTGTTTGTTTCGGTTGCAGGAAAGATCAAAATGCAGACAACGTTTGGGTTGAAAAGAGAACATAAAAGATGACCCCAAAGTGGAATTTCCACTCCCTAAATGCTGTACGCTGAAGTCCTCTTGTTAGTCTTCATCTTTCAGGTTCAAAGCTTTGAAAGTTATCCTTAACTCTTAGGAGAGGTTTTCATGGTTTATCTTTTATGCTCTCTAGAAGAGGCACTATATTTTCCTCGGTTACCTCGGTCCCTTCTAACACAACTGCAGAGTTTCATAATGCAGTGATATTAAGATAATCCAAAAAAGCTCATTTGAAGAGACAGACATACACCAGAATGCAAGAACGCTACCACCCAGGCATTCCTCCACAAACTTTTTAGAAAGATTTTATGCAAAAGGTCTTTTATAGTCAGGTAAGTCAGACATATTTGTAAGTCATTTTGCCCCTTAGGTCTAGCGAACGCGATTTTAATCGCCAGTGGAAAATAACTTGTAGTTAATAATGAACAATATTAGGAAAACTCCCTCTCCCCATTTCAGTCATCTATACTAATAGAAACAAAGGATATCCTTTCTCTAAAAGAGATTTTCCTGTGGAGTCCCTTTTTCTTTTAAGTTATATGTCTAACAGTGTTTTGGCAAAGGATGGATGAGCTGAATGTGTCTCCTCAGTGAACTGAATGCCTCTTCTATCAAAAGATGTAATTATTCCTTTTAAAGCAAAGGCCATATAAGCTTGCCTCATTTTGCACATGTTTTTCCTCCACCAAGCAAGAGCAAATATAAAAGAGACTAATTCTTGGCATTAAAGGAGGAAGTACTACAAATAAGTATTGACTTTTAAAGATCAGAAGGACTGTTCTAATAGCCAAAGCTCCTACCCACCCCCCGCCCCAGATTAAGAGGAAATTTCTTAGGGGGCACAAAACCAAAGTTTACTTTAGGCATTATGAAGTGGCCAATACCTGTAAAAAGGCTGCAGGATACAAGACTGATCCTTTTCAAACAAGTCTGGGACACATTTCCCTGCTGTATAAGATGATGCAACTTCATTAAATCAAGAGGTTGCATACGCTTAAACTGGCAATGACCCCTTACCTTACAAAACAGTTTATTGTTCTCTCCACAACAGGTAAAGACCATCTTAGTAAAGTCAGTGATACATTTTTAGTTTGTGCCAGTCTCACCTTTCAGAGCCTGCCTTATGTTTAGTCTGGGTTTTCATTTGAAATGAGGTATTTTCAGAGATCTTAACAGCAAATTTGACTTTTCTATTTCTGGGCAGAAGGATGCCAGACCTCTCCACCACTACAAAGAAATGGTAAATTTGGAGTGTACCAAATTAGACTTAATTCCTTCTTATTCAAGAGCCAGGAGTTCCTCCATAGCAATTATATGGAAGTTGAACCCCTTTAGGCAGTATAGCTGAAGTAACAGGAAAAGATATTCTTTGCTATTCCTTATTCCTGCATACGAGAGAAGCAAGTAGCCACTTCCAGTTCACTGTGTTAAAGCTATTAATCTTCTCTAGTACTCTCGCCTGCTTTCAACTTTGAATCTTACCTCTTCCTCAGCACAGCGCATACCCCAGGACCTTGTAAGAAGGCAGCACCTTCTCCCCGCTCCACTCCACACAGCAGGGACTCTGAAGTTGTCACCTTCAAACATAGCCACAATTACGCACTTGCAGAAATCAGTGTTGAAAGACAGAGAAAGCTACACAACCTGAGGGATATGCATTTACTTCTACATAAATCGTCCCATGGACTAGCATCTAAAGACACTAAAATAGACAAGGGCTGGAAACAGAAGGCCATTTCCAATAGCTGCCGCCTTTGTTCCACGCGGGTAAGAGATCTTCCAGAGTCTGGCATAGATTGATGGAGACTCAACATTTCTTAATTGCCTAGCAAAACCTTCTCCCTCAGTAGTGGGCTGAAGGGATATATGTGGTAATTTAGTCCCAAAATATTGGCCTTCAGAGTACCAAGCTGTCCTGGGAAGAAGAGGCAGGATCCACAAGAAACTGACCTCTAAGAAACTGACCTCTCCAAACAGAGGCAATAGGCAGCAGTTTCATATACAAAATTTCATTTTACTAGGGCAGGAAGAGGGGGAAAAAAAGATCAGAGACAAACATTAAAGCTGAACAGAAGCTGTGGCTTCTCTAGATCACCTTTATATCTATTTTCCTGACAATGTACTAAACATCATAATCTTTGGAGTACATCTAATTTGCTTAAGTACCAAAAAAAGAGGCTGACATGAACCATGGATTTCACCCAATCTGTTCACAACAATTACCATGATAAAGTATAAGCACGATGCAACAGCCTTTTAGTTCCCTTATGTAGTTTATGTCAGAGGTAAACTGCACTACATTTTATTACACAGAAAAATGCAAGTGTACCCATTGCGCATAAACAAACTCAGACTTTGATACTTTTAGTTACATAAAATCTTTAGCACGTAGAAAATCACTATCCAGTCACTTATTCACTTACACTAGGGCAGGTTTCTGTTCAAATTAAGTCACACTGATCTACATAGATTTTCCTGCATATTCTAACCACATTTCCTCTCATACTTTCTTTTGTAATACTCGAGGCAGTCTGATAAACATTCCACCTCCTGCAGTTAACTCTAAGACACTGTATTTCCAAACATGTATGCCACCTTTAGTTTTGCCTTATAACTCACTTTCCCCAGCACCTACATTTGTTTACTTTGAATTTGAAAGTCTGTTTCTATTACGCCAACTAACTTAGTGCAAGGGAAGGGGGGGGGGGAGAAGCAATCCCCCCCCCCCCAAAAAAAAACAGACTAAGGAAGAACTAAAAGAATTAGATTTATAAGCTATAGACTAGGTTTTGACCAAAGTCATATGGTAACAGTAAGAGTTTTAACAGTTGTGGGTTTTTTTTTTTTTTTTGGGGGGGGGGGGGGGGGATGACTTACACCCAGGTTTGGCATAGAAAGTTTTCATCAGCAAAAAAAAGGATTATTTGGGAATTTCATTTAAAATTTTATTTTTAAGGATAAGCTTGATTTCAGATCTTTTTTGAAGCAGTCTTTGTTTGGATGCGCACAAGAAACTAAGTAAGTATAGCCTGAAAGTGTTGTATTTTTAATTTTAAAACACAACTTGTATTCAGAATTTTACACAGCTTGGTCATATCCTTTTCCTTACTTTTGTCTTCAGCTGCAAGTCTCCTGAGATATGATTCACTTCTCTAAAAGCATGCACACAGCAGTCAGCATTATCCCCTTATCACATTAGTGCACCAGGGAAAAAAAACTTTAACTTTTTAGTGGAGTTACCTTAAAAATAAGGGATCAAGGGTCATCAGAAATGACCCACAGTACATTGTAAAGGGAACAAGAGTTTGAAATTAATGTAGTTATGTGATGTGCAGAGTATCTCATTGGAGCACTAATGCTCTAAATCAAGAGCCTCAAAAATAAGAGGGCTGCACTGGCAAACGGCAGCCCCGCTCTAACTGAAACGCACTATCTCGCTATATTTAAAGACAACACCTCAACAGTTAAGTATTAGAACATTTTAAGTGAGATAAACAAGCATAAGACACAGGCAAATATCCTTGGTTATTTAATCATCCTGAAAGCAGTGTGGAAGTGTGAGGGCGAGTTCAAAGGTCAAACTCTTCTTTCAGCTTCTTGCAAAGAAAAGAAAGCTTAGCCCATTTTACCTTAGGGAAGAGAAAGAGGGGGGAACTGGTCTTTCCATATGCCAGCAGTAGTTACAGCATTTCATAACACAGGAAAGGGAGCGTATTTACATATACAGGGTATATGGAATCTTTTACTAGGACAAAGAATTCCACACCAGGATCCAGGTTGGAGGGAGCTGGAACAACAAACCCCCAAAGAACAAAGAAAAGTTAAGGTCTACTTTACATTTCCCCAGAGCTCCTTAATTACAAAGTCTCAGATTCTTGTAACTTAAAAGTTTACTGTAATCACCATTTTGAAAAGTCAAGTGAAACCCACAGTTCCCCTTTAAAATTATTTCCCCTGATCACAGTAGTAACTTGGCACTTTTTTCCCCCCATATAAAAGATAATATTGATATATCAACACTATTCTAAATGAAAATATAGTAGTAAGGAGCAAGAAGATATATTCTGAAGGTTAAAAAATAAGTGCTCAAAAAGTAATTACATGGTCTAACGAAAGGGGAAACCAGAATGAAGTAACCTTTTGTAAGACAGTCTGATAAAGGTGCTAAAGTTTATTAGCTTCCTCTTTCTAGCCCCTACCCTAAATCTTGCTCTTCCCACCCCTACCAAAACAAAGCAAAAAAAAGCCATTATCCACTTAAAATGAAAAAAAAAGAAAAGAAAAAGAAAAAAAACCCTCTAATCCAAAGCCTGGAAGCCATTCTCTAAACACTACTTAATATGAAACTTTGTTTACAAGATACAAATATAGTCCTTTCACCACATTCAAAACCAGAAAACATCCACTTATTTAAAGAAATGCCTTTTCTATTTCGATCAACAAGAATGTAGGTACTCATTTTAAATTTAAATTCAGCCTAATAGTGCCATATGAATGCTTAAAATTTATATATGATATGCCCTGTTTAAGAACGTTTAAACAAAGGAAGTAGGAAACCTCTCAAAATACACAGCAAAACTTAACGACTTTTTAAAAATATATACTGATTTCAGCATGGTAAAATTATTCTCTTATGCTTACAGCCAGTCTCCAGAAAGAATAAGTGCAGTCAGTGTAGTAATTTGTCCCACTGGAAATTCTGTATAAAACATCCACCTAAAATAAACAAGGCTTCGCAGCAAGAATCGTCAGCTGCCATTAAGGACACACCTTAAAGTTCTTACCACACAGTAACTAAACAAGTACAAACTAGTGGTGACTGTTTGCTACTTTTGTCTGAAAAGTTAATGAGATCAATGCACTCCTTAGTATCAGATCTTAAGGTAATTTTCTTAAAAAAAAAAAAATGCGAGAGACAAACAACCTCCAAAACACGAGTATCCAGGACTGGAGTGCCTGATGCATTATCAGAATGCCTAAGGTTCTTGTAAACACGAATATAAATATTAACATTTAAACCTGACACCACATAAGCATTTTACCTTTTAGTGTTAACTGCTAAGAATACTAGTGCTCCGGCACTGGAAGGCAGCTGTTGTTACCCTGCCTTTTCTTTTGTTGTGCTTAATCTCTTGTCAAGTCATTCAACCAACTCCAAAGCGATGAAGACATAATTGAACAACCTTAACTAAAAACTGATCTACTGTTCTTAAATAGCTACCTATACACCCCTTAACGAGCCAAACAGGCTCGCGTATTAAAAAGAATCTGCAGAATTTAAATCAGCAACTCAGATGCATGCAGAAGAGTTGCTCTGGCTCCGGGCCAAGCCAATCAATAACCACTGTAATAACCGTGTTTCTGAAGTTATTTGTTGTTCGTATTCATCATTCTGAAAACTTAAAGACAAAACTTGAAAACTCGCACAGATTTCAAAGAGGAGCTGGAAAATATGAAATCCAAGCATTTCGCACAGCAGTCCAATATTGCTCATTTTTTCTAAAACTGTTACAGAAAGATTAGTGATCACAAAGCCACATTCTTGCCATAGATCTTAAAATGTTGACTCAGTTACAAAACTAGTAAAGAAAAAAAAAAAGCCTTCTCCTCCACCCTTCCCCTCTTCCCTCCCCCCCACCAAAGAATGCAGTTTATCCTACTTATTTGAAACTGTCCCTTTCTATTATCCAAGGGAAGGCTTAAACCTTGGTGAAGACATCACAAATTAAAAGTATTAGCCGTATTCCCAAACCTACAGTTAATAAGAGCTCATAAGAGCAATAAAACATGGCGTTAAAGCATTTGCAAGCCATTGTCACAGCACTGCGCTCCGATACCTTCGCAGACAAAACCAGCCCCCACCGCGCCTGCGAGCGCTGGTCAGCAAGTCAATGCCTGCTATTCAACTTGCAGTTAGGCGTTTTATTTCTGTGTCTTCCAGATCACATCGCTCCTGCGTTTCACGGCCTAATAAAATGCGAGGAATGATACGCTCTCTCCCACCGCAGCTGAAACTGCGTTATTTCCCTCTCTCCTTTTTCACACATTCTTACAAAAACTTCCCTTTTCACACAGTTCTGTAAGAAAACGTTTCACTGTATCAACTTCAGTTCCTACTTCTATTTTCGATTTTCACTAGATCCTTCTGCTGCTGCCTCCCCCTCAAACCCACTGGCAGAAACTGATGGAGTTTTAAAGCTCTCAAGGTCATTTTAGAATTAAAAAAACAAAAAACAAACAAAAAAAACCCCGAAACCCCCACAAAACTGTTGTTGCCTTAGAAAACCTTCAAGCGCACAGCCCCCTGAAGCAAGCCCCTTCCCAACCCGCACGCCTGCCACCGAGCCGGATCGATAACCCCGGCGCGAAGATTTTCGCTCCGCGCCCACCCCGCGCGGCGCCGGCCCGGGCGCGCCCCCCCCCCCGGGGTCCGGAGCCTTATTGTCCTCCCGCTCGGCAGCGTCTTTTGTGGCCGCAGAAGTCAGCGGAGGCTCCATTATTTTCTTTTTATAAAAAAAAACTTCCTATGGCCCTTAAAAATAATAATAATAATGAAAAAGGAAGCGCGATGCCACAGGAGCGGCCGGGAAGGCGTCGGGCTCGGGGAGAGAAGCGACACAAAAACTGGCAGAGCGGATCGATAAAGTTTTCATTCCCCCCCCCCCCCCCATCCAAGCATGAGCCACCTACTACCGATCCCGCTGCCAGGAACATCTTTGACTCACAAAGAAGCCCTCGCTTCCCGCTTCTCCCCCCTTACCCGGGGGGTGGGTGGGTTAAAAATAAAATAAAATCAAATCAAATCAAGAGGCCCCCGGGAGCGGCGTGTGCCGTGCTTGAGCGCCCGAACCCAGGTGCGCAGCGGGTGATGGAGACACCTAATGGCGGGGGGAGGTCGCCGCCCCCCCCCGGCCCGGCCCGGCCCCCTCGCGGGGCGGGAGGGCGCGTTACCTGCCGCGGCTCCTTCCCGCCGCTGGGGGGGGCGAGGCTGAGGCGCCCCCAGCGGGGAGGGAGCGGAAGGACGGGGCGCCGCACACCTGGCCCCCTCCCCGCGCACACCTGCCTCCCCCCTGCGCTGGGGAGCCGGGGCGCCGCGGCGGCGGGCGGCCCCGCTCTGAGGGGAAAGCGGGGGAGGACGGGGGGGGGGGGCGCCTCCCTACGCCCCCCCTCCTCCCCACAGCGCCCCCCCGCCCCAGCCTGCTGCGCACAGAGGGAGCCGCAGCCCGCCCTCCCTCACCTGCGCCTGAGCCGCCTCCCCGGCCGGCATCCTGAGGTGGGGCAGCAGGGAGGAGAGCGGGGCGGAGGAGGGAAGCGCGGCGGCCGCCCGCGGAGCCGCCCGAGCCCGGAGTGGCGGCGCTGCGCTCGAGCACTGTTTGTAAATCGCTCCCGCCGCAGCTGTTGCTCGGGCTCCACCGCCCCGCCCCGGGCCCCGCCCCCGCGCCCAGGCCCCGCCCCCGCGCCGCCCCGCGCCCCGCCGCCGCCGCCGTTAAATAACGTGAGGGGAGGCCGGGGCGAAGGGGGGGGTTACGTCGTGAGTCCTGGTTGCCCCGCGGCGGCCGCCCCTCTGCTGGGCCGCGGTCCCCGGGGCGGGGGGAAAGGAGAAGCGCGGCCTCACTTCTCCGTTTCCCCTCAGAAACGGGGGGCGAGACCCCCCCCCCCCCCCCCGCGGCTTTGCGCGGAGGCAGCCCCCGGCGCGGGCCGCTACCGGCCGCATGGGCCTGGTCGGCGGCGCCCGTCCCGCCCTCGCACGTGCCGATGCCAGCAGCGCCCGGGAAGCGTTTCCCGGCGGCTTCCCCGTGTGGCTCGCGGGGGCGAGGCAGCCTGGACCGTCTCTTCTGCCCTGCTTCTAGGAGCCCAGGGGACCCCCAGCTGCTGCGGAGCAGCTCCCTTAAATAGGTGCTCCCAGCACCTCAAGATGTTGCACACGTGAGGAGGGGAAAAAACAAAAAAGGCAGTTCGCTGCCAGCTGCTTTCATAAATGGGAGAGCGCTGCTAGTGCACGGTTAGTGGGGAAAAAAATGTAGCCCTCACCAAAAAGGACAAGAATTTCTTAATTTTGCGTTTTTTCCATCTGGCAGTCGTTGTCGGCAGCGCTCAGCTGTGCGGCCGGCATAGCGTCGCTTCCCTAAAGGTAGATGAGCGGGGTGCTGCAGTGGCATGAAATGCAGCAGATAAAGAGTTAAAATAGTATTTTTAAGCATTTCACTTGCAGCCGAGGAGCTTTTCAGAAGTTAAAGGCAAATGGGATCTGTAATGCAGTTAGCAAAGCACTTAGCAGCCTCTCCTAGACTCTGAGGTTGGCGCCTTCAAGTAAATGGGATAAGGAAGGGGAGTTTCCATGTGGTCTCTTCCCTTGTTTTCCACCCAAAGATACAAGGGGTCTTGTTAAAGTCAGTTCAGTTTAACATCATTAGGTTTGGATCACGCCCACAGGCTTATTTGCTTGAATATAAAAATCACCCTGCCTGAATGGAGGAAATTTCTAAAATAATTTCTTCTAAAATTCTGGGTTTTTATTTTTTTAATTTTTTTCAGATTCTTTTCCCAGTCTAAAATAAGAAACACTACTCAGATGGAAATTTTGGTCACTTATGTGGCAAATAAAGATTAATCAAAAACATGACAAAATGTGGTAATATATTTTCTCACCACATAATAATTCTGGAAGATGAAGTATCTTTACTGGCAAATCTGAATCTTCCATCACACTAACTTGAAACAGAATTCTGTAATGAAAAGAAGGCCAAAGCTTATAACAAGACCAAACTTTTAAAAGTTACATCTCCAAGACCTGGCCCTTCAACTGGTCATACAGGTAAATGGTGCACCTCTACCAGGTGGCTGAAAGCTAAAATACATCTGTGTGAATCAGCTGTATGAAGCAAGACCATGAGGTTTCTCCTTGGGGTTGTCTGCTCCCAGGCAGATTTTCAAACAGGTCTTGGTCCTCCTGCTGCTCAGAGTGGTGCCTCGCTGAGAGTTTTGAATTGATACAGGAGGAAACCAAGGTAGAACTTGTTGCACACTGAGCATTTTTGTTTGTTTGTTTTCAAGTCTGATGAAGTTTACAGTGTGATATATCTGAGGAAGGTGTTTATGCATACATGCAAAGTATTCAACTGTATTGCAAGAGCTTCACATTTCTTTTTAAGTTGCTGCACATTAATTTGTACTATGTGACCAAACCTGATCCCACAAACACTCCCAAGTTTAAGCATAGAAATAGGCCAGTATACTTCAGTGGGACCTATTACAGCAATATAAGTATTGGTTATCTAAAAATGGCAGCATGGCAAAAAGAGTGAAGTAGGATTTAACTAGCAACGTGTGTATGTTAACCACTTTTGCTGTTCTTAACGCTCTGAGTCACATGACTGTCTTAAAACTCGATGGCTGTTAAAATTTAATCTTTTTATTGTCTTGTGATTGTTGTATTTTTAAAGCCTGTCTATTGAAGACTTACAGACAATTTCACTGCCTACAAATGTCAAGAAAAATTAAACTTGGGATTCTGCTTTTAAGAGGGTGTCCTAAAAGACTCAAAGAAAATTGTCAGGTTTTGCAATACTTATTCTCATAACATGTCAACACCCATTACTTTTTTCACCTTTTCATTTTTCACCTCTTTGTAAAGCTTTTTCAGGTGAAATGTACTGACCTTCTTAAAATCAAGAGGAGTTTCACTGGAGCCACAACTTCCCTCTGGATGTCTGTAAACATGATTTAACAGAGAACACAGAAGCTGTGTGTTTTTTATGCACTGAGGTATGATACCACTGTGGAAAACATAAGAAAATAAAGACTTTTTCAGGAAGAATGAGAGGCCCAGAATATGTTAAAACTTTGATTCTTCCTTTTTTTTTTTCTCTCAAAATGTATTATATAATATCACGTTACATGACTGAAATGAAAACATCCAATTTATTTTTGCAGATTAGCCACAATGACCTCTGTGATTTATGCTCATGGCTCTGGAAATGTTTGATATGAGACAAGGGCCAACTTGTAGAAATATATCTTATATTTTCTTCTCCCTCTGTTTTGCCTTGTGTTGAGGACATTTGCTGTCTTTCTAGAGTTGCTTCAGCAATTGATGTATGATGTATGAAGTAAAAACTTCTACACTAATGCACAGGAAAGACTTGTCAGTCTAAAGACCTGTGTTTACTAGTATATGTTACTACACAATCTCACAATATTAAACCTAGCCCCAAACTAGACTTTGGAACCAGGCAGTAAGCCCAAAATAGTGATAATCTCCTCTATAACAACAGAAAAATAACATTGCTGAAAGCTGAAAAGTTACATTTCAGTGCTCAAACCTAATGTACCTAAATTTGTGTTCAAATTCTTTCAAAACTATGCAATTCATCTTATGTAAAAATTCATACTAAAAGTCCTGCAAACTGGTTTTAAGTCTAGCACTTCTGCATACTGCGCACATGAAAACACCAGCAGCCCAAGAGATACTGAAAACAGCTAATCAGGCAACAGGAAGCCTTTACCTAAATTTAAGTCTTTCGAGGGTTAGCGTGTAGTGTGGATGTTTGTCTAAAATAACTGACCCGAGCAGCAAAATGTCCAGCCTATACCTAGGAGCAGGACATGAGCCAAGTTTCATTCTTTTGCACAGGGACGCTCTCATTTTAAATTCATATTTAGGCAGCTATTAAATCTGGACCGTCTTGTGGTTAAGGCACAAATGGGATTTAGGGGATCTGGGCTCAGTCCCAACTCTGCCACAGACTTCCTGTGTGATCTCAGGCAAGTCTTGTCACTCGCAAGTCGCACAAAATTTGGCAGTTATTTTTTGTGCCCCTCCAAGCCCCTGCTCTAGCAGTCAAGTCATTACATGAAATTCTCAGTTCCCTGGTATGAATAGATAAATAAAGTAAATACTCAGTGTTTTTGCTTTTGAGGAGATAAGCTTGAAACCGTGATCGAAGTGTAACCTAAAGGCTCAAAGTTAGCAAATTTTAGAAGTCCTTTTTAAAATGATTTTGGGCATCTGGGCCATGAGTTGGAATAGAAAATTCCACCGTGTTCATTTCTGTGCAACAACTTCTGTTTGCGAAACTGGGATCATTTTACTTTTTGCTTACAGAATTATTCATAAATTGTTTGTGAGATGTTCAGATGAGACCGAGCCGAGAACACAGACAGACTCGCCTGTGAGATGGCTTTATTGGTGCTTTGTGGCTTGTTTTTGAATTTCCCCTTCACACAAATTACTCCTTTCAGCATTATTTCAGTAACGACTAAGAGAAAATCTAATGGTGTCAGATGATTCTCGTGTTTTTGCCTCTGCAGAAGTACACACAGTAGTATGTTTACAGGAAACGCCTGCTGCAGAGGCAGTTTGGTAGTTAGACACGGTCTCAGATTTGACTAACATGCTCACATGATTAGATTTACTAAATGAAGACACAGATGAGGCAGTGATGAGAAAGCTGCAAGCAATCAGGTTCTTGCAACATCAGATAATCCATGAAGCGACTTTGTGCAGTAACCATGCACAAGGCGCCGGGCTCCCTCCCCCCCAAGAATGTGACCGGCTCTTGCATTAGTAACTATCTCTTAACGCATATTCAGTTACCAGGCTCCTCTGTCATCAACAGCAGCCCTTTTTTTTCTTCTTCTTCCTTCCCCGCTTTGCATTCTAGGCTAAAAGTCCTGCATTCTTTAAAAATGCACTTGTAGGTACTTTTACACTCATAAAATGTGTAGGTTTAGTTACTTTGTGTACAGCAAATTTAACACAGAACAGCTAATTTTTATACTGTGAAAGAAACTGCAGGTTTTTTCTTTCACTATTTTATATACCCCGCCTATTTCAAATGCTGCGAGGCGCACCGACAATACAGCTATTAAAGATTTTCTGTTTGACCTTGATTTTGTTTTGTTTTCACTGAGTGTGAACTTTAGCAGACTTGAGGCATTACATGTCTTTACTTATCACAGTACATGCAGTGCAGGGACAGCCATGTAAACAGAGGCTCGTTCAATAGCATGCAGATTTCTCAAAGAAAATATATCACTTTCTCCCAACTCATTTTGCTTGAACAACCCACAGTTTTGTCAGGGTACTTTGCCCTGCAAACGGGTCCTTCTTGAAATGACGGCACACCATTATCTGCGCCTTCTCTTGTCTTGTGACTCGTGGGTGAAAGATCTTGGGGATCTTATCTTTTTTTATTCAAGCGCACATTATTTGGTAGTGCATATAACAAGTAATGGCAGCAGCAGCCCTGTTGTAGCTGTGGTGATATGAAGAGAGGAACGATTTGCACGCAGAGGTGATAGCTTTTATTAGAGTGATATAGCTGGGGGAAAAAAAAAAAAAGAAGAGCTTTCAGGCACACAGGCCGGTCCTCAGGACTGAAACAGAAACAAACTTGAGGCATGCATACGTTTCCCCGTGCAGTGAATGCAGACAAATACACCGGTGGAACATAAATGGTAAAAAAAAAAAAAAAAAAAAAAAAAAAAAGGCTACTTGAGGAGATAAGCAAACTCGGGGTAATGAAATTATACCCTCCGCCCAGTGCGCTCAGTTATCAGCAGCAGAGGCCCCAAACTTTTGCTGTAACTTTCCAAATTGTCCTGGCTGGTGTCACATGGCCCTTTACGCCGGCTATCAGGAGCCGCATCTAGGGACTCGCTGTTAATCCTCTCTCTTCCGTGAGCAGTTTGGGCTTCCAGTCTTTTCACTCCCAGTTTATAAACTCCTTTCCGCTGCTTGGGCTATGGCAAAGTGAGAACAGAGTCACCCGTGCTACTCAGCATCTGGCACCACTCTTCAAAAAAAAAAAAAATTAATATTAAATGCCCAGCCCTGAGCAGACTGTGCACGTTTATAAAGGTAGCTGTATGCTGAACTGGTGCTAACATCAGAGCCGAACTGTGCTGTTTGCTGGGGTGGCACACTCACTTTCTGCATTTGCTAATGCAAGTTTCCTCCCTGCCTTAGGTGAGCTGTGTTCACGTTTGTTACAGAAGAAGTTGATCTACACCAAAATCCGCAATTTTACAGACACTGCAGATCTGAACGGTTTGGGAGCTACACTGCAATTCTCACACTTGTGCTATTCTGTCAGTGTAATTTAAATGTCACCTTTTTCATCACTTCCCCTCCTGAGGTCATTTTCCATTTCGCCTTCCATTAAAAGTGTAGAAGTTTGCCTGCTCTGTTTTCACCTTAGAGAAACTTAACCAAAATTTCACACACAGCAGTAATGTTATTCACCACAGATATGTTGTCAAAATAATGGAAACAATCTCTCAAAGTTTCCCAAGGTTTTCCCCAACGCGAGGGAGGCATCCCTAGGGGAAGGGGTGTTTTACGCGCTCCAGGGCATGTGCCAAGGGCGCGCAAAGCCTGGAACCGCGCGAGAGGCTGATCCGAGCCACGGGCAAGCAAACAAAATTATCTGCCTTAAAACAGCAATATCAGACTTAAGACATGCGTGCATATTAATTCCGAGTTCAGGAAGGGCTCATTTTGTAAGGGGTTTTGTGTAAGATTAGCCAAGCCTTCGTGAGGTGCAAACCTCAGGCACAATGCGGTGAGTTAAATGAATTTTTGGAGACATACTTTTGGTATACTGTTTACCTTCGAGTATGTCCTCTTGCTCCCTGATAGCGCTGGTACAGCAATTCACTGACAGAGTACTACAGCAGAGGGAATGGGGTACAAAAAGCAATTTTTTGACTTTCAAAACTTCACAGCGTTAAAAACAAAAATCGTCTCTGATACAATGAAGGCGCTGATACGTTAATAATGGATGATGGGATTCTTGCACATGTGTTTATTAATTTATAAATAGCACAGAGCCTCGGCGTGAAAGGTGTTCTATAAATAGAAAGCTAATATTGATCAGTCCTGAAGTGGTAGCACCATTCCTGGAGGCCTGCAACATTTTTTCTGCCTAATCTGAGAGCAGAGAGAATTCCCTGAGCGCCGGCTCTTTGTTAACAGTATTTGTTTCTTCCTACAATCGCTATTGTCCCTTCCCCAGCGCTTCCTTCGCGTATCAGAAATGCAAGGAAAAAAATCTGAGGCTTCTTAACATTTTGGGTGCCACAGCGCTGGTATGACAAAAATGTGCATTTGAAAGGTTATGAGAAAAGACAAGCAGTTGTTTAAAATGAGGTATTAGCATGACAGTTGACAAAGGCATGGTGTGTCGCCAGAGCTCACTGGTTTCCAGTGCCGGTTAGCGGAGCCGGTACTGCTGCCTCAGATGTTCCTGAGCAGCGAATGTGCTGCCCCATTTTGAGAGTTATTGTTCAGGCACTGCAAGCAGATATCGTTTTCCTTCAAAACACATTAGCTTCCCCCCCCCCCCCCCCCCCACAACTGACTAGTAACCTGATCCCTTTCCTTACATTTGTTATGTTTATTTGATTTACATTTTTCTGCTTCTCTGTTCTTGCAAGAAGAAGGTTCTTGCGACTGTGCGAGCGCGGCAGTCGGTGCACTCAGCAAACAGGTGACAGACATTTGCCAGCTACGGTCGGGTTTAAAGGGGGAGGGGGACACGCACACACACACACGTCACACTTCCCAGCTCTAAGCAGCTTTGCAATAACTTTCCAAAAAAAAAAAAAAAAAAAATCAATCCCTAAATGCAGTTTCTTAACACAAATCCCACAGCTTCTGCCATAGGGACTGGGGCCAAAATCTCCCAACAACCTGGCGAAGGAAGTTCTGCCAGCGTGTTGCGGATGCTCCAGCCGATCCCCGTGTGTCCCGCTCGCGCGCCGGCGGCTCCCCCGAGCCAGGCAGCACCCCGAAGGTGCCGCGCGGGCACAGACGCAGGGCTCCCGCTCAGCCGCTGCGCTCTCCCTGCGTCCCTCACTGCCGGGATGTGCCTGGAGGAGACCCGGGGGCTCCCAGCGCTGCGCTGTCTCCAGTCCTGCCAGCAGAAACCTGTCAGATGTACGTGCAGGCCACAGTTTCAGCTGGTGCATATCAATATCATGCTATTGCCTTTAATGGAGCTACAGTAATTCACAGCAGCTGTGACTGCACCACAGCATTTCAGCATGCTCAAGGGGAGCTGGGTTTTTAAAACCTGTGATTGTTCTGCCAGGCCTCATCCTGCAGGCTCTGGTGCGGACCTGGCACCCCTTTGAAGCGTACCCATCATCTGAACAGGAGTAATCTCCACTCGAATGTGGAAATTCAAAGTTTGACACTGGTGTTTTGCTGCAATGGAGGTATTGTGTGTGGGACAGAGTAATAGCTTCCCTGCAGCCTGTTCGTGTCAGGATATTATTCAAATAAATCATCAGATTTTGCTTTGTTTTTGCATTGTTACATTATTTGCTATATGACTATTTTTTCTTCAAAAGAAATTAAATATTACTTCATATTGAAGTTTTTGAGAGTGTATTTTAAAGAAACTGGCATAATTATAAAAAGAATCTGCACTTAAAACAATTGTTTTCAAACCCAGCACCGAAGCCTCCCAGTAGCCCATGCACCCGAGCACCCTTCAGCCTTAAACTGCTGACGTGAGACAGAGGAAGGTGAGTTGTGTTCAGTGGAAACAAACACAAAAAACCCCCAATCGACTGAAATGACAAGTCAAATTGAAATGTAAACCTCTTTCAGTTTATTTATCGGAGATGGTGTTATGCCAGACTAGGTAAGAGAAAACTTCTTACATGGGACTTTTTTAACATGAGAGTGTTCTTCCAAAGTTAGGGGATATTATCATTTTATAATGAAGTTTTTATTAATGCAGTTTTAGCGAACACAGTTTGTATCTGATTAGGAAGGCAGAACATTCAGATTAGACTACATATAACATTAAACTGGAAAGTACATGTGCATGCATTCCTACAGGACAAAAGAAGAATATTTGTCTGGAGCATAGTGCAGTAGCTAGCTATTAATATTGTAGAAAAGCAGACCCCTCTCACGGGTCTCCTAATAACAGCTTTTGGGGCTGACAAAATCCTTGCCTGACAGATGCAGTTATAGCTTTATCAAGGACTTCTGGTGACAATATAAACCATGAGAGTGAAAAAATGCTTCCTGCTTCAAACTTCCTGCTTCTTCTGCAGGAACAGCCCCGACCAGTTTGCCGGAGACGTTATCATACTGTACGGTAAATTAAACCCTTTAAAGCAGCACACACAAGTTTAGAAAAATGCATCAATTGGTATTGCTGCAAAATGTCCCCTCGTGTTGTATATGTATATTTAGACAAATACCTTCAGCAGATGTTGAAAGGTATTAGTGAATGTCATCATTTTACAGAGTGCAAGAGACGCTCAATAATCCACTCTGCAGTGTTGGATAACAAGAGTTTTTGACATTCCCCACTGCAAGCTGCATTTGCAAGAGAAGTTAGGAACTCGATGGAGCACTGCAAGCGTGCGTGAAGCTGGATGTCTGCTTTAGGCATGCAGTTATCATACTTCAGGCATGGAAACCAGATAATTGTACGTGGAAACAGCTAATTGGGCAAATTTCCATTTCCTTTTATCTACCCAGACAATCACGAGAAGCTGGACAAATTCACTATGAATAGGTGCCCCCTTCATTTGGTACCTGCACCAGCACCAGAAGAGCTGAGGTTCTGCACCCCGCCCTGGCTCCCCACACAGAGCCGGCTTTGAAGGACGGAGATGTTCAGCTCCCGGCCCCCGCCCGAGCCAGCCTGCCCACCGCCCCGCTCCGGTCGCGCTGCCCTCGGGGAGCACAGCTTCACGGCAGTCTTCCTCCGTCCTAGGGCTCCGCTCTGAGCTTTTGTAGACTTGATTTCTGTGCTGTCCCTAATTCTGTCACTTTTGAGACCTGTGCACAAAGGCAAAGAGAAGAAAGGAAACACATGATGTGTCTTTCTGGTTTTGTCAAGAGGATATATGTATTTTTAGAAGTTGCAGTGAATACACATATGTGAGGGAAAGCGCGTGTGTGCACATGTACCATGAGATACAGGAACATTTCAATAGGCGTTTTACTATATTCTCAGTTTCCCTACCCCTAGCAACATGCTGACAAATCAAGAACTGCCATCCTATATACAGTGCTCCAGCTGTCAGCCTTAAGCAGCACGTCTCCTTGCCAGAGTACAGCGTTTCCTTTGTCTCAGCTTTGAAAATAAAATCACAATTTGTAAAATAGAGAAAAGAATTCTTTTCTAAGGCTGCCTGAGAAAAGTCACTAATCCTTTCTCTCCTGCAGATACTCTAAATGTTCATAACTGCAGCAACTGTACTGAACGAGGAGCCACGTACTAAATGATAACGGATTTGTGGTAGTAGTATGCCTTGCCTCTCATACAGTAATGAATAGTTACATACCATCAGCAGTCTCACTGTGCTACTCCAGGTAGCTATTACTTAATTTTATAAATATTTTCATTGAATTAAATTATTCTTAGTAAGAAATATTTGTCACCTGAACAGCCTTTCTTTTTACTTGATCGCTTTTCAAGGCAGAGAAAAGATTTTTTTGGAGCCAGCTATGAGTGTAGGAATCTTTGGCGCTAGCTAAGAGGGGGTCGTGCACCATGTTAATGTCCTCGACTTTCATGGCTTGTGCCTGAAGGAGAGGGATAGGCCAGAGGCAATGGGAGTTTTGTGGGGCTCTTAAAAACTGCATTGTGTGGGAATGAGCGACTAGAGAGGCACGATCCAATCTGCGTAGGTAGCACAAGTCTTACTTAAAATAGTCCACAGTTTCTTTAAAAGTGGTAGATGGCAGGAAGAACAGTAGAACCACTGATGCGTAGTGGTGCGAGTACTTTACAGACAGTGGTAGGTACCACTATACCCATTTTATAGATGAGCAAAAGGAGTCTTGGAGACGCACAGTATTTTGCCCACGATACTACAAGTCTGGGGCAGAGCGACTGAATGATGCGCAGAAATCCTTTAACGAGCACCATACAACACCTATTTGCCATCCTCTAAGGAGCCACAACCACGGACTCTCAGTAGATATCAAAGGAGGAACAGAATGGGAACTTGCAACATAGGGAGATTAGCTAGGGCTACTGTATGCTTTGATATTTCCAAGTACATATTTTTTTTCCCATCACTCAGACAGTGAAAAGAATATTTTTCCTTTTCATCTTTGTTCAGGCAGAATTCAAGGATTGGATTTGCCCATCACCTGGGATTTCTGGATATAAGGGCAGCTCAGACGAATTTCCATACATCCCAAATTCCAGAGATTTGTGTAGTGGGTGTGTAGATCACTTGTTCTGCTTTTCTTGGAAATGTTGGATTTATTGAGCACGCAATGTATGGTTGATCCACACATGTGCAATAAGTTTGATGCATCCCGGATACATCAGGTTTACTCTACGTGCCGTTACACAGCACATGTGCATGTATTTCTGGCCAGGAAATCCCAGAGAGAAATGTAGCAGCCCCAGATTAGCTCTTCATAGCCAGGGAAGGACTGAATGCATTAGAGACCCTCTGGCTTTGAGGAATATATTGGCTATGGCTACGGAGACAATACCTATTATCCCCAATGCAAAATCCCATGGGGAAATACTGGAAATTTCCATCTCTGGAATATTAACAAGCCTGAGCTTCACTACCCCTGATTCATTGCTATCGGTCTCTTAGGCCTGAATCTATCCAAGCTCCTTTTCCTCCTGCAATATTCAGGAAGTACCAACCAGGCTCTGTTTTACTTGGGGAAAGCTGCACAGTGTAGCTGAGAGCATGGTTTGGGCCATTGCAGAGGATCTTATTTCAAGTTTAAAATAAAATAAAATAAAATAAAGGAAACAAAGGGATCCTGATTAGATGGAATATTAGGGATGCTCATCTGGGATTCTCTCTCATTGTTTGCAAGCCAAAGACTATTAGGAAAAAACTCTCCACGATTAAAAAGAAATCCCTGAAACTGCTCCTTTAGTTGCAGGAGCCACTGATTTATAACACAGCAACAGGACAAAATAGGGTGTAACATTTCAAAAGTTTGCCAGAAGGATGGTGTCTTGAACTGAAATGTTTGTTAATCCAAGAGTAAAGCCCCTTTGCACATTAAATGAATCCCAATGAAATGGATGACTTCAACTATTATTAATTTAATATAATGCAAAAAAGAAAAAAAAAAGAGTGAGCAAAATTGTGCTGCTAAACCAGGAAATCACTAGGAATAAAGATGTGTTGCCCCAAGACTGGAGTTGGAATGAATTCCTCGAGTCTTAAATGATAATTTAAAACTGCTTCATTGCAGATTTGTTTTGAATATCGTATTTTGTCAATAGACAAAGGGTAAGCAACACTAAAGTGCTGCATTCAAAGCAGTCGTAATGATCAAGGTCAAATGCCTCCATAAACTGTGAAGTATTCAGATGTACTGTATTTCACTGGTTCACTTGTAGAGTTTTCTTTTCCTGTATCTTTTAATTTGCTAAATGATCTGAGAGCAACAAAACCACCCACATTTAATTAGATTTATAAATCAAAGGTGACAATTGTTTAGTAACCCGTATTATTTCCCACTGTGGCAAGCTAGAAAAATACAGACAAATTTATTTATTGAGCTGTTGTGTTTTGCAAGGACAGCCAATGTTGTATTGATCCAGCTATCAAAAATACTGTAGCAGAGGCAGCAACGTTCACGTGCCAGTGTCTCCACAAAATCACTGCTCTGGACTCCCCCTTTCCCTGCGTGATGTCTCCCATCTCTCAGGAGGGTGCAGATACAGCCATCCCGGGCTGCCGGGAAGGATCTTTATTGTTAGAAATTAAACTGAGGAGAGAGAAGAGACCTGCAGTTTTGCTTGGCACGTGGTTTGCTCCTTTCATCAGAAGTGATCCTTGGTACCTACTGTTGCAACTTTAATTATATCTTCAGTGACAGGGCTCCACCCCCAGCACCTTCTGCGAACCTCCTTTGTGGCACGGAGGAATCCGACCCTGCAGTCCTTCACCTGAAAACCTCTACTGGAGCTGGGGCTGACTTCTGATTTCCTGAGGTCTCATGTCTGTTACATATATATTCAGCATATATATTATATGCTTAAATGTACAAATGTGCAAAGTCTTTGTGCAAGCAGAATTTCCATTTTTAGTTCATGGTAAAATGAAAACATAAATGAAGACTTCAGTGTTTAACCTACTGGGATACCTCACTTGACAGCCACTCACGAGTTAGGGTGACAAGGTCACGTTCCTTATTCTTTATTCATTTAACTGTTTTATAATTATAAGCAGTAATGGAGAGCAAGCAATCCTCACAGTTAATAATCTGCCCAGACCCCAGAGTACAGATCTGGAAAGTGGAGGAAACAATGGGGAAAAGCTAAAAACTGTTTTCCACCATTTATTACCAGCCCTCAAAACCATGTAAAGAAAATAAAACTGTATCTTTTGAAATGAATGCTTAGTTACATTTCTAATAAAATCCATCCCGAATGTAGCAGTCAGCTAAAAAGATACAGCAGACCTTGAAAATAGGCCTGGACTATTACACAGTTGATGTTCCCTTTTTCCCATGTGCATTTTTATGCAAATAGTGTTAGTTTTGCCACCTCTAATGAGCCTTAATTCCCACTGAAACCTCCGGGAGCTGAAGGTCTTCATCATTGCACAATTATTTTATATATTAAAACATGACTAAGGACGGGAGGTTAGGTTTTCGTAACTGCATCGCGGGGCTGGAGCTCCACATGCGCGTTTTTGTGCTGCAGCGACGCAGGCCACCTTCGCACACGCCCAAGTCCTTCCCGCGTCAGGAGCACGTTGACGTGCACGACCAGCTTCAAGTATCACCTTGTGCTTGTTGTTAAGTGTGGTCTGGAGCGGGGATGCATTCCTGAATCCAAATCAATCAGTCAAAATAGCTGCGGGTGAAAATTCTTCATACGTGCTTTCCGCGTGTGTGCAGGGAGCTGCGCGCGGTCACACACGCACGACCTGCATTCCCTTTTATTTTAGAGAAAAAGAAAATCTTTAGCTTTTTATGCTACACAGTTTAAAAGGTGCCTCGGGAAGATCAGGATGTTCTCTTGAGTGTTCAACTGATCAGACAGCCACTGTGATGCTCCGAAACAAGGCTAGCAATTTGGTAAAAAATAAACACCACTTCCGAGGCGTCTGCAGTTTTACTGCTTTAGAGCCTCATGTGATCAGAACATTTCCCTGTGAAGCCTGTGCCTGGCTCGAGCGTGCATTTAAAAAAGAATGTTTGAATAACCTTGTAGCTTGAAAATAAGCAAAGTTAAAAAAAATAGGATGCAAGATACACGCTGGGTACGCAGATGGATAATATTTTGCTTTTCTTTGTGAACATCTTTTGTCTTAAAGCCGGTGTGAAAATCTAGACGAGGGCCCCACATGATTGATCACCGCAAGCATCAGAAGGAAATGATTCACCACAACACTGTAACCGAAACTGCTCCAACACCTGATTGCAAACTTCACGCTGGGGGACTAATTAACTGCTTTACCTGCACAAAGATTTTTATAATGCACAGGACACCTCATCTAGTATAATTCCAGCTGTGAATACCTACTGCTCTGCCTCATTATTACTGATAGCAAAGCACACTGCATTAAGAAGTGCATGGGGTAGTTAAAATAGGAAATGTATTTTTTAATGATAAGAAGACGTTAAATTACATTTCTTACTCCATTAAAACTTTGTTTCAAAAGCGAGTGCATGTAACAAGACCTAACTGTATACATAAAGTTAAGTATGTACATATATATATTTTTTTCTTATGATAGGACTGATTTCAACTTCAGGCTTTTTCTTCTTTTTCCATGAACTTTGTTTCAGGTATTATACTAACATTTGTGAAACATTTTCAGAATTGGTAATATTAGGAACATAAGGGTCATCTTGTCTGAATTCAGATATAAAACAGTACATGAAATACCATCCAGCTCCCCTTGCATTGTGCTCATAACTAAGCCAATGTCTCGAGAGATTTATCATCAGAAATACAAGTTTCCAGTCTGCAAATGGAGATAATGTATTCTTAGCAAAGCATTTATACATAGTGATTAGAAATAATGGAAGAATAGCTGTCTGTGGGGTATTTTTAGAGAAAAAAAAGACCTGCTGTGTCTTCATATGACAAATTCTATTAAATGTTTTTTTTTGCCTGACAATAGTTATATGTCTGCAAATTAATGTACTAGAATATAGATTTTTATTCACAGTGTCCAGCTTTTTTTTCCCCCTTTTTACCATATGGACAATGCCAGTTGTCACAGCTATTCTAAATAGAAACAGTATTGCTAAATGTCAGTTGTTTTGACAAAAAAAATCTTCCTTCCCTTTCTCCTTCTCTGCTGACTTCCCTACTCAATTTAAATTAAAAAAAATATTTTCAAATACTGTCTCAAGGGAGTAATAAGAGATGTGCAATAAGAAAAAAAGTCCTAAAATTTGGCAACAGCGTAGAATGATTTGGCAATAGCAGAAAATGATTTTTCCTTTGTTCTTGTTTTCTAAGTGATTTCGATAATTTATCCTGATGAGACGAAGAAATTGGTTAGCTCTTCAGGAAAACAACATAAAAGCGATGAAGGCAGTGTCACAGTGATATCAATTTGATGTTCCTAAAATAACTATACAGAAATCTCCATTATACTCACAGATCTCAAAATGCAGAAAGTTCATTAAGCACCTGCACCAGTAGGTGCATTTCTTGCTCATCGTATTTTATTTTAATTCTTTGTATAAACAAAGCTCCAATCAATTATATTGGGATGTCTCTGAGGACAGACTTCTTTTTTTAACCTGCCCTATAAAACAGTCCTTTATATCTTCATTATATGTATATGAACCCTGCAGTCCTGCCATATACGCAGTATTTTCCCCGAACTGCAAAGTGGTCTTTTGTACACGAGCAGCTGTGAGAGACGAAACTTCAAAGCCTTTCCTTCCGTTTTCTCACGTGCCATTCAACTATCGACATTAAAAAGCATGGAAAAATGGCTTGCATACAAAGTGCAGGAATGAGTCAATGCACAGACTTCTGACTGCTGCCTTCTGAAGATGTTTCCCCCGATAAACATGCATATGCATAGTTTTAATGTAAATGAGAATTTGAAGACTAAAACAAGGCTTGCAGTGTATTTTGCCTGGTGTATTTGCAAAAACCCTGAGCTCAGTAGCAAACTGCTAATTTCCTACTCACTGAATTGATTTTATGTTTGTAGACAGTTGGCAATTTCACCTATACACGTTTCCAAAATTAATCAGAAGCAGGCTTCCTGCTCAAAATGTTCCCCCAAGGAGGATGAAACGTCCACCAAAGCTAGACCTTCTCCAAAGTTCCCGGGCATTCAAGCTCAGGGTTTGGTTCACGCTTTCCAGTTATGTGTAATCAGATACTAAATTACTGTTTACAGTTTCAGAGCTCAACTCGCATCCTATGGTTAAAGGAAAAAAAAAACAAAACAGGTACTTATTAAAACATCTCAACCCTAAGAAATGAAATCCTCTTTCCTCCGGATACAGAGCAAGAAGGAACTATCTGCCGAGATGTCCTGACCGAAACAGCGTAGTGCCAAGGTTTGACGAGGAAGGACTGTGCCTCACCCCAGCGCCCGCGGCAGCCCCTGCGCTGCTGCTTTGCAGCTGTAGATACCACCGCCGGAACCACCAAACAGGCCAATTCCATCAATAGGTGACAACTGTCAATCAAAACTCATCTGTGTTGGACTCGCTTGCTATTTATTTCACTAGTAGGTCCTACTACTAATATTGTATAAATGTTATGACTCAGGTTTTTTAAAAAAATCAAACAAACAGGAAATCCAGTAGCTCAGCAGTTACCAAGGCTGGCTAAAAATAGGATTCCTTGGCAAAAAGGTCTGTGAAAAAGTCATATTGGCAGTTGTCAAAATGTGGTTTTCCGTCTTTTATTTGGCGGAAAGAATAATTAATTTTTAAAATACCGGCTGCGTAGCTACCGAATAAAGGGAGTGAGGAATTTCCCCAAATTACTAAGATTTAATCTTTTCCTTACTATAAATGCCAGGTAGTGAAAAAGCAAATTCGCAGAAACCTTTGAAGACTGGTAAGCGCTCTAGTTTGGCCCCTGTGGAGAAGCACAGGGCGCAGGACGCGAGCGGGAGGAGTGTCGGCGTTAGGCGCGCGGTTCGGGCTGCTCCCCGGGAGGGCTCGCTGGGCTTGCCGCCCCTCGCGTCCCAGAGGAGCCCCGCGGCCCACGGCGTCCGGCCCGGCTAGCGCCCCGCCGGCTTTCTGTAGCTGGCAACACCGAGTCTGTTGCCTGCAGAGGATGCGTCAGATAAAGGACTATCAGGAAAACACCTCTATAAAAGCCAACGCTGGAACTGAATAGCACGAGCCTCGCGGGGGGAGCAGAGGGGGCCGGAGGGGCAGAGCCAGCCGCAGGCGCTGCGTGGAGCCGGGCGGCTGGCTGTCCTGGGAGAGCCCCTTGCCACCGCCGGGAGCCCAGGAGCAGGCGGGGGCACGCTGATAATACACAAAAACCTTATAGCAGGGTGATGAGGGAGATAGGGCTGGTTTGTAGTACCGAAGCTGATGGAGAGCACGTCTTTTGGCATTGCTGCCTTCCCTAAAACCTGCGATTTCACGGCAGGGCCAGCTGCCCCGGTGCCGATCCCGACGTTGCGCGGGGTTAGAACAGCCGCTGCGACACCTCCGCGAGGGCAAAGCTCCACGTTACCCCCAACCACCCCATCCAACCCCTCACAACGTGGGGTTAAAACAGCCGCTGCGACACCTCCGCGAGGGCAAAGCTCCACGTTACCCCCAACCACCCCATCCAACCCCTCACAACTTGCTTCTCACCTTCAGGATACTCCCTTCGCACTAGCCAGATTTAACACTTTCTCTCCCAGCTGGCTCTCGAGGGCAAATGATTTTACATTAGCTGACAGGCAGAACCACAAAGAGCTTTCTAGATGTTTACACAGACATTTTTTGTGGCAAACCAACCCTTTACACTTTACAGATACCAGGCTATCTCTGCAGCTCTTCAGGTTTTTTTGCACTCAAACTCTGCCTAAAGACTAAATAAATATGAGCAAAACCCAACCAGTTTTTCAAAAATGCAATGTGAATTTTTGACTGAGATAAGTGCAGCCACTTTTAGGGTAGACTGCAATAGCTCAGAAACAGCATGCAAAAACTCAGCGGAGAAGCATAGGAAATCTTAGGTGAATACAATTGTAATTGCAGCTACGTACAAATGGAGACTGGGTTGCTACATGTTCCTGCTTTTCTGCCTTTGTTTGAACTAACGTTTTTGCTTTCTGCATATCCTCTTGTCTAAAATTATTCTATGCTGTAATGAACGTGGAGGATGACCACAGGAAAATACAAAAGAGAAAATATGAACAAGGAAACCACAAAAGGACACTACTGCATATCAAAATGATGTTCCAAATATATACAGGCAAAATGAAGAAAGATAGAACAAAACAACAAAAAGAGGATAGAGCAAATAGACATAAAATTATTTGTGCTGATTAGCTGACATGTATGTCAGGGTCGGCCACTTTTTTTTTTTTTTTTTTCAAAGATGCAAGTAGAGAATATTTCATTCTCAACATTTCCCAAATCTGAACAAAGTAATTTTCAGAAAGGATAGGAAGAATTAATATTCCCTATTTATCTTTGGGGAAACTATCAAGCATCAGATACATTTTACCCCAAATGAGAAAAGGAATCAGTGGCATAGCTAGAAATCATTTCCCTGGCAGGGAGATGTCTCTACTAGGCTATACAAGTCCTGGGCAGTTACATTTCCAAATCCTAATCTATGCATTTTGCAAAAAAAAAAAAAAAAAAAAAAAAAAAAAAAAACCTATAAATGGGAAGACAATTTTTAAAAACAGATTACAAGACTTACTGCCTTCTTAGCCAAAACATTACTAATACTGTTTAATATTCTACACAGGAATATGACCTCCACTGAAGAATTTCAGACCATTTTTAAGAATTCACTTATTAAACACTGCAATTTCTTGTTCAATAAATATTCACGTTTAAATATGCAGAAACTGAAGATGTGAAGAACTGCTGAAACTGAGTCATACGGAAAACCACTGGCTGAACTCATAAAAGAGATCAGGTCTCCTAATACTCAGCTGCATGTTTTCTTTATTCTTAAAATATTTTAATACATTTTATAGAGAGTTTTTTGAATACTTTCATTGTAGAACTGCTTATGCATTTCTTTATTTTATAAATAATAATCAAAAGACAACAGAATTGATGTTTTGTGTAGTGTGTCAATGCTAGCCTTACAGTATTATGTTTTTTTTAAGATCCAGTTCTGGGAGGCAGAAATGTTCTCATGTGTTTCCATGAGAACCGTAAGTACTTCCTCTAAGTTATTTCTTTATTTCTTTTAGCCCTTCTGAATGAAAACAAAAGCTTGAAAGTACAAACTGGGACTATGTAAAGTCTCAGAAATGACACACAAATAAAATGGACCCACGGTTTTAAATAAAACCCAAGGTTTTGCAAGTCAGTCTGATTAATTTCTCTCTAATACTTTAGTTTGGCAATACCATCTTCATAGCATTACACACATAATACAGACGTGCAGCAAGTTTTTTAAATCTTTCCGCTTGCACTGTGTCGGTTACAGAGTGAGCAGGTGTAGCTTGCGAGCAGAGAAGAAACTCGTCTCCTCGAAACTCATGTTTTCAGAATAAATATTAGGGTTCGTTAATCAGAAGACAGAGCCCTTCCTTAGGATATGCAGACATGCAATTGCAAAATGCTCTATTTTGAGGCACTGAGGTGTTATATTTTTTCTCCCCTCTCAGAATATAATTATCTACTGGAAAACTCAATGCAACAAAACAGCTTATATGTTTTTGAGTATATGAGTTTGCAGCGCATCTGTTCGTTTTTGATCTTTATAAAATAGAGCAAGACTCTTGCTTGGTATCTTGACATAACACACTTCATCTTTGTATATGCAGTGAGAGCTTTCCTCTTATAAACAAACCTCTTCCTGTCTCCCTCATTTCATTTATAGATCAGCGTATTTGTATTAAGTACTTCTGAATTTTATTCTCCTCCTCTGCAACGTGCTCTACTGGCTTCAAATTGAAATTCATTAAAATGCTTCTAGTTGCTGTATATGTAACACTTGAGGCTGAGTTTTAGATCATCCGTGATATAATCTGTGTGTACATATATACGTATATATGTGTGCATGTAGATGCATACTGCAATCTAGTTTAGTAAAACAGCATTTGATTTGAGCCTTACAAGTCAATTGTAAAATTCCAGTTGACTTCAGTGGGTTTTGGATTGCATCCATATTATTCAAGGAATGAAAAACCTCACTAGCAAGGCCAAATCCAAGAGCTACTGCCCAACTTAAATGCAAGGGTAAACGTACACACAAGAAGGCATACAATTAAACCCAATCCAGAGTTGTTCCGAGAACAGAGATAAAACCGATCACGATAGACATATCTGAGGAGAAAGAGGAAAGAAGCTCCTAACCATCAGGGCAATCTGGAATGACCTTCCAGCAGAAGCTGGGAGGCAGCTCCACGGGAGACGGTGCCTGCGGATGCGGGATGGGGACCCGCTGCTCAAAGCGCTGATGCCCGGCTGAGGCTCGGCGCCCGTTTAGCCAGCTCCAGCCTGTCCTGCCTGATCTTTCAGGCCCCAGTACAAGTCTGCTCTGTCTGGAGACTAACGGACCCTTACGAGGACGCTAGCCAAAGCTTAGCGCTACTTATAGCATCTCTCCTTGAACTGGCTGCTCGCGTAGCTGGTAACGCCGAGTCTGTGCTCATCCCCAACCGAAGAACAGACACAAGGGCTGCTGATGTTCAGTAGGAAAGACGCAAAGCCCTCATCATGCCTCAGCTCCCTATTACTCCAACGTAGACTTTCACTCCTCTTCCATAGCAGAGCTCCTCTCTTATAGGGAGGCTTCACTCTGCTGTAATTAGATTCCACAGATTTAATCCCCCGGGAATGCAGCAATTACCATATACCTGACAAGTGCTAAACGCAGCATTCCGCTGGGATTATCACCTCTGGCTGAACACAGAGAAACGGGGAGGGCAAGCGAAATTTCCCCTTCCCCGTGGGCTGGGGAGCAGGATGAAAACTGCCTGAGCTGCCGCAGCTGCTGGCTCGTACAGGGCATGGGGAGAGAGCAGGGTGTCCAGGAGAAGGCATTCCTGAGGAGGACCAGACAAAATGTTTATCTGCAATAAGAAGGACGTGGATAATGCTGTACATGTGGGGCGCTTCTCTCTGTTCTTGTGGTGCTTGCTCCAGCTGGCGTGTGTTTATAGAGGGATTTTTATTAATACTGTTATTACATAGAGCAAATACATTGCAGGGTAAGTGAGATTAAGACAATTGGTTTAATAGACTTCAGAAGTAAGTGAGATTAAATCAAAATCATATGCACGAAATATAGCATTGGTGGAGAAGAAGCATTCAGGCAGTGTTTTTGCACCCATGATGCACAAGTCACTGCAACTTGTTTAAAAAGCATAGAGTTGACATAAGGCTTCCCTCTTTTGCATTATCTTATCTCAGCTATTTAAGAGATTCACAGTGATGTTGTGAGGGCATAATTCATTGTTCATAAACTACTTGGACCCATCAGATAAAAGGCATAATTTAATAGCACAATAATAGTAGTTAGTAACGATGCACAGCATTGGTGCATACCAGCTCTCACCCGGGTGGATCTGAAGCGTTTTGCCTGTTCTGTAAGGCGGCATGGAGGGGCCGATTCTCCGCTGGTGTAAGGCTGGGGCGCGGAGCACCGGCTCGCCGGGGAGCTGGGCTGCTCCAGCTGCCATGGCAAACCCCTCCCGGCAGAGACATGGCCCGTGCTGGTAGCACCAGACGGTTTTCTTTTGCTAGAAGCAAAATTACCGCTTACTGCTATATTTAAATATATAATATATAATGGGTATATATGCACATATCACTAAGGAGAAGCAAGAATAACAAAATCAAAACCAAAGCACTTTGAAGCAGTGTGTGAGAGCTGGTCAGGGCAGTGGGAGAGCAATTGCTGGAGCAATATAAAATACGAATCATGCTGGAGAGCCTTCGCTGTGTGTGTAATTATACTGGCACTAAATCCATTTATGACACCATCGCTCAATCATCTACTCCTAGCACAGGTTTTACCTATTTTATTACATAAAGTAAAACTCATTAGCATAGTTTTACTAGCATGACATCTCTGTGTAAACCACCTTACTTTGGGATGAAGGTCTCTAGAGCTATGGTTCCTTGTCTTCTCATACCTGAGCATCATTTGAGAATATTGTCAGCGTTGTGTGCCCAGCTCCTCCCCTCCCTGCGCTGGTCCCTCCTCGAGCTCCCCTCAGGCTGCTCCTGTCTCCCTAGCCAGCCTGGCGCAGAGCTGATTCCAGTCCAGAGGAGCTTATTTCCTTGGACACCTCGCCCATTTTCCCACCTCCTGCCTCACTGGCAACATATGCCTTGCTGGCTGGGAACCCTCGCGATCAGCTTTATCCACACTGTTGCAAATGCAGACCTCCACCGTGGAGGCACGGCGGTGGCTAACCTAGTGCAAATTAGGACAGGTTTGCCTGGAAAGCAAAGTCAGCCAGAACTGAGAAGGGGTACGGTCCTCACCCAACAGCTGCGCTAGCAGAAGCCCTGCCATACCCACTGCAAGAACGGGAAAACCGTGACTTTCTTGTATAGTATTTTAATGCTCTATGGGAGAAAGCCCAACTCTACAAACAGATGCATGTATGCCATGAGCATATATGGGTGCTGAAGTGGTATTTTTGAAGACTGCAGTAAGCCAAGACTTTTGCTGGGCTTTAATGAAGGTGAAAGTCACATATATATCCACTTAATGCAGGCTATATCCATTGAGGGTTTGTAAAATGGCACCATTTGTGCTCTTCATCATGTACAAACCCATTGTACAATTGAAGTAAATCAAGCCCAGGATGCATCTCTGTGGATTGCCTAATTCATTAGCAAGAGTTTTAAGATTACTCCTGTCTTTCTTTTAGTAACCTGTTTAAACAAAAAAAGGTAATAACAATCATTAATCGGCTAATTATAATAGGCCACGTGGACATCTTGAACATCTCACCTACTAGCACAAATCCACTGATAGCAACGGCAGTGTTTGCCTTTTGTAGTTCTGAAAATTGGATTCAGAGGTGCTAATACAATTTCTGTTAATTTTCCCAGTGACTTCTCCCCATTTCGTATGTGCTGCGACACAACCTGGTAACCCTTATCTAGCCGATAGACCCTTACCACGTCACCCCACCTCGGACTGATGGCAGGCATTGGCAAGGCACGCAGCTGCCGAAGGCAAGAGGAAGGAGTGGGCTGCACACCAGGCAAAACAGTCCGCAGGATTGCGCCTGTGTCACGCCAGCAGGAAGGCGGGTCGGTGCCGCTCCACCCCAGGACGGACCGGGGTGTGAACGTGTTGGCATTCCTGCCAACAGCCCGCATCCTAGTCTTTTCAGGTACCCACAACAGCAGGAGTAGCAAGCCCAAGCGTTCAGAGCTCTCCCCTTGTCTCCTTGACCCAGTTCCAGCCCGGAGCGCCAGAAAAGCAGCCTGGCCTTGGCCAAACTGTGGCCCCTTCTTCCCGGAGCAGCAAATTTCAAGTTTGCTGGAAAAGCCTGCTGAAACGCTTCGAGGCAGTCTGGGTTGTGTCATCCTTTCACGGTCACGCCAAGCTAGAAGCCTGCGAGTAGCATATATGTTAAGCACACTGAACGGACACGCTCCTTGCGTTACCCCTCCGCAGTGAGCACAGTGTGTCGGACACCCATCTGCCCTTTTAAAAGCACTGCATTGTCTCTAACTGTAGGTGAAAGCTTGTCCCTGTTTAAATCAGTCTTGAAACTGAGTTTAATAAAGCTAGAATTTGCTTCTTGGCTAAGAGAAAGAATAAAAGGTAGGAAAAAATATTGACAAGTTAATCCTCCCAGTGGCTCTGGGCTGACTTTAAAACTACTGCAACCAAACCCAATCCATCCAATGACACAGAGTTAAAACCTGTTCTCGTCTTTACAAGCTGTCACAGGGCTTTGTCTTCCAACAGGGGAAAAACTATATGCTCCACAAATGAATGAGACACGTTCATGTGCTCAGAGCGACCAGGGCGTGCAACGTAAATTAGAACAAAACATACATCGAGGTCAAAACAATGTAAAAATGAAAGCATTTTGTGTTCCTCTCTTGCTTGACTCACTGAATATAGGACTCTGTAAGTGCCTGAACCAGATTTAGGTTATTTGTCTTGCACACTACAAAGTTGCCTGTAGTTACCTATCCCGTTCCAATCGGCACCTGTTCGGCAGCGATTCTGACTTAACCTGTTAGCCGAAGCCTCCGAGGGATGAACAAGAACGTTAGCTGAAAACTAGTTGCTTCTAATTGTCATGAAAACAAATGTCAGATGAACATGTGTTTTTACTTAGCTAACTCTGCTTACTAGGTTTGAAGCGGCTTTGTGTTAGTTTCTACCATTTAAATTAAATGTTTTGTCTCTAACAGACTTGATGTGGCTTTAAGAAGCTGTGCTTCCCCCATCCCCCTTATGAATCTTAATGTTTGGCTGGATTTGTTTGCAACATCAGACAAAAGACTCTGGCAGGCTGAGGCAGAGTGACATAGATTTTATGCCGAAACAAAGCAAAGCGAAAAGAAAAAACAAAATAAAAATCAATTAGGGGTCATTAAAAACCAAACTTTTCAATGAAAGAAATACTGTAATGGAATAGTAATACTCGGGGGTTTAGAAGTTCTTTTAATTCCTGAAAGAGCTATTCTGCGCTGCCCCTCCTCCCCGGCGGCTTTGTGAGTCTGCCGTGCTGCAGGGTGAGTCAGCTCCGGGCTCCCCGAACTCCACAGCTGTGCATTAGCATTTGGGAAGAGTAGCAGCGCGAGCTCATATTTTACACGTGGAATCAGCGACACTCTCCTTCAAGCCCCAGCGAAAGAGTAGCTCCAAGCAGAACACGCATAGGTACGTTCCTCGTCGTGCAGCAGCCCCGAAGCGACTTGCTAATGCGAGTTTTCTGCAGACTTCCCTGGGATGACAGTGTGGCCCATCACGGACATGAAACAAGTTCAGCAGGGGCTGCTAAAAGATTTTCTGTACAGCACGGTCTAGTATTTGATGTCTTAAAAAGTGACTGCCTGCTTTCTTTCTTCTTCTCTCCTATTACTAGTTCCTTGAGGCCATCTCATTACAGCAGGAACATTACGTCTTTGTTTCGGAAGGAACGGAAGATCAGCTTCAGTTCTTTCCGTAACAAATGTATTATTAGAAAAGACAAATAGATGCTGCTAATCACAGCACTTCACTGGAGTCTGGCAGCGAAGTCCCGTAGCTGTGCTAGGCCAGCTGTTCCCGAATATGGGCTTGGGACCCCGCTGGGTTCGCGACCTGGAAGCGCAGGCACGCGAGCCCAGACCAGGACTCGCCAGCTGAAAGCTTACGCTGCTGTTTTACATAAAAGACACAGTACCGATGGCTACACTTTGTATTTCGAGGACAATTCGGTGATCACGAGCAAGGCTGCGGATAACGCCAGGACCCCGGAAAGGAGCAGCACGTGGGAGTCAGCAGGACGCCCGAAGAGTCGCTGGGCTGCGGCGGGCCGGGCAGTGCCACCAGCACGGTGTGCGGGGCACGGGCGGGCGGCAGGGCGCTCGAGCCGCCAGGGCACATCTGGGCTGCAGCTGTCACTGCTTTTAGAAGCACATTTTCCAAACTTAGGCTTGCAAAAATGACTCCCTTTACGAGACCTGTGTTGTGCCCACAGAAGCCCAAGCGCTCTTTCATGGGCTGATGGCATGCGCTTTTTCTGGGTTTCCGAGTAGATCGCCCTGGTGGTACAAACTGATGCTGTACTTGATGGATGAATGCTGACTTGCTCCAGGAGAAGAGGGCAAATTCACATTTTAAGTATACATTGTTAAGGTCCCAAAATATATTAAAATGTTCTGCCCCCAGGTTTGCACTAGGAAGAAATCTCCAGAACCTGCTTCCCCCGTGCCCTGTCGTGAACCGCCGTGCTGGTAGACCGAGAGGGACCACTTCCGTTTGCTCACTAGACATGCTTGTCCAAAAGGCCCCCCAAAATAACCTACAGTAAGTTAGGCAAGATTGCATTTTGCACTTGAGGGGACAGAACAACTTCAAGAGAAGATTCTATCCTTTATTTCAGGGAATAATTAAGTCTCTTAAAGACTGCCTTATAGGTGCCTGCCTTTAAGGACCGAAACCGTACTATCTTGCATAGTAGTTCTGCATCATTAGAGATTTTAGTTTAGCAGGAGTTTCATACCTTTAATTGAACCATTTTAAATGTTCATTAGCGTGGTGCAAAACTGAATACAAAGCACTTCATTTACTGGATAACCACATTGTAAACATGTTTTGCCTGAATTGTGATGGATGATAAGATCTATTTACAAGATTATTTACAACAGGATTCCCAGTGAGTAATCCTTAAAGTAAAATCTATAACATCATGCACACAGCCAACATAGGTCAATTCTTAAGCTAATAAATTTGACATCCGTCATTTTAAAGAATGACAGGTGAAAGGAGAAGACAATGTCTAAGGATGTAGAAAAGCCTGCTTCTAGCAAATTGTGCAGGCCAGAATAGTGATTTTCTATATATCCTAGATGGCACGAGTAATCCTGCAAATGTTAGTTGGATTTATTAAAATCTGCAGACAATACATTTGTCTTACAAATGGTAGAGGATTAAACTTACACATCTAATTTTTCACAAGGGGTTGGAAGCCATTTCAAAAGTGGAATAAGTATCTCTGCAGTCTTGTTTCAGTCTCTTCTTTTTATACTCCTCCTCCCTCCTTGAATCTGGCACTTATCCCAAAATGCACACCATGTTCAAGAGAGGGAAAACACTAACCCTGTATAATTTGAATAAATGAGCTCTACATATATTGCCACTTTTAGTTCAAATTATGCAAAAATCCAAGATAAATGAGGCTGAGCATAAAAGCCCCTTAGTGTGTAATTATAAATACTAAAATGGTGTATTTTTCCAAAACAAGAACCTTTTTTTAAAAAATTTGCATACTCGGACGACTTTTGACCTGCAATAAAAATGTAACACAAGTTGGTAAGTGACTGAGTCAGAACAGGACCTTCTGTTTGCATCATTCCTCCTGCCTTCTGGAGTTTCAGTCTTTAGCAATTTGCTTAGATTTATAGTCATCTACTGAGCAGCTACAGTATGTAACCAAAAGCTCTCATCTTTAAACATGTAAACTGTTAGATTAAAATTCCAAGGCTTCAGGATATACAGAAATTCCATGGGTCGAATTATAGATAATAAGTTTGGGTCAAACCCTGAGATCCTTTAGGCTTGAATGTGTTTTTCAAGCCCAGCTGTAACAAACAAGCAGGATGCCTCCCGGAGCACTCCGGCTCCAGATGTGTGCCCAGCACAGTGTCTGGTCAGGGACGAAGCTCACTTATGGCTCTGATGATCAGCACGAGGAAGCAGAAAACAATAACTGGATAAAATCACAGCTAAAGTTTTTACTCAGGCTTTACTCAAACTAATTCCCACTGCTTCCAATCTGTTACAAAGCTGTAGGAATTATCCTAAAGGAAGCAGGATCCAGATATTTGAGTGTTTCAAGGTAGTTGATCTGGATAGAGACTTTTCCAGTTACTAGTTTTCACAGATAAAAATGCCACAACCTGTATAGTTTCATGGCATCATACAACTATTCATAACTTTTAATAGGCATTAAGTTAGAAAAATATGTAAAGATCAGAGCCCAATTCTTTTTGCCTGAATTATATCCCTTAAAAGACCCTTGAATTTTCAATGTGGCATTTAGATCACAGTGTCACTACACTTGACTTTACTAGGCACTCGGAGCCTGAAGATGAGCAAGGAGGGCTTAGCCTGAACTGGCGATCAAGTTATCGCTCCTAGCCGTGTGGCTCAGGACAGCCACATGGAAATCGGAGTGCGTGTTCATTCCTGAGCCATCCATCTGCAGAAGGGTGTTTTAAGGGAAATCGTATTTTCTAACAAAAACAGCATGGTAAATCCAGCAATCAGAGTTGTCAGAAGGTGGTAAGGTCTGACTGGACCTGGAGGCAACTATGTTTTATCTCTTCATGTCAAGGAGAAACACCAGCAGTGGGGGGAATGGAGTTATTGCAGAACTGGCTCACATCTCACTCTTCTGTAACCATGTAGCTAATTTCAACACATTTATCCAACTCCTGACACATTTACCCACATAAATGACAAAATATCAAGGCTACAGGTAACACAAAAATTAAACCACCAGCTCTCCTTACATTTCTCCAACTTCTCTCCCTTGTTTTCGTAAGCCCTTGATCATGCAAATAGCTCTGGCTATTGACCTCAGTGGGACCTTTCCAAAAGTCCCCTCAGGCCCACAGACCCACTGGGTCTGGTGTCTCCCACCCAGCCAGACCCTGGGAACCAAAGGCTGAGAAATGACAGGGGAAGGAGGAGGGGTGGCTCCGCCACTAGCTGACCACTGCTTGGCAGATTTTCGATCAAGCCACTGATTCAATACTCTCAGTCCTAACAAGACCATTTTTCTTGCCCAGACTGGGTTTAGTTTTTGGGCCACAGAACTGTCCCAAAGCTGCATCAAGGACTGACCCTTAGAGCAGCCTCAGCCATGCCATGGTGGCCATCAAAAAATCACTGGTGCAGAGTCAGAAATGCCTGGAGAGCGGCTCTGGCCTGGACAGTGCCTCTTCCTTGACCAACCCGTGGAGGTGTCGCCTCCGAAAATGGGGGCTGAAGCGTGGCGCACGCGGCCGGCTCCGTGGCAGCTTTCTGCTTTCCGTGCAGACAAAATGCAGGGAAACAAATGAGGCAAATGCCAGCGTTTGGTGCAGTTACGCTGATACAACATCAGACTCCTTAATACGGAACAACTTGTGAATTTATTGGACTAATCAGATTCCTGGTTCATTTACACAATTATAGAAGAGGTCAAGTGGATCCTTCATTTTAATGAGTTGACTAAAATCTGGCAGCATGTTGTTATAAGGCAGATAATTTATAAAAGCAGTTTGTATTTTAGATCACACTTTTACTCCACACTGAATAGTAATAAACGAGTACCTTTTTGTGGAAATGTTTCCTCTTTTTAAATGTCTGTTAAATTAACTTCTATTATTATACATTATGGTTGTTTGCTCTGTCTGTACAACTGGTCGCATGTTCTGTGTTTTAATTTTAACTGATTATAACTGAGTGGGAAAGTGTGGGTCCTCCTCTTGAAATTCAAAAGAAAATAAATGGATTTTTTATGGCCTGAAGAATCCATTCTTTACCAAATCATTTATCTTTGCAGAAGGAGTGCCTATATTCAATATGTCTTCCTATTTCCCTAATTTCGTTTCCCAGTAAATACACTCTGTGCTTACAAATAAATCGCCACTGCATTTCCACTGATATGCTTTGCTTTTCAAAGACTGAGCAAGAGGACAATTAACAATATTAAACAAATATCAAAGGTTGTATACAAAGCTCGGACACTGCAGTGTCTTCCCCCCCAAACAAAACTTGGATGAAAACGTAAAACAACAGTGTATACTCGTGGGATTATCAAAGGCATATTGCACCAACGGGAACCGGAGCGGAGATACACATGACCTTTAAACAGACTAGCTAGTTCTTTTTGGCTCACTTCAAAGATTTTTTAAGGGGACGAGAGAGAGTCATTAAGAAGGAAGGGAGGGAGGAGAGGCATTAAGACTGTTTAAATTGCTTTTTCTTAATTCCAAATTGTCTTTCTCTACTGAATCCTAACTTTATTACTTACATTGCATTTCAGGCAGTGCAATTACATTCTTACCTTGAACAAAGAATGAACTTTGGACACTATTTTGAAGGGTTTACAAATAAAGTAAACAGCTCAGTTGCATAAAACATGCATCTGAAGCAGAACTTCCTTCTTCCCAGATTAGACACACTCATACAATTTTATTTGTCAGATTCATCAGCTGCTATTTGAAAATATTTATTTTCAGTTTGTAGTAGAGAAGGTTAAAACTCACAAGCACACCCCACACATAACTGTTAAACTTTGATGGTTCTGTTAAAGTTGCATAGAATATTATCTTTACCAGTTCGTATATTAAATATTGGCTTTCAGTTTCAACTTGAATTGCTTTCTTTGTTCAGGCTGGATTAAATCCAGATAGGTTATCTAGTTTAGTTATTACTGTATTGTTCAAATGGTGCTTAACTGTATGTTTTACATTCAAGTGCAGAAATGCATGTGTGGGGGAAAGGTTTGCTAATTTTATACCTTCACTAAAAAAAAAAAAAAAAAGAAACAGAACATTTTCACATACCCAGGTTAAAAATTAACAAATCAGAATGTTGGACTTTTAACTCACTAGTGAGAGACAACATAAGGTTGGAATATATTTTAACTACAAGATTTAAAATATATGTGAAAGTATGATAGCCATGTTCAGACTTAATACTCCAAAGACGCTGCATTTATTATAGTTGATTTATTGCCTCCCGCAGGCACTTGTGAGCTAGCTATCACCTTCACATCCATGGACGTTGTACATGGCTAACAGAACTAATGGAGTCGTACAAAGTAAGATCTGCAAACATTTGCAAAGAACATTTGCTTTTTTACATTCAGTGTTTGTGTCCCCGTATTTGTGAACGCTGGCATGAATGAGGTTTCATTAGCAGAGATATTAGGGGGTGGGGGAAAGGGTTGTTGTCTCTAAATACCCATAACTGACTGCTGTAAAGTACATTTGTCATTTACAGTTTATCGTACTTTCACATTTCAATCATCCACTCAGGAAAAAAAAAACAAAAAACCCCCCATGTCATATGACCTAGGTCCTAGGGGACCAATTGTACCTACCAAATAATGAAGGGAAAAGCTTGGGAACAATTAGTTGGTTGAATTTGGTTTGAATAAATAATCAGTTAATGTCCAGATTGTGATGTGGATTCTGCATCTGCACAGGGCAGAAGGAAGAAGCAAGAACAGGGCCCCTCTGTGACGTGCCCCGGGAGAGAAGCCCAGCAGCACACAGCCCACCGGGCTCCGCTTGGCTCTGCTCTATCGGCGTCAGTCAAAACAGCCGGGAAGGCCATTGCCACGTGTTCAGGAGTCAGGACATCCTTTACCTTCACCCATCCGGCTGGCTTGAAAGTCGTAAGATTCTTAGAAAATAAGACAATTTTTAATTTGTATTTGAGCTGCGTGGCTGCACATAAATCTCACTTTTAACTTCCCTCTGAAACAACAAAGACAGACAACTTTCTTTTTTTTTTTTCCCCCAGAAAAGTAAGATTTACACTGAATCACAGGACTCCAGTAGATGGGGCTTGAAAAAAATCAGCAGGAATTCATCCAGCATTGCAGAAGGGACAGGTGGAGAGCATCTCCTGGCAGCCTCCCTCGCCTCTGCCGGGAGGGAGCTGCAGTCCTGCTTGGGCCTATGTGTGCCGCTGCGGGTCGGCATGATTATTATCGGCATTTTACAGGATGAGCAAACTGAGTCACCGAGTTAAGATTAGAAGACAGGAGTTCTGGCTTACTGTTGTTATCTGCAGTCTCCTAGACTACACTAGACTATCTATTACTCCCTATAATTGCAGATAGAACTAGTATTAGACTTTGGCACAAATCAACCCCCCCTCTGGACTTAAAACTTGGATCTGCACATGAATTTTACAGTTAGTTCTGCACCAGGCTGAAAGAAAATGCTGTGCCTTACGACATTTGAGGCTAGACAAAGGTCCAAGTGGTAAAACTGTTGTGCTCTATGCCAAACTTCTCCGAAGCGTGCTGAGCTCCCTTTCCAGAGATTTCTCAGAAGTTAGCCCTTGGTGTCGCAGTGACAGGTACTATACCAAAACCCGAGAAAGACAGAAGAGGGCACAGGATTTTAGGACATTGCTAAACCTCACAATCCCACCAGTTTATACATCTGGCAGAAATAATCGTATGGTGTGCAGAGGGCAAGCCAGAATGCTGGCTCACATTAATGCTATTTTTAGGCATATTAAGAGCCAATCGTGTGCCACCAAAATTAGTGGGAGACTCGGTCCTGTGTGCCCCACTGCACTCGGAGATCAAAAGAGGCTCTGGGTTTGCTTCCAAAAGGTCCACCCTGTCTCCCTCCCCCCAAGTCATAATTAGGTCTCTCTCTCTCTCTCTCTCCTCCAGTTGTGGTTGTTCCCGAATTTGCTGACCTCATGTAATTCCTAATTTGACAAGCTGGCTTTTTTGGCTATTTTTGTCATAACAAGTTCAAAACAGAACAGTCTGTCTTTAGAAGCCTCCATTCATAGGAATATTGGGACATTTCACGCAACACAACACCACCACAGAGGAAACCGAGCTTTGTCTCCATGAAAATAAATGCTTACAAAGACAGCAAAACAACAGGAGGGGAAGCTGCTTGCTCTTTGTTCCAAACAATTTTGCCAAGAGCACAAAAAAAAAGCACCTTGGGAAACAAAAGATGAACTTGTTAATAACGGATAAGTTATTGGCCTTGTATTTCAGAGGAAAACAAAGACTCTTGGATGCCTTTTATTTATACAGCTAAAATATTTCCTCCTGAAATATGTGCTATTTAAAAGTCAAACATTCAATACCAGGAATTACTAGAATGCTGATGTGTTGGTGTTTTTAAGTGAAAATTGTTGCTTTTGGAATTTGTTTTGAAGTGGATTTTTTTTTCCTGGAATGACCAGAACTGACTGGCCTCCTGTTTTTTTCTGCTTTTGCTTTGTTTGGTTTTACTAATATACTTGTCTCCCGTCAGTAACACTCAGCCTTTTTCTCAAGTCAGTTGCTCAATGGCTGGTATTACTCTCCACGCAGCTCACAGAATTCAGTAGCATTTTTGCTGCCACCCTGTTACAGAAACACAGCTAGCCAGAGTCCCTGGGCACACAGCTTTGTTTTCTGGTGCACCAGAATTAATGCAGAGGCTTGATCTGGACATCAGACTTTCTTATGGCAGGAGACACAGCCCTACCGAGAGCAGGGCTACCTGTGCAAGGCTCTGTTTTGCTAACTAAAACTGACCGGAAAAAAATGCAGGTCATATTCAGACAGAGCTGGTTTCCTAGAACAAACCGTATCTCTCGTACTCTCCTTTGTCAGCACGGTTACGTCACTAGTGAGTCAGTAACTACAGTAGCTATATTAGCAAAAGTCAGCAGTTGTAGCAACAAAAACTTCCGGTAATGACTTAGGCTTGGCTAAAGGTGTAAGAGGTGTATCGCAAGGAGAATCTCAGTGCTAGTATTACCGACGTAGAGCACCTTTACACCCGTGCAGTTACCACCGGGGCTTACAGCTGTATCAGCAAAGCAAACCGATACACTTACGCTGGTATGAAAGTTATTTGTGGAGTACATCTGACGTCATCAAAGTCAGTATTTTAATTTAAAATATACTTATTAGGATCTTCAGGATATAGGTAGATTCTGGGAACCAGAAAAGTAATGTTTGAACCCAGCAGGGAAAATATTGCCTGTGAAGTTCATGTCCATTGCCCTGAAGTTGGGTCTTGATACAACTTGTGGCCCAAGGCACAGCTCTCTTATGACTAATTCAAAATTACGTTTGTAGTTTGACTCCCTAAACCTTGTCTGGCTTTTTAAATTATCCCTAGAACACCTAGAGGGAGATGACTTTATCCAGTTAAAAAAAAAAAAAAGAAGAAAAACAAAAAGCTCTGCACAATCAATGCTTGTATGATCAGCTCTTCAGCACCTGCGCCTAGTGGCACTGCTAGCCTTTCAGGAGGGAACCAGCTACGATTTCCATTTCACTGGGAAATGCAATATTTTGGATTGTTTTCCATGCCTGAAAGAGTGCTCCACAGGACTTAATATATTTATTGGTGTTATACTGCTAAAGATCATGAATGGCATGATAAGAACCCAAGGCAAATCTGCAACCACAATATTTCCCTGCAAGAAATAGTGCAGGATCTGCTGGATGGCCCTGAAGTTTCCATAGTAATTTTATTGCAACTAGACAGAATGATTCATGTGAAGAAAAATGTGGTTTTCCCTCATTCAGTGTCCCTTTTCATATACCTTTAGTAGGAATAACTGATCTAGCCTAGCGCTAGCCGGCAGGAGTATTTAGGCCTCATAATTACTTATGTTTTGGCTCTGTTTTTTTCCCCATCCACTTGTACAGAAGATAAGAACAATAAACAGAAAATTACTTAAGTAATAGAAATCTACTCTGATTAAATGATCAATGAACAAATAACAACTGACTGTATTGCAGTGCTGCAAACCCAACTAAGTTTTGCATTGGGTTTTGACTTTGAAATCATGCCCAGTTTCTGTGCAAATTCTTCTAAGAAAAATGATCAGATTTTTGTATTATTTCTAATCTTCTTAGAACTTATTTGTAAAAATCATTCTTAATTCCAAAATGTAAGCATACTGCATTTTATAGTTTTGTGAGTCTGCAAATTGCAAGTAATGTTACCCGCTGGTTTCACAAAGCCACAGAATAAAAGACTAAATCCTCTGAAATAAAACTTCAGACCTAGGCACAGCTATAGTATCCTTGTGCTGTAACAGCAGGTTTCTCTCACTGCTTCTTCTGACATTGTTCCATAACCTGCTAAAACTCATAAATCAAAGGCCATAATAGCTCCTGAAACTCAACTGAAACTGGTTTTTTTTGTTGTTGTTGTTGGCTGCTGCTGAGGAAAACGTGTCGTTACTGTTTTTAACAAATAGGTGAATAACTTAATGTCTGATCCTTTGTTTTTCAGTCTCAGAACTGGGGCTGTGTGCAGCACTACAGTTTGTTCTCATGAGCCAGAATTACAGGTTTGGCCCCTTGGAACACACATAAGAACCTGTGAATAGCTCTTAAGTAGGTATCTTGATCCGGAGCTTTATGACCTTCAGAAAGTAATGCAAGATGCATCTACTTGACTGGAAGGATTTTTTAACTTGTTCTCAGCAGGGATATGCTTAAGTCTATTCAGACTTCCCAGCTATCCCATTGCCCCCTGGATCTACGCTTAACACAGGCCCAAGTATGCTCCTGTTTATTGCATGGATGGGCTGGACCTAATCTGGCTTTTATCAGGTGGGCCATCTGCCCTTGCTGTGGCCATTCCCTCAAACGAAATGTGCAGGCAGCCTGCCCTTGGACTGCTTTGCACGATGTGGACCCACCTGAAGCTCACGGCGCGTTACGGAAAGCAGTATCGACGTTAGGAGAAGCGGCTGCTCTCCGCCTCCTCTCCCCCGAGGCTCTGGTTCCTAGGAGAAGCGTTGTCGCATCCTTCAGACCAGGAGTTCTGAAAGTAAAAATAGAAAGCAAATTGCAAATTGTGGATGTACTTCATATAGATAAAGCTATATAAATGGAGATGCTATTGTTCTCATGGCCATATAGAAGCTCACCTATACAAAGCTCAATTTTGCCCTTTATTATAGCTACCAGTGTCCTACTCTAGAAGTAATCCTGCAACAATGAGACTATGTTAGGAGCTGGCACAGATAAGAACTGAGCTCAGACGTGAGACTATAGTGTACATATGTTTTCAACTAGCTAGCCCAAAAACAAGGAAAGCAAAGCTAAAGTGGCAGAAAATTCAGAGAATTTAATAGTCTGCATGTAGGACCACTGTGGACACTTATTTAGCAGCTCACACTGCTTGCAGTTAACTCTGGGCCAAGACTACTGTTACTACTTCATCAACTAGATTAAAACTGGCACCTATATGTATTGCCATCACATCTCCCAACTGCAGGATAGAGAATATGCTTAACTATAAACATAAATTCCTGTTAAACTCCCTGTTTCTTGGCAAAAATATCCATTTGGAGTCACAATTTCCTAGGATGTTTTGATTTGCTAGTTCAAAGTGATTTACTAAAGTGTTTTGGAAAACTTGCATGGAAAAAATAGGATTTTTGCCAAATGATCACAATCTACAGAGTTTGATATCTGAAATGCAGCAAGCAGTTATTTTACTAAATCACTAACATTTTATCAAAAGTGATGTGGCAGTTAGTGACTTTGGTAACACCCATGCTTCAGGAACCTTGGGATTATTGGAAACTGTTTCCCCATATAATGCAAGTCTCTAACCCTCGTAGCAGGGAAGAGGCAGCTAGAAAACATGAACCATGCGGGTTGAGGAAACAAAAAGCAAATAAAAAGACCCCACATTTATCATTTTAAATATCACTTATTTTAAGGAAATCTCACCATTCTGCAGGGCCCGACTCAATAATTTTGAATCCTTGAGCTTTGCAGTGGTAGAACTGAGTCATGCAAAACCTTTCCTGTTTGTCACCTGAGAGCTTCGTCCAAAGTCCATGAAAATCAGAAGGGGACGATTTCATTAACTTTTCTTTCCAGACTTTGGGGACAGATCAGAACTCCGAATCTGCAAAAGCCCTAAGAGCCACAGGAGTCCTGTCCACATGCCAACACCCTTTGGCTTTGGTACAGACAGGATTTCAACCAATGTGCTAGCGCTGTCCTGAATGGGAATGTTTTTTCTGCGTTACAATTTAAGTGCACAGATAGTGACAGAAATACTAACATGTACCAGTTTTAGAAACTTTGATCTTTTTCTTGACAAACATTTGTTCCCTAACTCACTCACACATATGCTCTCAGAGAGCAAAAGGGGGAAGGCATACAAGCGGAGCCAAAGGGAATGAAGTCAAAAATTTCAGCAAATATTAACAGAACGTATTTATTTATTTGCAGTTCCTGTCTGTCTCAAGTACTAACAGCAATAATCGAGAGAAATTTCAAGCACAGCCAGCTCCTGCTATCATATTTACTTATCGTAGTGTTTATTTTTTCCCATCCTTTCCAGCTTAGATTTTTCAACATAATATATAGATTTAAAATGGTACTTTTAATTAAGCTTTCCCAATCAAGTAACTATTTAAGGCAATGACGTTGCCTGTGCTCCATTTTGTTCTAGTTTGAGTGAAAAGAAACTATGAGAAGAAGCCATGCTTTTAGAAATCACCTCTTAACGATAACTAGAACAAGAAGTTATCTTGGCAGTTCTAGCGTGCTCCTGTCACAATTTGATGTTTTGTGCACTCCCAGCATTTCAAGTATGTTTTTAAGCATAAAGAGTTTTGTTTTTTCTTAATCTCCCTGCCCTATTTGGTGCATAATCGCCTGCTGAACGCAGCTTTATATTGATTGGTCATATTGCTGCTCACGAACTTACTGTTTAGCTACATCTGTTATTTTTCATAGTGGTTGTTAATCCCCCATAATTAACTTATGGGAGGCCTGATTTTCTCAGACTTCAGGGTTTAACAGAGGCCGCTCCATATCTCACCAGTGGTGCTCAGCACCATGGAAGTCTGCGTCCTAAGACAGGCTCTTTGAGTTCAAACAGATTTTATTAGCTATGAACCACTGTAATGGGGTTTATTGGAACCGATCCTAAAATTGTATATAATCAGATGTGATTAATCTTCTTTTGATGTATCCATGCGTGCAGTAGCTAAAGACTCTAATGATAACCTAGTCAATGTTATTACAAATAGAAAAGTATTGATCACTTGAAAGAGGCTTCCTTCTCTCCAAACTGTCCAAATTAACTTGATTTGTATAAAATAGATTAGACTTTTATGGACCAAAGGATGAACAGTATCAACCAACAACTGCACCTGCACATAAAAATGGATGTTTTGTCTAAGGAGTACCTGCGGTGGCTTCCTGAGTAGGATTTTCCACTCAACACTGCCATGAAGAATACCTTCTGGTTTGATTTTCTTAAGTATCAGGATTGGCATCTTTCTTTATGCTAAAATGATAAGAATCTTTGGATCTCACAAACGACAAACCTCAACAGATGTAAGGGTGCTCAGGAGCCCTGAACTTCCTCCCGAGCCCTTCATGATCACCAGTGATGGTGGTTCCACGGGATTTTTTGGTGCCTTTTCCTGGAGCCTAGGCACAGGGCTGAAGAGAAACCCTCTGAATCCACCCGTAAGATAGACTCAGATGTCCCCTAGACTTCACAGAGAGAAAAAAGTGTTTCCTGGTCTATAGTGTCTGCTCTTCAAATAGCACCAGGCTGCTAGCCCTAGGCCTGACTGTATGCCAGAAGCTAGAGCAGCTGAACTTTCTCCTCCTTGTTCCATATTACCTAAGACAAGAGAATCTGAAAAAAAGAGTCAGCTTGCAAAGTGATAAAAGTTTCAAGAAAGACCAAACAACTAATGACCTAGTCAGTTAACGTGATATATCACACTGTCTGCCTGCATAACCCAAGTCTGTGTTATGCACAACAAACACCTTTCTGCTCGTATCTCAGAAAGGTACCATTATAACTGAAATTGCGTAGGACATGTAGAAGTGGTCTTTAAATTAATATAGTATGTTACGCTGACAAACATTCAGTCTGTATCCTTGCAAAAGCAGTTGGTCAGACTTGCTACGTAGTGTCAAGCATTAATACTATGTTAGTGCTATTAATATAGTTAGATTAAAAATAAAGGGGAAGATTCTCAGCAGGCATAAATATACATAGCTTCACTGAGTACCAACAAGTTCTACTTGTTTATACCAGCCCAGTGAATTAAACAGTTCAACGTAAGAAAGTATTTCCTACAAAACAGTTTGGTGCGAGTACTGCACAGCACAGCAGAAACCAGGAGTAAGTACTCACAGCTAAACTTCCAAGAGATTGTAATGCGACCTCCACCAGGAACAAAGTCAGCCCTTTCCTCCACGGCCAAGAAAGTCTGCTTTTTGGTAAGACTGGTGTTTCAACAAGCTAGATCAGGCTTTTTAAAGCAGAAAGAAATTTCCTTTCTTTTGGGAGTCCTTCCAATATTCAGGGAAAGAGCGGATCCCAGAGGGCACTGGACATGCTCTTGGCCAACCGTGCGCCGAGTGAGCGCCCTTGAGAATGATTTTACCCTGCGAGTACGAAGTCAACTAAGCCAGTGAAGGGAAGAGCAGGAGCGAGGAGGCCACTGGAGCGTGCCAAGCGACCCGCCAGCGGGAATCAGGGCACGCATCTTGCATCCCCCCGGCTGCCCTCTGCCCCCCGCTTCAGCACACGCCAGATGACAAAGGCCTGTCGAGTCTATTGTTTTAATGCACAAACAATTGCCCGGGCAGAGGTGTGTGTGCAAACGAGCTTTCCTTTGGATGCAATACCTGCTTTCAGTTTGGAAAGTGAGGAAACGACCCAGTGCATTGCAACAGATGGGAGCGGAGCACAAAGAGCGGCCGGCGCACAGCCGGCTGCGGGGCTGGTGACTCATGTTTATCGGCGTGATAAACAAGCAGTGCGTTCAGATGACGTACCCGGGTGCATTTGCCAGGTATTACACTGTGGCTTTCTGCTGCACTGACTGGTAGACAAAAGCCAAGTTAGTTGTGAAAATTTAGAATTTTTTGCTTAAAAAAAAAAAAAGTGCTTTACCTAAAGATATCATGGGTTTACTGCAATGATTAAGGCTCAACTTTTCCCACATCTGTGAGGAATGCTTAGACATTCGTGATTAAAAATAAAAATATCACTCTGGGCAGGATTTTAACATTTTTTGAGGGAGTGTGGGATGATGGGTGGGTGGATTAGATAGTAATCAGCTGAATAAACTCAGCTGAGCTTTCAAAGTTAAACTTCAAGCTATACAGGAAGATTTGCATGGTGGGACATTAAAAAAGTTTAATTGTGTCTGGCGTGATCTGTTTTTATTTAAGTGTACTAATAGAAATGCAGATCACTTTTATGAAAGCTTTTTTAACCAACTGCTTTAAAAATGTATCAGTGGCTTCATAATATGCATGAGAATATGGCAAATATAATTGATAGATGTGAAACAGGGCATAAAAGTGTTCAGTTAACCAATACTAAACAGTAAATGCTGCTTTTGGGAATTAAGTTAATGAAATTTGTCCTATTGGTTAGTACCAAAGGAGTAGGAAGTATTTCCTTCCAAATATAAGCGTTGCTATAGAACATAAATACACACTAACAAAACACACAGTATTTTGATTAGGCATGTTTTCCTTTGTTACACATTTGCACATAGATATGCACTGCATTTGTGCATTCACATGTTCAGGCTGTGTTTAGCAGAGTCTGTTATCATACAGCCTTCTCTGCCTGTCTCTTTCCACACATACAGATTCAAAGAAACAGCTTTCCATAGCACATAAAGAAGTAAATAATGATATGCTACCGAGGAAGAAATGTTCTCCTAGAGGAGACAGTTTCCTTTCAGAGACACTAAAACACAGCCTCTGTTGAATTCTTGCCCACAGCTTTGCATCATTGCTTTTTTTACTACGCATAAAATTGCATATGCTGACATATGCAAACAGTGTGCTTTAGTATTTTCTTATTAACTATGACATTTATTCTTGAAAACTGAGAAAATATAATTTCTGACCTGAATGTTTAGAAAACAGTTTAGTAGGTCACTTTGTATTAAGAATTTCTTTGTTTCAAAGGTTCAGGGGCCTTGGAACTTCCCATACGCTACAGTTCATTTCACCACATGCATCTGAATTTATTATTGAGGATGCATCCTGGCCACTGACACATAGTCAGGCTGGGTAAATGTTCCAGTGGAAACAAAATATTCCAGGAATCTTAAATATTCAGTGTAAAGATAGGGTAAAAGAGCTTTTCTAATACCAGCAAAAAAGTGTGGTGCACTAAGCATTTCCGGTAAAATAAAAAATATGTTTATGCTAAATGCAAAGTATGCATTTTCCTTAATAGCACAGCCTTTCTTAAGCCCTGTGGAAAACCAGGTAATGCTTTAAGTTTGCCAGATGTGGCAGGTCTTTACTAAATGTTTCATTGCACTGTTACAAGCCCTTGCTTGTGTTAAGTTGTTGTGTTTGAAAGCAAATTTGCAAGCAAGTGGAACTTGTATCCCTATCTGTCAGTAATTCCTCATCACACTCAACAAAAAGTCACTGCTTCCCTTTTTCCCCGCCCCCTGAATGTGAAATTGCAGTAAATCAGTCAACAGCACTGTTTAGCATATAAAGCAGAAAACTTCAAAGCAAAGCAGCCTTTTCTCTCCACCTATGAAATTCCAGACCATGCTCCTAAATTCAGGGAAATCTACTCGTCCTTCCTACTTACAATTCAGAAAGCCTTGGTGATGCATATTAAAGGGCTGCTGTCAGCTTACATTGTTTAAAAACGGACTGATTAAAAAAACATTTGGGTAAAGCACCCTTTATGTACTGCGTGAGGAATATGCTCATCCACTAACGCTGCTCTCCTGCAGCCAGCAGAAGGCTGAATCATTCCAGCTGACGAGCCCTTCCAAAGCTTACATATATCTTTATTGTTTGAATTTATATATCCCATTTCATATTTTTTTCCCTCTTTTGCTTGCACTTTCCTTAATAGGTATTCAAAAGAAGCGTGACCAGGTCCACTCAGCCCCCTTCTTTTCATGTACCCCCCTATCAGTAAACCTTCAGCTTTGCAGATGTTGAATCACCAGTAAAATTATTTTTCCTCCAGAGTCTAGGGGAAGGGCTGCCCCTGTTCTTACGCTAGGTTATGATAATCTTCAGGTCTCTTTCTGTCCAAACACAAAAAAAATCCCTGCACGCAGGTTAAATGATACTTTCAGCTCAGTCAATTTGATATGGTGAGCTATGGTGTATGTTTTCTGCAGCAGTGGAGGTGGCAGGAGGCTCCTACCGCTTTTGTACCCCCTCCCATTCCCACCTTCCTGCCTCTGCAACACTTCGCCACCCGGTAATTTCTATAGATAAAAATGTCTGCAAGATTGTACTGTAACCCAGATCACCAAAACTATCCCAAATAAAGTAAATTCTTCCCTGAAACAAACATATCATTAAACTACGGTCTAAGACCCCAGCATTTTTCCCACTCGGGCTGCTACCCTTCCGACTGCATATGGAGGACCCAGGCCATACTGCACTAGAAGGAGATGGCTATTTTCTGCAGCTGAAATTAATTTCTTTACATAGAATCAGCATGAGGTCTATGCACTATTTGATAACTGCTGAACCCTGATGATATTAGATTTCTTCACTCTTATTTTAACCAGTTAATAATCATGAGCAATTTCCCTCCTGCTCCGCTGTGTGTGTTTGAGAGGTGCAGGAAGCAAAGGTAGCAAGCGTTCCCGCAGTCACACCCCAGGCTCTGCGAGCAAACTGCCTAAATCTGGGCTTTACGTCTACACTGCATTAACAAACCTCTCATTTGGATACATTGCCCTTTCCCAGGGTCTTGCATGAAGCTTTCCATATGCCTGCTCCACATTCACCGAAATCAAAAGAAAAATTACCATTGGCCCCAATGATTTCTAGGCTGTGCCCTGTATAGACTGAGAGATGCTGAAAAAGGGAATAATCATTACACTAGAGACCTAAAGGGAATATGCTTTAATATGTCTTCTTCTGACAAAAAGATTTTTCTTTTATTAAAAATAATAGCCTCAAAATCAGGGGTTTAGCAGGGCCTGTGCTCTCTCACTAACATACCTAATAAACTCCACATGTTTCAACCTTCACACACACTACTCACAGCAAAGAGTACTGAGTTAATCAGGGTTATCAATCTGAACAGCTCCCGTGTGCTGCTCCCAGTGCCTCCCTCAGCACCTGCTTTCCGGACAGGACCCCGGCTGCTGGGACCCTGCAAGCCGCGCAGGAGGGTGACGGCCGAGCGAGGTAGCTCGGTCTGCGCGCTGCTTTGTGAAAGGAGCCCGAAAGGGCGAGCGACGCTGGCGTCACGGCACCGGGGACAGCCCGCAGCCCGAGGTAGCAGTCGGACCAGTCTAACAGACTGCTCCTCTCCGGGCCGGGTAAGCCATTAGGTTGACTCGGCTCAAGTGTAATGTTAAACTGCACTTTACTTGCTGCATATTTTGGTCTATCTATACAACACAATGAGGAATCAAGATAGCAGATAGCGCGTAGCTATAGCAGCTCCGGCTGCGAGCTCAGCCTGGGCAAGTGCCTGGAGCCCGTGTTTCAGAGCTTTACAGTTATCAGTACCTAAATTAGGTAATTTAAATGGGGGTTAGATATGTCAGCACCGCCTGCAATTGTGTCTTTGCCTGCAATATAGACATAGGCTGTGGGCTGATGTTCAAGGCAGATACAGCCATAGCAGTTTAAGAAGTCACTGCCTCCAGCGGTGTGTTACTGCCCGGTGCATACGGTTCCCATCCCCAGAGCGCGTCGGGACAGGGAGGCACACGGGTACCCGAGCAGCATCCGCTCCACGTGCGCTGGCTGGGGCCGGAGATCACTGCCCCCAGCACAACAGCCACATGTCCCCGCTTTGGGGTGCCCAGGTCACTGGCCAGAGCCTTATCTCAAACTGCTGATGAAGGGGGGCTTAACCTATGCCACTGAAAAGCAGCGAAGGATGCATTTATCCAGTATGCTAATTCCAGCTGAGGGAACGTATTCTGAAATGATTGCAGCTGTATGGGTTAGATGTTGTCTAGCCAGAGCTGTAGCACCAGCAGAGACTGAGAAAATACCATCTTCACAACGCACCAGACCAAATAATAAATTTAAGAGTCTAGAATCTTATTCTTTGAGGAAAACAAGCTGCCCAGTGATTTACTTTTTTGTCATTCTGCAAAACGCTGCCATCGGTACCTAGTGTGCGTGGAGGAAGGCACAAACTGCTCCATGATTGACGGTGCCTGAAGAGAAAGGTGAGCACAGCTATTGCGTGGCCATCTGTGAGCCACTGCGTGCGTGCCCAGCACAGATTTCAACAATACTTACTAACAGACATTTAAACCAAAACATAGTATTTTAAAATACACTACATCTTGTTGCCCCCCAAGTTGCATCATTACCTAAACTAAAACATTTTAATCAAGGAGATGCTACCTATCCATCCATCTTCTTTCTCAGACTAATCCTGTGTATGCTTTAAAAGAACCCTGGATTATTTTTTCTTTCACCATAGTAAAAAGATACATGAAGATTTTATTCTCTATCCCATGGCCTTAAGTTGATGGTTTCTAGTAAGTCATAAATATTTGCATTAGCAGATGGTGATGTTTTATCCTTCATCACAGGTCCTTAAATAGATTAAGTCAATGTTGTCAAACCCAGGGGAATTAAAGAAAAAGTCAGACACACCGGAAACCGTATGGTCTATGACAAATCAATACCTTTCTTAATCTGCATAAACACAGGGATTTCAGCTCTAAGAGGCTATTATTAAGAATTCCTGGGCTCCCTTCTGATTTTGATGCTGAATTAGAAAGACAAGGTCCCTTCCAATAAGGTAACTAGATGATACCACCCTATACTTATGTCCTAACACTGATTTGACATGTGAATCCAGACCCCTCTCTGATTCTGAGCAATGTCCCATTCCAGAGAAAGCCAAATTAGAAGCTTAAAGCTTGCAACTCACCCATCCTGAGAAAGTGCCTTAACCGCAAGGCTGCTGGTTATTCTATGAGTGACACTGTGTCATTAAAATAGTACATGTCCACCAAAGACTGTTTGGGGCTGAAATTCTAGCCCCTCCTTGATTAGTCTGCAAAGTTTACAAATGCCGTGCCAGTACTCTGTCACCAGCATCTCTCAGTCCTTCTGGCCAAACTGAGACAGATCCACAGCTTGTGCAAGCTTGTGCTTTTTTCCGTGTCAACACCAAATAGAAACATTTACCCTGCATTGTGGTTAATTGCAGTGGTCACCTTATTACCATCACCACTAGGATTAAAGGCAGGAGCCAAATCTCTGTTAGTAACTCTTGCCACCTGGTATAAACCACCTGAATTACCCAACCAGGCCATTTCAGTAGCGCCAGTTCCAGTAATCCTGGCATCCAGGATTACAAATTTGTTTTTCTCAAGATGTGGGCAACACCCTACTTCTGCTCTTTTAAACATCAAAAAGAAGCTAATTGACAAAGTTGTTCCAAAATGAAAGAAAATAAACCTTATCCATGACAGCCAACCAAAGGGGGGGGGGGAGACTTATCTAAAGTTTATTTTAACTTTTACAGGGCTGGCACCACCAGCTTCTGGATCTTTTTCCCTTAAGGTTAGGTGTTCCCAGAATTAAGAAAAGCTGAAAATTGTTGCTCAGTATTTTAAAGAGAATGGGAAGAACTATGCCCAAAAGACTCTAAATCAAAGACAGATTCTTGTTCCCCTAACCTTATCCTTCTCAGGAGCAGGAGAGCAAAATGTGGTGGTGGTGGGGTAGGGGGCACATTAAGGAACCAAAACAGAAGCCTATTTCCTTACTTTGCCAGATAAATGCCAAAATTTTTTTCTTGAGCAGCTCAATGGTTTGAAAGACCCATAATCAAACACTTCCTCACCCAGCAACCAATAAAGTCTCAACCATTTTAAACTGTTGAGTCCCACCAGTCTAACCCATCAGGGCAAACCCAGCCCCGCTGGATGATATGTACAGGTGGAAAACCCCAAATCGTCTCTCATCTTAGATGTAAACACTTACCAGGTGCTTGAAACCCTGAAGGACAGTGCATGCTTTCCTTTAATAGTAAAGTCAATAAATCTGATCATCTCAGAATAGTAAGAATGAGGCAGCTAAAATTGAGACAGAATTTGGAAATAATTAATGTTTGTAGGATTGCAACGTGATACAGACATCTTTTACGATGCTGCATCTTAACACAAGTTCCCATCTAGAGAAACTTATATGTGTGCCTAATTTTCCATGCACAATCCATCAAAACCTGTCTGCACTTACAGGTTACAGGCCTACATCTTGGAGAGGCTGGAGCTATAAAATGTATCATTTCTCAGTTCTGTCTATACTTCTGACACTGGCAATCATCAGTGACACACAAAATCAACCAGTTCATTGCTGGGTTTTTTTTTTTTTTTTTCCTTTAAGCAAGGAGACTTTGAAGTAATTTGCTCATGGGCAGTATGATCTTTAAAGTCAGCTCTGAACTCAACTCATTCATGTTTGGTTCCTATGTGAACACATTAAATACATCATATATGTCTTTCTCTCCTCTCCCCAAAGTGACAAACAATAATGATGGCTTGTGAAATCCAATTTTGCATTTTACTTCAAAGCATTTTATTTCATAAGCTCCTGAAGCTTTTTGTATTGATCCCAGTTAAGGTCATCTATCTGCCAGTTTTTACTAGTCTTTTCTTCACTGCTGACTGCGGCATGTCTGTCACTGAGGAAAATACAAAACCTGACAAATTGATACATCCAGAGAACTTCTAAAGAATTGTGTATGTCTATCTGCATCTTCTGCAAAGAAAAACATAAACATAGGTTTATATAGTTATATATTTTGTGTATGTACAGTTAAAATAGACCTAATATAATATAGATGGGACAGAAATGAACGTACATTCTAATACCTGTTGCCCACAAAACAGATTTATATAAATTTTATAGATGGCACAGTTTAGACATTAAAATATAAATAGATCTCAAACCAAAGCCAAATTCTATTTGAGTTCAAAGAGGCACAATTTAAACTCCTCTCAGATGTGTCTTTCCAAGAAAAATCTGCCGCTATGTAGAAAAAAAAATCTTTATATAAATTATTACGATGGTCACAAGAGCTAGTGAAGGACCATACCAAATTGTTCTGACTTTCCAAAAAATCAGAATAAAATGCTTTTTGAAGTCAATGGCAATCCATTGAATGGGAATTCTAAATTAGGGCTACAGTAACATGTCTGGCAGAGATTCAGACCCTCTAAAGTCACGTTAAGAAACTGGGCACGACCTCTGTTTCCACGAGTAAAGGGTGCAATAACTTGGACTGGTCTTTTTGCTGGGTTCTCCTGTGTCCCGAGATCTCCAAAGGCAAAGCGCAAAGGCAGCGAGAGCTCCTCCACGCCGATGTGCCTCGTCCTCCTGGGGCGAGGGAAGCAGCTCACTGAAACCAGCCCCAGCTCGGCCTCCACCATGGCCGCTTCCTGCAAGGGCGGAGCGGCTGGCTGGAAAAGACCGAGTCAAATCCAATTCTTCCTTAAATTAGGAGCTCATATCTAGGGTGCTGGTTCAGACCTAGCTTTTCTGACTGTCTGATGACACAGCTGCCTGTTAGAGCTTGCTTTCTTCTTTTCCCATTGGGAAGGCAAGAAATAAGAAAGAGAAGCAGCAAAATTCAAAATTCAAATTTCAACTGAGCTGAACTCAAAATTCACATTTCAGCCCCTGCTACACTGGCTCTTCAGCCAAGTGTACAGTACTACCAAGGTAGCTTTTAAACATTTTACGCTAATCCAGTTTCCCAATAGATACTTTGGAACTGGTGTGAGCAAGATCAAACCACCGCAGTTCAGACCAACGATGTGTCTTTCAGTTTGTCTAGACGAGATGCGCATTGCATCTATTTGCCACTGCTTGGTGCAAATTGCATTAGGAGCATTCTTAAACTGGGGCGTTTATCAGCAGCTGAGATTGCGCAGCGGGGAGATAGCTGGGAGCAGAAAAGCGGGAAGCACATCTCAACCTAGAAGATGAGACTCTGTCTAATTACTACGTTGTGACTAAAAAGCCTGTGGAGAAGAGCTATGGGCAGGATCATAAGAGAGCAGCCAGGTAATCAGAGAAGGAAATGCAGCAGATGGAATAAAGTGTTATGGCTTCGTAAGCAGATGATGGAAAACTCACATGCAAGAAAGAATCAGAGAAGGGCAATAAAGCAGTCTGAGGCCTCTCCATGAAGGACGTAATATTAACGTCTGTACTCAAAGAATGAGATTACGAGCTTGCTTTTTATTAAGAAGCTCCTAGAGTTCTGGTCCTAATGCTGTAACATCTTCTAAACACCTTGTCTTAAGCTCAGCCTCTGTGGAATATGGCAAATGTAAATACAATTTTGAAATGAAAGAGTCTCTATTTGTGTAGTATTATTTGTAGCCATTTAAAGTACTTTTTGTCTGTGTTTATTTGATTCCAACTTAGTGTGGCAATTACTAAGAATGACATTTAAATGACTAAAGCATTTGCACCAGAGACTGCAAGCATCTTCATTTATTTGGGCAAAACAATAGCATAATCTTCACAACTATTGGAACATCTAAACTCGAATTTCTGCCCTAAAAAGTCCAGTTATTTCCTGCTTATTTGTAAGAAGATTTCCTAGGGAAAAGTCCTTTGCAAAAGGTTCTCAAGTAACAAAAAGCCCGTATCCCCATTGCATTATTCTGTTTGCTGCAGTCTGTTACATTAAACACATACTCCCAGACAGGTTATGCTGCTCTAGGGGCTCCCGTATTCTCTGCCTGTAGTTGATACTTCTCTGCTCTTAAAGTGTTGTACTGCTGCATTCTTTCAGGATCACTCAGTGTTGAGTCATGCACTGTATCACTAGCAAAAACCAGCCTAATTAAAGAGTAAAAGGTGGTTTCTGCCATTTCATCCTGGATAAGCAACTGAAATGGAAGGATGAGCAGTTCAGAAATGGTAAGACAGTGATATGCCAAAAGTAAGGAAAAAGTCCAACTTACCCCTCTACATCCTATTTCACAAAAGAACATAATCCACTGGCGCCCCAAAGAAGGCCCCGACTGTACGCCTCTTGTACGGCAGAAAGAACAGTCGTCCTGAAATTATTCTAAATGTTTCACATGCCTATCGATTCCTCCAACTTGCAAGAGCTAAACAAAGGCAGAGAATCACACTCTGACCCCGTTTAAAAACATCAAAGTGTCATAATATCAGTCCCGAACCTTCCTTACCAACCAACCTTCAGCGACTCTGCTACAGGGCAGCTGATTATTCCTAATCTGTACCAAAGCTACAAATTATTTATTGATTTTTCTCTAATATTATGAAGTTCTAAAGAATAATTACTGGTGTAATAGTTAGCCACGTTGTTATGAGAATTGTAAGCCCCTTTGCTTAATGCATGGCATATGTCTGAGGCATTCAGCTAATTCACATATCTGTCTGCACTATTAATAGAGAAGGTTACATGCCAATTATCCCGGGTTCAATCAGCCTGTTAGGATACAATAGCTGCAGTGTTCACACACTTGATGTGCCACATTCCTCACAGACATTATAAGCAGCTGGTCCAGATAAGACCACGGGGGCTTTAATATTTAGGAATCGCTCCTTCGCCCAACCTGGATTGCGATTTTTTTTATTGTCACCCTAACTGAGGTGCCTTTGTTACCTCTAATCTCTGTATTTTTAGATTCAGAAGTACTGAAGTCAACTGACATGTCCCTCCTGTTAGGAGGGAACGCAGGCCGCTGGAAACGGCTGTGGCGAACCCGTAGACACAACAGACTCAGGAGTTCCCCAAATTCCCCCAAACCAACAGCATTCTCCCGTCATGAGGAGGCACGTTCGTACCTCCCGTATCACCCAAACCTGGAAGAAGGAGCATGTTGACAAGACCCTGTTCCATACCAAATTCTTCATCTCATTTCATTATTTTGCCCGCTTTATTTAAAAACACAAAATAAAACCTGAAAAGAAACATTAGTTTAGCTTGACGTTGTTGCCATTCTGTATCTTACTATGACATTTTGGGGACAGCAACTTTGGAGAGCGTATTCTCCCTTTGTACAACCTAGCTAAAGGTACGAAACAGAGGGCAAACAACCAGATGGAGGGTGCCCCGTCCGCTGGCGCAGCGGCTGCGCGGGGATTTGGCCGCATGCAGAGCAGCCGTTGGGCTGTTCCCATGGAGATCCGCCTGCTGCGCTCCAGCACGGCAGCGGCTCCTTCCCGCTTCCCACAGAGAGATGCCCCCCCCCCCCTCCTCCTCCGCTTATCTATGGGCATTCTAGGTAACATTTAAACACCTATAAAACAAGCCATTATATTTTCAAACGATTAGGAGAAAAGTGTTTGCTGAGATTTGTGAAACTTGCAGCAAAATTAATGGAAGCCTAAACTGAATAAAAATTGAGGCCTTGCGGGGCACACACCCAACTTACACATACTCTAAACTTTTTTCCACTACAATTAGTCGTTCTTCATATTTGTTTGAAGATAAAATTAAGCTTATCTCTGCAGGACTTGTTTCCAGACCACCCCAGATGTGTGTGAAACAGTCTGAGAAAATTACATATAACATTTTAATTCTCAAAGCAGAACAACAACAACAACAACAACAACACAACCCACACAGAATAATTCTAGGAAAAATGCAAAGCGCGATAACTTATGGAGCCATTATCTATTTACTAAAAAAAAGAAACACATGCGAAGCTCTTGTACAAAATAAAGTGTAGGATGAAACAATCGTGTTAACAATGCTCTCAGGTATGTAGGATGGCTAATGGATACTAAGTCGGGCCATGTGGGCTGGATGCTTCATTAGTAACCTAGAATTACATTTTTCTTCATCTTTGTGCATTTTTTGCACGTTTGTGAATTTTAACATAAATGATTATAAATTTGTATGCATATATTTGTGAATATATGTACATCTATATGTACATTTATATGTTATTTGTAGGAAACGACAGGTGCCAGTCCCTGTGTTCCTAGCCTTACAAAAATCTTGCCTCACGCATGGTCAGATATTAAACTTTCCTCCCTCCGAATGCCTCTGAACTGCTGAGCTCCGGAAACGCCGCCACGCCGGCGGGCGTGGAGTGCCTCCACCCGAGGAGGGCTGCCTGCGCCGCTCGGCTCTGGAGCATCCCCTTCCCCTTAGCGCGAACGTCAGAGAGCACTTTCAGCAGAGCTGCTGCAATTTCAGTGACGACTGAGCCTTATTTCTATGAAACTGGCGGACTCAGAGGAGGAGAGAGCGTGCCCAAATGAGGGGAAAGCCGGGAAAATCCCAGCAGTGTTCACCAGGCAGGTGAGGGGCAGCACGTCCCTGCTGCAGCCTGTAGTCAGGGCAGCAGCAGGCCAGGGAGGACAGATCCGAGAGAGGAGGAGTATCGCAGTTGGATGGGGGGAGTCCTGGAGTTTCTCGCCGAGTGGGAATGGGCATAGTGCCTACTGTCATGGTGGTAGCACAGAAAGCTGTAAGAGTAGGTACCACAAGTGCAAAGGAAACTGAGGTTCATTAGCTCTCCTCAGAAAATAAATTGCTTAAAAGAGAGTTTGCACAGATGCTTGTGCCTGGAGAGCATTCGCACAGCTTTGCATATGCACGTGCAAAAGTTCGGTGTCGGATACGGGCACGCTGCTGCTTGGCTCAGGTGCCGTGCCTGTCTAATGGCACTATTAGTACCTAATCACTTTATAAATATTAATGTATGAAGGGCACTTCCCAGATTAAAAACACACACGCGTGCGTGCACACCAGCCACGACACTGCGCAGCGTCCTGCAAGGTCCTCCTGCAAGGTCCCGCAACGCCGTCTCCCCTGCGAGGCAGCAGCCCGTCCTGCCCAGGGGCGCAGGAGCGCCAGTCCCCTTATTCCCACCGCTGCGTTGTGCTTCCTCATACTCCATTTGATAACTGTCACATGTATTTTGAGACTAAACCCTTTAGAAAGTACACAGTGCTGCTTCTCTGGGGGATTCATAGGGGACCCCTTGGTGTTGCTGTATCACAAACACCAGGCGACGGTAACCAGCTCTGGCCAGGGGCTTCGGAGACGTGATCTGTCCCCTATGAAGTGTGTCAGCATTCGCAGGTACTTCCAACACACGGTCTAAAGAAAGTGACAGGAGATTAATCTGACAGCGTAAGTAGAAGATTCTTGTTCCACTGAAATTGCAGAGAGCGCTTTAAAAGAGGATTCGCGTTCAGCTCGCTGCGTAGGAGCAGAGCAGGAGCTGCAGATGACCCCGGGAGCCCGGCTGCACGAGTAAGTGACTGCCCTGCTTTTAATGAAGTCACTCGAGTACGGCTGAACAGCACAGCAGAGCAGTAAAGTCAATAGAGTTAAACTCTCCCGGCTTTAAACAAGACTGGCCAGTTACGCAGCTTCGCGGAAAATTACACCGAGGTCCCCACGCGGAGAACGGCCACTTCTCCGAGCAACTGGGCCAGGCCAAAGCA